>NW_028145590.1:515000-565000 GCF_977016875.1 Pavona decussata
TCATCGGCAGTAATCAATGACTAATCAACTGATTACCTATCGATTACCTATTGATTACTCATTGATTTCATTGATGCCATTGATGCCATCGATTAGTTATGCCTGGTTGCTGCCGCAGCGAGGGAGCCTGAAGCGACCGAGCAAGGTAGCGACTCTAATCGGCACAGAAATATACTTATGGGGCCTTGCGAGAGCTTTCTTGCAAAATGCAAAGGATTGTGGTCGCGCAAAGATCAAAGGAACAAGGCATTGTGGTTAATTTTGTGGGCACCACAATGCAACATGCTGCTTTGCTTTTCGACTGTGTGTTTTTCCAGTTCCGGACAGAGCAAGGGAGTAGAAATCAAGGTGAGTATTTTTTGTAATTTTGAATGCCCCTTATTTTGCGGAATGTTTCTACTTCGTTTATATTTTCTAGACTGCATCTCTTTTAATTTCAGAACCCAATATATTTGCAATTTCAGCGTCAGGTATATCCTCGAGGTATTAAAAAGTGAAGGGAAATTTTTGAAAGTTGTGTTGTTGATTACGTAAGCTTATCTGCGTTGATTATTTCCAACTTTGTTCATTTTTTAAATACAAAACGTAGGCACTCAAGCTACGTACCTACACTATAATTTGAACACTACCTCACGCGAAAAGCAAATAATGCATACAAGGACTGTATTTGTAGAAGAATTATTCATGTTTAGCTATGTTTCAGAACTCTCGAAGCCAGCCGCGCCGCCGAAATCGCTGAAACAGCGTATTTAATTACAATCGTGCAATCTTCTGATTATATTTTTTCAGCAGCGCAAAACTGCATTTTAATAGCTCAGCTTTAGTCATGAATACGTGAGTAACATACGAATTTCAAATGTTTTACTGGATGTTAGTCGTTTTCAATAACATGCTTGACATGTAAACAACATTTTATTTTCTATCAGATTTTCATTTACGCGCATCATTGTATTCACGGCAAGGTCGGTAAACTTTAGTATTCCATTGCTTCCTTTGGTGTGAATTTTCACATTTCGTTCTAAACTTGATCACTTGGTGCATGTTTATACGTCTCGTTCCAAACTTGATCACTTGGTGTATGTTTATACGCCCCGTAAAACAAAATGTAGATTCATTATCTTACCAAATAAACAAGTGAACCAGGAAACAACATTTCAAATGTCCGATATTTTTAGCCTTGTAGCTGTTTCACAGGTTTTTTGTAATCACTTTAATAGAGGGCGTTTTGGGAACGCTCACTACTATACTTAGTAACAGTAAGTATTACTCAGAAGTCTGTTCCACTGCCAAGTAAACTCACACCACAGTTTATTATATATTTAACAGTTTCAAACAAATACAATTGTAAGTTCTGTTTCCTTTGTTCTTTCAGCATGTCATTAAATACACATTTCCGTTGTTATACACGTTTCTTGTCATCACTGCGTTTTCCCGTTTCACATAGGCACCATGGGTCATTTTCAACTCTTTCAGCCTCCCCTTCTTATTCTCATCATAACAGCACTCACCTGCCTCCCCAAGGCAGCATTCACTGCCGTTCCGGTATACTAGTTTTAAGTAAAGTCAGGCGGAATTGATTTTCGATCAGTGATCGATCATCGACTGTTTTGAATGATTACGTATTGCGAACAAAGTAACCTAACTCGTTACTGAGTTTGCCTTTTGGTCGAGGGTCGAGGGTAACTAGTCGAGGGTAAATTGTCGAGGGTCGAAAAATTATATTCAAAATTATTTTCAAATTATTTCTGAACTTCGTCAACTCAAAAGTTCACAGGCTCGTGTTTACTCGAGTTTCCGGTGCCTGGCCCTAATAAATACGGTTAAATTATTTTTTTTCCGGACCGCGAATTCGAATTATAGCAGAAGTTAACGCGAACGCTGAAGAGTTGGAGCTGAACTTTGGTACGAAAAAAGCAGTCGACAAGTGTCAGCGTAAGATAAAGTACCTGCTGGATAAGTACAAGGATGCTAAACAGTGGAATCGAAACCAAAGTGGCGGTCATATTAGAAAATCGGTCTTCTACGAAAAAATCGATCGAGTCCTCGACGTCTCTGTTGTCTACATGCAGTGTTCACTCGCAAGCAAGGTCACTTGGGTTCGAAGAATTAGACGTCTCAATATTAAGCACAACATAAGCAGTATTTCTGTCTCAATTTGAGCTTGATTTAAAAGCAAAATACAAGCAATAACGATCAGGATTTAAACGTGTTCCATTATTGTTTTGGCGCGGAACAGAATAAATTAGAACGAAATATAATATACATCACCGCTATTTACAGTGTTTGTATGGAAATCCGATGCAAATAATTTTCATAAAACATCACGTCTGAAAAATTCTTGAATTGGAAACTTTTGACACCAAGAAAAGGATTTTAAGAAAAGTTGGAGGGATGTAGCTGTGCCAGAAAGCGTCCAGTCTTGTTTTGAAGTTTCCATCATTACATTTCCATGTATTTTTTCCCGCGAACTATTTTTAGAAGTAGTTGACGGCTGCTTCGCTATACAGACAAATGTATGGAAATGTCAAAACGCAACTAGATGCTTTCTAGCACAGCTACATTCCTTATTTTCTATAAAATCCTTTGCATGATGCCAGAATTTTCCAATTCATGACTTTCTCAGAAGCGGTGTTTTATGAAAATTATTTGGCATTGGATTTCCATACAAAAACTGTTATTTCAAGACGTGTTTCAGTCAAAATGGCAGTCACGCATGACAGCCAATCGAGTACAATTGAGACGTTTGAATTTTCCCATAAATTGGCAGCTATTCAAGATCAAGACCTTTCTTCAGACATCTGAGGTTAACATTTAAGGTCAGTTTGCTTGTCGTTTCTTTTGCCAATAACATGAAAATGATCCAGCTATACCGGTCACGACCCGGGATCACGATCCATGGTTCGTGACCCAACTACACTATATTTGGTTTCACCCGAAAGTTCTAATTCAATGAGTACCATTTGCATTGATTGATGGCAATCACATGATGTTCACCTCAATAGCGTCTCTTGTCATGCAAAATTGTGTAAAACTCATACGAAATGGCTGCAGCGAAGTTCGCTTTCAAGGAGGCGTTTTCATCGCGTCTTCGCCTTTTTCTTCCCGTATCTTCACGTCTGATTTCACAAAGAGCAGAAGCAATCCCTAGTATTCATTTACAAACACCAGTCGATGACAAACCCTTATCCATCGATGAAATCCCAGGCCCACAGGGAAGGCTATCAACAGCAGTAGCCTTCTACCGCCAAAGTGAGGGATTTAGAAAATTTCATAAGCTCATGGAGAAACTTTTCGACGAGTATGGCCCGATATTTAAAGAGGATGTCACTGAAAAGACTCCTGTCGTACATGTTATGGAACCGAAGGACTTCGAGACTGTTTTCCGAGCCGAGGGAAAATATCCCAGGAGGATGCAAATGTATTTTCTTGACGAATATAATAGAAGAAGGGGCCTGCCTCCAGCCCTTGCAAGCATGTAAGTACTTTTCCTTTTGTGTTGTACTTAAGGGTGATAAGACAGGTATGGTTAGGTAGTCGAATCGCAAAATTCACACGATTTGTAGTGCGCTGGGTTGTTAATTTATTCAATGACGTAAATCACGCATCGGGTATCACGCAATCCTTTTAGTTACTGAAAAGGCATTGCGTGACCACACAACCTGAAAAAGGTTTAAAAGCAGTACACCAAAAAGACATTAGGGGGGACTGCTGGGGCTGAAGGGTCAAAGAAACAAAGGAGAGGGATTCGTTTTTCTTTCTCCCCTCACCCTTGGTGTGTTTTCACCAAGCGCTTTTTTCTAAGCTTTGTTCACGAAATGCAAGGGTTCGAAACGACATAAAGGAACAAGTCTTCTTCACAATGAATTTTCACTTTATTTGAGAGAATTTAAACTTAATTTAGTCGAAGAAGTTATAGCCATAGCCATAGGGTACTATGAGAATTCGTCGCTTACGATCATGCGCCATGATCCGAGTGATCTTGGATCAAAAATCCGGATCAGGATTTTCCTAAAGGAACGCACTCTATAGTCAAAGCCGTAGCCATAGCCCGATGACAGTCGGTCATAGTCACAACCACATTCATAGCAATACTCATAATCGGCGATCACTTTTAATCAAATCATTCGAAGGGCAATTGACTATTGGATAGTGGATATCTCTCACGGACAGTAGAGTGCCTGAACCATTCCATTCGATTTCCGAGCGCACTTGTGTGTTTCGTCAACGCCCCGCGACTCTACAAAAAATCTATCTTCTTGTATTTCCCCAGGGTGTGGAAAATCACTTCCTCGTTTACTGGCTCGATTAGATGTAATTTTTTTAAACTGACCTGAACATTCGGGTCAACACTCATTTCGTTGTTGTCTTCTACAGAAATGGTGAAGAATGGCAAAGAATTCGTGCAGCATTGGCACCCAAGGTTATGCGTCCAAAAGTTTTAGAAGAGAACATTGACAACTTCAATGCTGTAACCAAGGATGCTGTTGAGAGAATGGTGCAAATAAGGGACAGTAACGGTGAAGTTCCTGATTTGGAAGGGGAATTAAGCAAATGGTCTACAGAGGGTAAGGCGATCGATTCGATTAAACTTCTACATACATCTCGTTATGTATCTTTTCAATACATGCATAGCCAATAACTACCTTAAAACTTTGCTTACATAGCCAATGATGATAATGATGGTCCGCCGAGATAAAAGTGTAAAATAAAGAAGCGTACTAAACTAGTAAAGAGCTAATTAAAATACAGGAAGAATTAAGAGGCCAAACTTCTATTTGTACTAACTTCTACGTTAGTACAAATAGTTAGTGGCTAATTAAACCCTTTCAGGTTATTGGTACATAGGAGGATCAGATTGAGAGTTGGAAATCATAGACTAGCAATATGAATGGTTTACTTTGTCCCAATGTGGGATGCATGACCTACAAAATTTACCGGAGTCTACGGTCATATACCGGAATGCCCACAAAGAGCCCAAACGTGCAACATTCCGGCGACTAGCACGTAATTTCAGATAGCTCCAAATTGCTCAAGGTCATGTTAATCGTAATTTGTATTTGGTTTTTGGAAAAGGAACTTCATAAAACGTAAACTAGAAGCTCTGTCATCATGATCAGTTGAATATGGTGCTATTTGACTCTTCACAGGTGTTGGTACCTATGTTTTCGATACTCGTGTTGGGTTGTATGAAGATCCGCCCAATCCAGAAGCTACAAGGTTCATTCAATGCATCCATGACTTTTTTGAAAATGGTCATCACCTGTTGTTTGCACTTGTGGAGAAAAAGCTTTTACCTTATGTGGATACACCATCATTTAAAAGGATATGCAAAGCTTTGGACGAAATGTATGAAATTGGTGGCATGTTGGTCAACAGAAAAGTCAAGGAACTTCAAGAGATGGCTAACAAACAAGATGACTCACAAGAAACTGAAGGTAAAATTAACTAGTAGAACGAGAGACGAAGCTTGTTTGAAGCTTGACACCTTTGACAAGGTGAAGGTCAAAGGTTGAAACTTCTTTCAGTGATCAGCTTGCAGGGAGTTGCTTCTGCCTCTTCTTCTTCGGTGTGGCAAAATAGGCGATGCACACCATACGATTTATAAAAAAGGTCCCTGAAAACTGGCACAATCTTTTCCCAGCCTCCACTAATTTCATTTAAACGCGATTAAAACGTGGGTGTCCTTCAAGTTAGAAGCCTAGACAAATCCGACAACCAACCTGGTAGTTTTTAATGGGCGCGCACGGTGCAAACCTTGACCTTGGCCTTGGCACAACGTCATAAAGGTTTGAGACCCAAGCGATCTCTTAAAATCAATGATCGTTTTACATGTGCCCCGCTAATGTCATCTATTGCAAAAAATCCACTTTAGCAAAAAGTTGCGCCTTGGCCAGGAAGGAGACAAGGCAACTGATTTCGCGAACATCTTGTCGACGTTGAAAGCAATGACAAAGATGTATCCAAACCAGTCACTGAACACTTTTGCCTGCCCAACTATTCTTAAAAACACATGGCAGTCTTTGGCATTTCTCTGCATCAAGATAATGCTGCAGAAAGCCGCACAAGTTTAGAGCAAACATTCATTTTCCAAATCGGCACTCTTGATCCCCACGGAATCAACGAACGCTTTTCATTCGAATAATTTAGTGACCTATCAATTTCCCTCCAATAATAAGCCCATCCGTGTATGAACCTTCCAAAAAGGTCCTTTTAAAATCTAAGCCATATGGTATCTAATATCTGTACTTTTAGCCATCACAAACTCGCTAGCTAAATTAGTCGTATATTATTGCGTTCGACGAAGGAATACGCATACTATTTGCGTTAGGATGCCAAGCGATTTCAGGGTTTGGACGCATTTGTAAGGTTGGATCAAATCGCCTCGATCTCGTGTAGTTACCGTTCGTGCCATGGTGATTAACGCATACTCAACAGTGACAAGACTGCAGATTGATTGTTACTAGAATTTACCCTAAAGTGATTTGAATAACAATCGTTCATATTTAACTGTTGATTCTCTCATTTTTGATTGTCAGTTGTTTCATTGTTGTCCTATCTACTGGCTAAAAATGAGCTCAGCCTCGAAGAAATCTGTCAAAATTCATTGAATTTATTTGGCGGCGGAGTTGATACAGTAAGTGTATTCTCAAGTTAAATAAAGGAACAGTTCCCGTCAAAATATCGAAATTTCAACTAGATAACTTCCATCTTACATATATTAATACTTTTAACTGTATTCCAACATTTTGGTATCCATGATAACAAGCTTTCCACAACGATGTTTTTCGAAATTTGCTTCTTTCAAGCTTACTTTTTGACAAATTTGAAGTTTATTCCTGTGATGTATACAAAAAGGCATGTAATGCCATTTTAGCGTTTGCTTGTTTTTTGCTGTTGTTGTTGTTGTTGTTGTTGTTGTTTTGATTTGTGGTTAGTGAATTTCGACAGTTTCTGCGGGTTTAGAGAAATCGAGAGATCCAAGATGGCGGATCTAAGATGGCGGCTGTGAAGAACAAATGACGTTCTTCTCGCTTCATGTGAAGAACAAGGATTCTAAATAGACTGACTTTAATTGAAATTTGGTTGAGGCAAACTCAAATCTTGCAGTTTGCTTTTCCGCTTCACTTTTCTTGGCTGAAATTATTCCAGCCCATTGTGACTTTCCCTCGGCCCTGGCTATCTACCCATGGATTAATTAATAGTGTGTTCATTTATTGACTCACCAGACAGCGACCTCAGCCTTATGGCTTTTGTATAACCTAGCAAGAAACCCTGAGGTCCAAGAAGACCTTTATCAAGAAGTAACCAGCGTTGTAGGGAAAGACGGAGATGTTACACCGGGAAGTCTTGCAAAATTGTCTTACCTTAAGGCATGTGTTAAGGAGTCCGCCAGGCGAGTGTTACGTATAAACTATTTTTGTAAAGGGGAAGTAGGGAGCAACGTTGGTTAAAGCCTTTTTTTAAACTTTGGGTTATGTACTTTGGCGCTTCTGCCCACTTATGTCACACCAGGTATGCAAAGAATTATTCAATAACTCTTTGCCGGGTGAATTAATCATCTTATTTCTGTTGATAAGATGAATCCAGTGTTCTTATCTAACAGGCGAATACTAGAGAAAGATGTAGTTTTAAGTGGATATTTGATTCCCGCAGAGGTATGTTAATAGCCTGAACCCGGTTGTTCGAAAGGCGAGTTACGCTTATCCACGATTAAAAGCTAACCGAGGTTTTCATCTCGCTCTTTTCAAATATTTCTAAAAACTAGTTTTTAGCTGAAATTAAAGAAAAGTCAAAGTCGAAAGTGAAATACAAATAATTTGGAAAAAACTTTATCCGTTATTCGTTAGTAATTAAACTAGAGTCAAAGTGCACACTAAACAAGTTAGGGGGTGTTTACATGTGAAAACTCGCACCGGTGCGAGTTTGATACCGATATGATATTGTAATTTCATACCGTTTTTACATGAAGGGATACTTTTTGTCGACCGACGTGACTTTGGCGCCATATTGAATTGAATATCGAAGACTGCTCATGCGCTATCCGTTCCAGACTCCCAGGAGAGTGATTTCATGCTGGAGCGAACGGCCGTACCGCGTTTACATGACATCGGAACGCGTTTTCGTACTGGAATGAAAATCTCGCCCCGGTACAGTTACCGGGGTGAACTCGCACCGGTATGACTTGCTACGGTATGAGATTTTGTGCTGATATCATGTAAACGAATACAGAGCCACAAGAGGGAACTGGAGTGAACTCGTACCGGAATGAAAGTCGCGCCGGTATCATGTAAACACCCCCTTAGTCTACTCGTGTTTTGAACAGCTGGGTCTTGAGGGGAAGTTGCTCTGTAAGTTGCTTTAGCCAATCACAAGCTCGAACATCGCAATAAACCAATCACAAGTCAAAGCAAACACATGTAACCGGTCCAAGAGCGGGAAAACGCGTGCGAGCAAGTCATGATTGGGTGGCTCAAGTTTTGCTACCCAATTAAAGAGCGTAGTGAAGCAAGAGGAAAACAAACGCAAATTACTTTCGACACTGAATTGAAAAACGCTCTATCAGCCTTCCAAATGCTGCGACAGCAAGCCGGTTAAGAAAAAGTCCAAGACCTTAACTTTGTATTTTTATTATTTCTCGCAGACAATAATCCAGCTGGATTTTTATGTCACGGCTATCTCAGAAAAACACTTTCGCAATGCGTCAGAATTTAAACCCGAGCGATGGTTGAGAGGAAACAAGAAAGAAATAGATGCGTTTGCATTCCTTCCATTTGGGTTTGGCCCGCGCATGTGCATTGGTAAGTTTGTTTAATCAAATTTGCAATTGGAAACAGTGCGCTCCATTTTAACTTGACGCTCTGGATAACACGCCATTTTGTTCGAATCGAGAGGCGAGAGGCATGGTTGTTTAAAGCATTGAAATTTGGAACACTACACTGAATTCCACAAACCTTAAAGCTTTAGGTAAAGTGGAGAAGGAGGGTGCATGTCAGCGGGAAGTGGAAAGGAGCAGAAAGTGGGATGCGCAAGCGGAATTCCCAATATGGCTTGAAGTAGGGGGGAATGGGAAAAAATTGTACCGTTGTGAATTATAGAGGATGAAGCCACTGGAAACGGGGGTGTGAAATAGGATTAAAGGCAGAGATATAATATCTGTGATAGCCGATCCATGGTTAATTTCATTGGCTGCGGCGTTGCCATGGAGAAGGACCGGCTACGATTATGTGTCTTTTAGCCCTTAAATGGTTCATTTCTTCGCCTGCAGGGTTATATAAGTAGAGTTTTGAGGTCAAAATTTACCAAAATGCACCGTTTAGGCGATGTTTTTAAATCAATTTTCCTGGAAGCACGCTATTAGAAAAAAAGACTTATATGACACCCTCACGCGGCTGGCATCAAAATTTTCTTTTGCTTCATATTTCAGGTAGCAGAGTGGCAGAGTTAGAAATGCATCTTCTGGCAGCAAAAGTAAATTACTGCACACAGCGGGTTGCAGACTTATTGCTAACTATTAACAGCACCTTTTAAATAACCCTCATTAAATTGTGCTTTTATGGCTTCCCAAGTTTGGCTGCATTTAAGGTATATGAAAGACTATTTTACATGGCATGATGACGTCACATGACGTCATATTTTCTGAAGAGTCACCATTTTGGATTTGAAAAACCTTAGAAAACGTTCAAAAATTGACTCAAAGGTGAATCAAAAACAGTCATCGTCAAAATGCTGTAAAGAGCATAAGTTACATGAACTTAAGGTAAGTGCCTCCTTTAGCTACTGCGCACACGTTCTGCGCGTCTCGGGAGTGTCCGAGAAGCTCTGATTTCCTAAGGACGGTGCCTACTAAAACAAAGGTATTTTTGCGCGGCTAATGACCATGTAGGAAAAGCAGCGGATTTTGGAATCTAAAAAGAAAATTGGGCGTAACCATACATTGTTATGTATTTGAAAGCTTTTTAGAATTATTGAGCAATTTAACTATAAAAAATTGCAATGAAGTTGAAAAGTTTAAGAAAATTAAAACCACCTTGGTTAAAAGTTTAAAAAAGCGACGACGTTTCGACGTTCGCTTAACGTCATTATCAAGTCAACGATGAGTGAAATGAGAACGAATATAAATGTAAAAGAATTCCTAAGGGACACAAATAGAAGCGAAAATGTGTGATGATAATAAAATATTCGCACACAGAGTAACGTAAAGAGTTTGCCACGAATAGAGTCTTTCTGAGTGTTTTACTCAGCTGTACTCAGGGTTCAATTCCTTCATGAATAACATCTCAAAGATTAGGCAATCGAACTTTGATCCACATTTCTTTAGAACAGAGAATTGCTTGTCAACCACATCAGTCTTCGATAGACCGTGTTGCTCAAGGTGCCTCCCGATTGCAGAATATTTGTGTTCGTTAATGCGCTGGTGTAAATGACTGGCGTTGTACCCGACATAATCTGCGTCGCACAGATCACATTCAAATTTGTAGCCACGCATGATTGTTAACAATAGGGAGCTTCTTCTCCCTTAGAGCGAGAATTTGGCCAATCTTCTTAGACTGAAAGACGGGTTTAATTTGGACTCCAATGTTGGCGCTCAAAATTTACATTTGCTTCTTGACGGAGTTAGCTGATTGCTGATGTTTAAATGGTAGTGGGACCATGATGGTAGAGCTGTCATCTCTTATATTCTTGTCTGCATCGATGTTGTCGATATTATGCAAAAACTTGTTGGTCGCTGTATGGATCAAATTAATTGGGTAGTCGAAGTTGAGGAAAGTAGAGCGGAGCTTGTTGCACTCATCAGAAAACGTAGTAGCAGTAAAAGACAGCTGATGTGCACGATGAATCAACACTTTAAACTTTTAACCAAAATGGTTTTAAATTTTTTAAACTTTTCAACCTTCTCGCAATTTTTAATAGTTAAATTGCTCAACAACTCTCTTCTTCTACGTATTTTAGAATTATTGTTGCTTAATTACCTCAGAAATATGGCCCCTGATAAAATATATCAATACGAGGAAAAGCGTTTCATCACATTTCATCGCACTTTTTTTTTTCTTTTTTAAACAACTTCGAGGTGTTTGAAACATTCCTTGGAGTGTTTGATATAGCTTCCACAACTATTGGTAATATTGGAGAAAATCAAAGCAAAAGATTACTGATTTTTATGATTTCCAAACCTCCTTCACGGTAGTTATTTCCATTGTTTGCTCCTCGTGAATTTTCTGTCTCTGATTATGATGTTCCAACAAAGGAACCTTCACTCTGTTATTTCGTTGTTCTGTTTAAGGTCATTCAAAGGTTCCGGATGGAGTACCACCATGAACCACTGCATCAATATCAAAGATTGTCAGCGGGTCCAGAGAAACCTGTCAAGATAAAGTTTATTGAGCGATATTAAGATGTTAAGTGCATGTCTATAATACAAGGATTTACTGTAGCTGTGGCCAAAACTGTGATAGGTTATATCGTGTAACCTTGTTCAAACAAGGCTTTAAGTGTCTATAATACAAGGATTTACTGTAGCTGTGGCCAAAACTGTGATAGGTTATATCGTGTTACCTTGTTCAAACAAGGCTTCAAGTGTCTATAATACAGGGATTTCTATAGTTGTAGCCAAAACGGATAGGCTATATCGTGTTGCCTTGTTCAAACAAGGCTTTAAATTTCTATAGTGCGAGGGTTTTACTGTAGTTGTGGCCAAAACTGTGATAGGTTATATCGTGTCACCTTGTTCAAACAAGATTCTTCAGTTCGAAACCGCTGATGGGCAACCGTGTGATAATTTAGAGAGGAACAAGCTACCATCATTTTTACTCAATATTATCTAAGTCACAAGGGAGCGTCTTGAATAGTTCTTCCCTTCCTGGTAGGAAATCCTGGCGCAGCCGACAATTCCTATACTTCACATCCGCTTGGAAGGCCCAAGAAAAATTAGCATGTTATTTCCTATTTTGTCATGTAAAACTTCAAAAACATGGGAAAATCAACCCTTTTCGTTTCTGAATGGATAAAATTGTCGTTGAGAGTGAAAAAAGGCTAGCTAGCACTTTCGGAAAGCCAACATCTTCTCGTAAATTTAAAAGGATTGTGATTGTCTGTGTCTTCAAAATTCAGCTGGAGCACCGAACACATCAGGCCGTGTTAGAGTACTTAAATAATCCTAGACTGCAAGCAGTCCCTTTCTGGGCAGTCGAGATTGTGCGCTCACAGCGCAGCGAGACTGGAGCTCGTTTGCTCCAGTTTTTTCGCGCTCGGCTATTTCGTGCGACCTCTCGACTATCCAGAAAGGGACTGCTTGCAGTCTAAAATAATCCTTTTAACATACTCCGCCATGTGCTCCCCCTACCTAGCCTGGGAGCAAGCTCTCTTTAAGGTCAGACGCTGCTTCCCCTATCAGGCTTCCGCGGATGACCTAAAAGGAAACTTGATCGCAGGCTACCCCCTATCTGACACCTATGCATTCTGCTACAACATAACCACAGGGGGCTCTCCAATTAAAAAAGACATAAATTAAACGCATTTGTTGTTCTTCAAACGTTCTGCGAGTGGCGACCACTTGACTAATTAAGCTGCGGTAAACAAACGTCACGATTGGGGTCGAGTTTCCATCGGAAAGCGTTCGGAACTCTATAAATTTTCTCCGCGTGTCGGAAATTTCCGAGGAATTCCGAAACTTAAAAGTTGGTCACATTGCCAGTGATAGACGACCGATCCAAGGGTACCGATCGAGCTTTGTTCAAAACGTCCGCTGCTCAAAAAATTGACTCTGACTACAACAAAGGGAATCAATCTTATGCTTTAATATTTCCCTTAATTTTGTGCGGTACCCCTTTCACATATAGCGTGCCACTCAGTCACATATTACTGTATATGCGGGGTGAATCAGTTGCTTTCAGTTATCAAGCCTGCTTCCAGAGTAGAAAAATTTGTCCGCGTTTTGAAAACGGAAGATTTACTGGCTACAAGTGTAAAAACTGCTTTTAGAGCTTTTCTTTTTGTCGCTTGCAATCGCATTTCTTAAATATACTACATCTTTTGTTTAGCATTATAGTAAAATAAATGTAAAATAAATTCTTATAAATTAAGTATTGTAATTTAATTCATAGTTGTAAGTACGGTTTTACGGTCCAGCATTTGTAATACGAGTTCCCGGATCGGCAGATAGCTGTGGCCAATGACTCCCAATATATTATGGACTAAAAATAAATTTGCTCTTGGGGTGGCCCAAACTGTGGGTCGAAACCCGTCTTTAAGATGCTTTTTAACAACGTGTCGCGATCAATTTATTCTTCTTAAGTTATTCTTTCCCCGAATAAATGCTGGTCCTGAATTTGATTTTTTTTTTAAATTGAAAATATAAAAGCTCCTTCGTTTCTGCCTGCGTGATGTTTTTTTTTTTAATCAGATAAAAAATTAATGTCTCTGAAGCAAATTTAGTGTGTGATGGCCATCTTCCCTCGTTTCTTGGCCTTTTTCGCAGCTGTTAAGCCTACCGCACTCTTGAGGAAAGAGCTAAGCAAATTAAAAAAACTACCTCGCGAGGCGAATAGCTCAGCAGTTTTATCACGTGTGCGGTTAAGTTTTCCCGAGTTTTTCGCCTCGCGAGGCCGTGAGGAAAATATCTGTCGTGTTTGATGTTTGACATTTCGCCTCGCGAGGCAAATTCTCTCGAAAACTTAACCGCACACTTGAGGAAACAGCTGATTGCCTCGCGATGCCTCGATCGCTCGCAAGGCAGTTTGCTCTGCTCTTTCCTCAAGCGATGAAATGTTTGAAGGGGAAGGATGACACTCTCAGCATAAATTCCCTCTCTCTCTCTCTCTCCCAGATACACAAGTCCACAGTCCCTCATATCCCTTTCATATCACTTTCGTGGGATACATTTAGCACTGTAGTCGCACGGAGAATATGTTAATCCCTAGGAAAGGTTGCGTGACGAGGCAAAAGAGCGTCTGCGAGGGAGGCTATGCTAATCACGGATATCGCATACAGCTATTTCAATTAACGTTGTCGGATCAAAGCTTAAAAGCTTAAAGACAAGACCGAAAGTTTACGTGGGATTTTTATGAATAAATTTATCAAAATCAGTCATGTCTGGAGAAAACAATAGGTTGTAATTAGCAGTACAATGACCTGCACGTGCAGGGATGATTTTGATGAAATTATTCATAAAAAATAATCCCACAAAACATTGCGGTCTTGTCTTTTAGCTTTATTTTTATCCGACAACGTTAATTGAAATATCTGTATTTTCCATGCTTAAACGAAAATAGCTATAGCGCGTATCATGGTAATATGGTTTTAAGTAAAGTCAGGCGCAATTGATTTTCGATCAGTGATCGATCGTCGACTGTTTTGAATGATCACTATTGCGAACAAAGCAACCTAATTACTTGGGCGGAGCGCCGAGTTATAAAATAGGATTTCTTCGTATACGCCAAATCGCAGAGATCTACTGCGCGTGCGCTACATGTTGGCCGAGTCTGCGAGTCTGCATGTATTCATCATAAGCCGCCATTACGGGACAAAAAAAAAGGACGTAAAATTAAAACAACGAATATTGTATTCTTAAAAGAAAACAGCTAGTATGTGTGTTGTCTGCTAACTCCTTCCATTGAACGAAACTATGGGGCAACTTTCCTTTCAGGACGGATATTTTTCAAAATTCGACTTCAATTAACCTCAGACGCTCTCATGGCTCTTCTCGATAAATCCCCATTCGGTGTCAAACGTAATCGATAAGATCAGGCCGTAAACACTGAATTTACATACAGCCGAGCAAAACATCTAATTTCTCTGGCCGCAATATAAGAAAGAAAACGTCCAATTAACTTTAAAGATTCAAGACCATTGCGTGGGTGAAAGGCTTAGGGTAAAGTAGGAAACTAAAACTAAAGCTTCGAAAATAAATTTCATTCGAGTTCCAGTGTGAGCGATAAGATCTATTCACCAGAACAAATGTAAACACTGAAAGTTTGCTAATGCACAGTGACAATTAACGCTTGACGAATTAATTTCTTTATTTACGTTCACTTGGATAAAACCAAAATGTGATCCTCGCGGGAAAACAGGGAAAAAGGTGAACGCACGGGCACGCCAAATTGACACGCTAAACGTAGAATCTGAAAAAAAAAATCTTTCCTTCGCAGTCGAGTGTTAGCGTAAGATCGATTCATTGGAACAACCGTAAACGCCGAAAATTTGCATATTCATACCAACAACAACTGAGTACCGCAACGCTAAACGCATTTTTATTTTTACGTTAGATAAAGCCAAAATAGCAACTTTAGCACCTGGGCTTTAGCAAAACTGAAAGCCCCTTCAGATGTTACAAAACATTGAAAGAAGCCGTCGTTTGGATGCAGAACGGAAGAAATCGGTCACGTGCTAGGCAACCAAAATTGTCACGTGTCTCAAGTTTCATCCGGCGACGCGGCATTCAGAAAGAAAATATTTTCGGCGGTTCTTGGAAGGAAAAACTGGACGGTTTCTGCTTGTTATTCAATCGCCACAGAAGCTGCAGTGTCTTTCACTTTATAAACCCAGCTTCTTTCATTTAAAGCCCTTTTAAATCCTGGAAACACTCTCTTTTGTGTCATGATATGTTGTCCATTGGCAATCACGCAAAACCACTAAAAGAATGAACGTACACTTCGACCTTTGCGTTGCCTTCCAGTGCGAGTGAAGTTTATTTTCTTTTTTGCGTGTTTAATAAACAAATAACTGTAGACATAATTTGAAATAGTTCATTCTTTGGTCACTCACAGAGCGCTTTGATTTTGTCATTAAAGTTCTGTCCTATTCCAGTGATCATGAAATAGATTTGTTGAGTTAACTTTCTGTAAATCGGATGTTCTGTGAGGTTTGTCTTATCCGCACGCGTCCCATATTGCCGGTTTTCACTGTCACGCCATTGAAAAAAAAAAATCAAAACCATTCTATGAATGAAGTCATGAAATTGACATGTTATAGATGATAAATAAATAAGGAATCTGTCCAAGTGTGAGGTCTGTGCGGCATTCCGTACTCGAGTTATCTGACAAAATGTTCCACACACATTTATAGAGCTTAGTATGGAGACGCCATGAGGGGCACAAACATGGCGGCCGGAAATAGGAAAAAACATCTGGAGTTAACTTTTCCCAGAAAAGAAGTTTGTTTTCCCTTGTGAATTTTCGAATGTTTAGATAAATATTTCTCCTCAAACTTAAATTGTTTAGAATGCTGAAAATCACCCGAAGAGGCATTTTTAAGATACGGAACAGCTCTGTCACGGCCGTCCTCCTGATGTCACGCACAATGAAAACTCGGAAATTGAAACTGTTCTATTTTAAAAAGGAAGTACGATATCGTGCTAAGAAATTATGAAGAGACATATTTTTAGGTAATCTTTCCTTGAATGAAGGTAAAAATTTTGTAGGCCTTCCGGTTTTGAATTATACAATTTAGTGACGTCAAGTGAAAACCAAGAATAGAACGCATGTCTTTTCGCACGCGTGTCATATTGCACGTTCTGCGTGATATTTTGCGATCGTGCACTGTTAGCAGTGAAAAAGCTGGAACAGCTCTCATAGAAAGCCCAGAAAAAAAAGGTATCAGGGTGGAAAGGTATTCGCACAAGTACCCCTCCGTCGCCAAAATTCATCATTACCACTGGAACCGCTAATACTCCTTTGTCGCCAAAATCCATCATTATCTTAGATGCACCTCATGGTTTATACAAAATCCGACGTGTTAAGTCGAAAGAGAGTAATGTTTTATTTTGTTTGCGTGACATTTTCGGTCGAACTACATCACGTTTATCGCAAATATGGTGCCTTAGACTCTCAGCGAACCTTTTATCGTTCACCCGTCACCAAAGACTGAACTAACGTGCATGCTCAGATACTCCTAATACAACGGCGCCCAAGTGAATGCTCCCACAGCGTCTTGTTCTACCGGAAGTCACGGATGACAGCCAAACGAGTACAATTGAGACGATTGAATTTTCCCATGAATTAGCAGCCCGAATTCAAGATTGACACCTTTCTTCAGACATGTGAGGTTTCTTTAACGTTTTATTTTGCTTGTCGTTCTTTTTGCCAATAACATGAAAGAAATGATTCAACTTTACAGTCACGAGCCATGGTACGTGACCTAACTACACTATATTTGGGTTTGTGCCATTTGCATTGATTGATGGCGATCACATGTTGTTAACCTCAATCGTGTCTCTTGTCATGCAAAATTGTGTAAACCTCAAACGAAATGGCTGCTGCGAAATTCGCTTTCAAGGGCGCTTTTTCATCGCGTCTTCGACTTTTTCTTCCCGTATCTTCACGTCTGATTTCACAAAGAGCAGAAGCAATCCCTAATATTCATTTACAAACACCAGTCGATGAAAAACCCTTATCCTTCGATGAAATCCCAGGCCCACAGGGAAGACTATCAACAGCAGTAGCCTTCTACCGCCAAAGTGAGGGATTTAGAAAACTTTACAAGCTCATGGAGAAACTTTTCGACGAGTATGGCCCAATACTTAAAGAGGATGTTACTGAAAAGACTCCTGTCGTACATGTTATGGAACCGAAGGACTTCGAGACTGTTTTCCGAGCCGAGGGAAAATATCCCAAGAGGACTCCTTTAGATTTTGTTGAGGAATATAATAGGAGAAAGGGCCTGCCTCCAGGCCTTGCAAGCATGTAAGTACTTTAACTTTATTGTCGTGTTTTAGGGTGATAAGACAGGTATGGCTAAGCAGTCGAATCGCAAAATTCACACGATTTGTAATTTCGCTGGGTTGTTAATTTATTCAATTACGTAAATTACACATCGGGTATCACGCAATCCTTTAAAAGGCATTGCGTGACCGCACAAACAAAAACACATTGTAGGGGGGGGGGGGGGGTGGAGGAGTGCTGGGGCTGGAGTGTGGAAGATACAAAGGTGAGGGTTTCTTTTTCTCTCTCCCCTCACCCTCGGTGTGTTATCAACAGGCGGTTTTTTTTTTCCTAAGCTTTGTTCACGAAATGCAAGGGTTCGTAACGACAAAAAGGCACAAGTCTTCTTCACTTGATCAATAATCACTTTATTTGAGAGAATTTAAACTTAATTTAGTTGAAAAAATCATAGTTATAGACATAGCCGTAGTCATATTCGTAGCTATACCCCAATCATATGGTCGATCATAGTCACAGCCACATTCATAGTAATGGTGATAATATGCGATCAGTATTACTCAAATGAACCAAAGGGCTATTGGATATCTCTCACGGACAGTAAGAGTGGCTGAACCATTCCACTCGATTTTCGTGCGCCCTTGTGTGTTTCGTCAGCGCTTAGCGACTCTTTACTCTCTCATACACTGGCTTGCTTAGATGTAACATTTTTTAATTGACCTGAACATTCGGGTCATACACTCATTTCTTTGAATTGTTCCCTGGAATTGTTATATTCTACAGAAATGGTGAGGAATGGCAGAGAATTCGTGCAGCATTGGCACCCAAGGTTATGCGTCCAAAAGTTTTAGAAGAGAATATTGACAACTTCAATGCTGTAACCAAGGATGCTGTTGAGAGAATGGTCCAAATAAGGGACAGTAACGGTGAAGTTCCTGATTTGGAAGAGGAATTAAGCAAATGGTCCACGGAGGGTAAGGCGATCGATTCGATTAAACTTCTGTATACATCTCGTTATGTACGTTTTCAATATCCAATAACAACCTTAAAACTTAGCTTACATAGATGATGATGATTTTTTTGTATTTTAATAGCTTTTATTCCATTTTATTTAGTTACAGATTCACAAATGAAAACGATACTACTACAGAACACACACACACACACACACACACACATCTACAAAAAAGGACAGTAATTAGGGACCAACGACGCGTTATTATTATTTCTGTTATTGTTATTATTTTGTTTCTTTTTATGAGCACCAAATATCAATCGTGGTGTTTGCTAATGTACTTGCCCATTTATTTAAATGAATAGCTAAGTTATCTGGTGTTTTTTCTCATGATTTAGCGATTTTAGTCTCGAGTTAATAAACTACTTTAACCCTTGCAATAAATACCCCAAGGCTAGGTCTGGTTTCGACAATTTTACAATTATACATGTGCCGTTTTGCTATTAACAAAATATGATTTACAAATAAATAATCTTCACAGTCTAAAATACCAAGCATTATGTTTTTATCTGACAACTGATTTATATTTATATTAAAATCATTAAACCACTTGTTAACTTCCGCCCAGAACTCCCTAGTATAGTGGCAAGATACAAAGAGATGTTCGAGGGATTCAACTGTTTCTCCACAAAAAGAGCAAGCTGGTGATGATAAAATACCGACTTTACATAGAAAGGCATTCGTAGCTATACATCTGTTTAAAAGCTTATATTGAAACTCGCGCGATTTGGTATCCAGAGTAACACGGAATGGAAGACTGAAAATCTTTTTCCAGTTTAAGTTATCGTTTTCAAATTGAGCGATTGGTTGGATGATAACTCTGTTTCGAAGTTCTTTGTAGACTCGGCTTTACTCAGCAGGACCTTTTTGCCATTTAGAAACAACTGACTCTGATCATGTAAGTTAAACGGAACAGTGCCAATGCACTCGCAGGTTTTTAAAGATTGACGCCATGCTACTGGGAGGGCATCCATCACTGAAGCAAGTTGAAATGCATCCAATGGGGATACGTTAAGCTCTCTTAACTTACACTTCGTAATGAGCTCGTTGTTTTCAGCAATTAAATCCCCTATTCTAATTATACCTTTGTTTACTAGTCTGTTGTTGTACACAGTCTTGCCATTGATGCGGACATATTTATTGTTCCATGAAACAATCCTAGCAATATCAGCAGTATCAAGTTTGTCGGATTTTGTATGGTTTGTCACAGAGCATTATTTAAAGCATTCTTCATAAAAAGTTGGAAGCTTAATGGGCAGCAGCTTTACATCAAAGTTACAACTTAAAACAAATTCACCATCGACCGGCCTTAGGTAATAATGTAGAAGAATAGATTTCCAGCTGCTGCGATAATCACTCGCCAATTTTTTTACAGCAGAGTATTCTCTGAGCCTTAATTATGGAATCTAGATGTGGAGCTTTGAGTCCACCATATTCAATATCACCAATAAGTGCCAAACGTTTCAGTTTCCAAATGAACTCAAATATTATTTTGTTAACCTCATTTACAAATTCTTTGTCTAAGCAAATCAGACTAGCGCGATACAAAAAGATTGGGATGATGAAAGTTTTAACAATTTGAATTTTGCCAATTATAGTGAGATCCCTCCACCTCCAAACATTTATCTTTCCTTTCATGGATTTGATCAACTCGTCGAAATTAAGCTTTCGCTTAAGGTGGTAATCGTAAGTGAAATTTTCCCCTATAAAAGCTTCACAGATTTCTTGATCTTTATACCCTTAAACATAGTGTGGTTAGGCAAAAGGGAGGTAGCATTGCCTAAGAACATTATTTCTGATTTTTCGTTATGGATATAAGGCCTGAGCATTTTCCGAAATTTTCAACAAGATCGAGAAAGGCTGTAAGTGATTTGTCATTCCTCAACAAGGCTGCTAAATCGTCAGCAAAAATCCTAGTTTAATTTCTTCCTCATCCACTGTAATACCTTGAATATTCTTATTGCGCCGTGTTGCGATAGCTAAAATCTCTAAAGTGATAATAAAGAGATAGGGTGAAAGCGGGTCTCCCTGTCTAACGCCTCGTTTGATTTCAAAGGGTGCGGTGAAAAAGCCATAATTAATAACACAGCTTGAAATGTTTTTGTAAAACGTGTGGATCCCCTGAGTAAATGACGGTCCAAAACAAAAGGCAGGGAGAGTACGAAACAAAAATTCCCTACTCACCGAATCAAAGGCTTTTGTAAAATCTATGGCAATCATTCTTCCATTAATTTTAGATTTTTCAGCGTAGTCCAAGATATCGCCAATTGTTCTGACGGCATCAAAAATAGTCCTGCCTTTGACATACGTGCATTGATTAAAATGTATGATACTTGGGAGGACGAATTCCAATGATGATGATGATGATGATGATGATGATATAAATCTTTAAAGAGGAGGCCTCCGATCACATTATGATCTCAAAAAACTTGATTGCCATTTTTGACTTTTTGAACTAAATGATAGACTAACGATAAGTTTGAAAGAAATTTTTGAAACCGAAAAAGCTTCTTTCTTTTGTTGGCTTTCAATTTTGGTAACATATTAAATGAACGTATATCTAGAGAGTCTATATATAATAAAGAAGCTTACGTTACTGCCGGATTAAACACATATTTTTGCAGTTTTGGTGGGTTTTGCCGTACATTTTCGGGTCGTTGAATCGTATGTGCCTATATATTTGGACCCCTAAAGCGCTTGACACCCTGAGAGAGCACAAAAGTGCAACATTCCGGCGGCTAGCACATAATTTCAGATAGCTCCAAATCGCTCCAGGCCGTCAGTGTTAATCAATTTGTATTTGGTTTTTGGTAACGAAAATTCATGAAACTTTAACTACAAGCTTTGTCATCAGTTGAATATGGTGCTATTTGACTCTTCACAGGTGTTGGTACCTATGTTTTCGATACTCGTGTTGGGCTGTATGAAGATCCACCCAATCCAGAAGCTACAAGGTTCATTCAATGCATCCATGACTTTTTTGAAAATGGTCATCACCTGTTGTTTGCAATCGTGGAGAAAAAGCTTTTACCTTATGTTGACACACCATCATTTAAAAGGGTATGCAAAGCTATGGACGAGCTAAATGAAATTGGCGCCATGTTCGTCAACAGAAAAATCAAGGAACTTCAAGAGATGGCTAACAAACAAGATGACTCTCAAGAAACTGAAGGTAAAATTAACTAGTAGAACAAGAGACAAATTAAAGCTTGTTTGAAGCTTGACACCTTTGACAAGGTGAAGGTCAAAGGTTGAAAATTATTTTAGTGATCAGCTTGTGAGGCATTGCTTCTGCCTCTTCTTCGTCGGTGTGACAAAATAGGCGAGGAACGCCATACGATTTTCATAAAATAAAAATGACCCTGAAACTGGTACAATCTTTTCCCAGCCTCCACTAATTTCATTCAAACGGGATTAACCCTTTCCCTACCAAGTTTTTTGGCCTATTTTTTCGCAAACGGTAAAGAAAAACCCAGCTTGCTAATGTATTATATCATTTAAAAGGTCTTGATGAGTGTAATTCATTTCTGAAATCAAGATGATTGAAGGAAGTCAGGTCTTTGACAGAAATGGTTTTAAAACGAAAAAACTCAAAACTACAACATTTGACTGATCGACTCATGTGATAGGTATACCTCAAAACTGTAGCTTATTTTGCAGCTTTTGATGCATAGAACACTCTGAGATATGTGAGAGTCTGTAAATGCATAAAATGAAAATATTCCACAAATCATAGGGGTGGTAAACCACATCATAGATACCAGAGGGTACCATTTTTTCTTTTGAAATGCAAAGATCTTTCCAAGCCCAATTTGCTGACAAAATTTTACTGTAATTGAGCAAATACTGACCAAGTTATGAGTTCAGGACCCACTATAGTGGGTCTCGGTAGGGAAAGGGTTTAAACGTGGGTACTTTCAAGTTAGAGGCGTATTCAACTCCGACAACCAACCTGGAAGTTTTAAATGCGTGCGCACGGTGCAAACCCTGGCCTTGGCCTTGGCCTTGGCATAACCTCCATAAAATTTTGGGGCCCAAGCGATCTATTAAAATTAATGATCGTTTTACATGCGCCCCGCTAAATGTTATCTATTGCAAAAAATCCACTTTAAGAAAAAAGTTGCGCGTTGGCCAGGAAAGAGGCTAGGGAAGTGATTTCGCGAAAGTCTTTTAGACATTGAAAGACATGACAAAGATGCATCCAAACCAGTCGCTTGACACTTTTAGCTGCCTAACCATTCTTACAAACAAAGGGAAGTCTTTGGCATTTCTTTGCATCAAGATAACGCTGCAGAAAGCCGCAAAAGTTTAGAGCAAACACTTATTTTCCAAATCGGCACTTTTGATCCCCACGAAATCAACGAACGCTTTTCATCCCACTAATTTATTCTTGATTTCACGTTACCATGCTCCAACCTATCAATTTCTCTCCAATAATATATAAGCCCCTCCGTGTATGACCCTTCCAAAAAGGTCCTTTTTAAATCTAAGCCCTATGGTAGCCCTGTTAGCCATCACAAACTCACTAGCTAAATTATTCTTAAATTAGTGCGTTTGACGAAGGAGAACGCACACTATTTGGGTTTGGGCGCCATCTTGATAGTGTTGGCATCAAATCGCCTCGATCTCGTTTAGTTACCGTTCGTGCCATGGTAGTTAACATATACTTAACAGTGAAAAGATTGCGGGCCAAGGGCTCGAACGCACTTTACTAATCCGTGATCATTACTAGTATCTAGCCTAAAGTGATTTGAATAACAATCGTTCATATTTAACTGTTGACTCTCTCTTTTTTGTTTGCCAGTTGTTTCGTTGTTGTCCTATCTTCTGGCTAAAAATGAGCTCAGCCCCGAAGAAATCTCTCAAAATGCATTGACTTTATTTGGCGCCGGAGTTGATACAGTAAGTGTATTCTCAAGATAAATAAAAGAAACTTTTCCCGCTAAAATATCGAAATTCAACTAAATAAGTTCCATCTTACATATATTAATACTTTTAACTGTATACCAACATTATGGTATAATAGTTCACTGTTAACCTGTCTTGATGTATCCATAATAACAAGCTTTCCACAACGATGTTTTTCGAAATTTGCTTCTTTCAAGCTTACCTTTTGACAAATTTTAAGTCTATTCCTGAGATGTTTACATGTCAATGCTATTTTAGCGTTTTTTTTTTTGCTATTGTCTTGGTTTGTGGTTAATGAATTTCGACAGTTTCTGCTGGGTTAGAGAAATCGAGAGATCCAAGATGGCGGATCTAAGATGGTGGCTGGTAGAACAAATGATGTCCGTCTTGCTTCATGTGAAGGCCAAGGATTAAAAAACGTTCTAGGCTAGAAGTAGACTCACGTCAATTGAAGTTTGGTCGAGGGAAAATCAAAATCTGGAAATTTGTTTTTCCGCTTCACTTTTCTTGGCGGAAATTATTCCAGCCCATTGTGACTTTCCCTCTGCCCTGGCTATCTACCCGTATGGATTAATAAGTGTGTTCATTTATTGACTCACCAGACAGCGACATCAACCTTATGGGTTTTGTATAACCTAGCAAGACACCCTGAGGTCCAAGAAACTCTTTATCAAGAAGTAACCAGCGTTTTAGGGAAAGACGGAGATGTTTCACCTGGAAGTCTCGCAAAATTGTCTTACCTGAAGGCATGTGTTAAGGAGTCCGCCAGGCGAGTGTTATGTTTAAACTGTTTTCGTAAAGAGGAAGTAGAGAACAGCGTTGATTAAAGCCTTTTTATAAACGTTTGGGTAATGTAATGTGGCGATTTTGCCCTCCAGGTATGCAAACTTTATTTAATAACTCTTTGCCGGGCGAATTAACCATCTTATTTCTGTTGATAGGATGAATCCAGTGTTCTTAGCTAACAGGCGAATACTGGAGAAAGATGTAGTTTTAAGTGGATATTTGATTCCCGCAGAGGTATGTTAATAGCCTGAACCCAGTTGCTCGATAGCCGATTAACGCTTATCCACGACTAAAAGCTAACCGAGGTTTTTATCTCGGTCGTTTTAAATGTTTCTAAAAACTAATATTTTGCTGAAATTAAAGAAAAGTCATAGTCGAAGGTGAAAGACAGAAATAATTTGGAGAAAACTTTTTCCGTTATCCGTTAGTAATTAAAGTAGAATCGAAGTGCACACTAAACTTAAGTTAGTCTTCTCGTGTTTTGAACAGCCGGGCCTTGATCATTATTTTTCTTGAGGAAAGTTGCTCTTTAAGTTACTTTGGCCAATCACAAAAAACTCAAGCAGCATTATAAACCAATCACAACTCAAAGCAAATCATGTAACCGGTGCAAGCGCGGGTAAACGCGTGCGAGCAAGTCATGATTGGGTGGCGCAAGTTTTGCGACCCAATTAAAGAGCGTAGTGAGGCAAAAGCAAAGGAAACGCAAATTACTTTCGACACTGAATTGAAAAACGCTCTATCAACCTTCCAAATGCTGCGACAGCTAGCCGGTTAAGGAAAAGTCCAAGACCTTAACTTTGTATTTTTATTATTTCTCGCAGACAATAATCCAGCTGGATTTTTATGTCACCGCTATCTCAGAGAAGTACTTTCGCAATGCGTCCCAATTTAAACCCGAGCGATGGTTGAGAGAAAACAAGAAAGAAATAGATGCGTTTGCATTCCTTCCATTTGGGTTTGGTCCGCGCATGTGCCTTGGTAAGTTTGTTTAATCAAAAGATCCGAAAATTTGCGATTGGAAACAGTGCGCTCCATTTTAATTGGACGTTCTGGATAACACGCTATTTTGTGCGAGTGGAGAGGCATAGTCGTTTAAAGCACAAAAAATTGGGAACACTTCACTGAAATCCACAAACCTGAAGATCAACATGGCTTGAAGTAGGGGGGGGGGGGGGGGGAATGTGAAAAAATTGTACCGTTGTGAAATATAGAGGATGAAGCCACCGCAAAAGGGTGTGTGAAATAGGATTGAAAGCAGAGGTATATCATCTATGATAGCCGGTTCACGGTTAATTTCATTGGCTGCAGCGTTACCATGGAGAAGGACCGGCTACGATTATGCCCTTTTTAGCTTTTCAATGGTTCATATCACCGACTGCAGGGTTGTAGTAGAGTTTAGAGATCATAATTTATCAAAATGCACCGTTTACGCTACGTTTCTCAAATCAATTTTCCTGGAAGCGTGCTATTATAAAAGCATTCTATGAGGCACAGTCACGTGGTTGGCATCAAAATTTTCTTTTGGTTCATGTTTCAGGTAGCAGAGTGGCAGAGTTAGAAATGCATCTTCTGGCAGCAAAGGTAAATTACTGCACACAGCAGGTTGCAGACTTGTTGCTAACTATTAACAACATCTTTTAAATAACCTTAATTAAGTTGTGCTTTTATAGCTTCCCAAGCTTGGCTGCATTTAAGGTATATGAAAGACTATAGTGCGTGGCGTGATGACGTCACATGACGTCATATTTCCTGAAGAGCTACCATTTTGGATTTGAAAAATCTTAGAAAGCGTTCAAAAATTGACTCAAAGGTGAATCAAAAACAGTCATCGTCAAAATGCTGTAAAGAGCATAAGTTACATGAACTTAAGGTAAATGCCTCCTTTAGCTACTGCGCACACGTTCTGCGCATCTCGGGATGGTCCGAGAAGCCCTTTTTTTTAAGAAGGGTGCCTTAAGGTATTTTTGCGCGGCCTATCACTAAGTGGGAAGAGCAGCGGATGGGAATGGCAATGGGAATTTTAGTGGATTCCACGGGGTGGCCGCTTTTATCCACTGTTTCCAGGTCGAATTGGAATTTGGAAATGTTAATTTTTGTGGAAGGAGGAAAACCGGAGTACCCGGAGAAAAACCTTCGGAGTAGGGACGAGGACCACAAACTCAACCCACGCAGACACCGGGAATGGAACCCGGGCCACATTGTTGGGAGGCGAGTGCTCTCACCACTGCGCCATCCCTGCACCCACAACCGACATTGGAACCTAAAAAGAAAACGGAGGTTAACCATACACCGTCATGTATTTTAAAGCTTCTTAGAATTATTGTTGCTTAATTACCTCTGAAATATGGCTCCTGATGTAATATATCAATACGAGGAAGAGTTTGTCATCGCATTTCCAAACACCGCGAACCGCGAATTGTGTTGAAAAAACGAGATGAAGCGGCTTTTTTTAACCAACTTCGAGGTGTTTGGAAATTGGATGAAACATTCTTTGGAGTGTTTGATATAGCTTCCCCGGCCAACCATTGGTAATACTTTGAGCAAAACTGAGATTACTAATTCTTATGATTTCCAAACCTCCTTCACGGTAGTTATTTCCATTGTTGATTCTTCGTGAATTGTTAACGACTTTGAGAAGGGACGAAAGCTCTGTTTAACTTCCTCTTTGTTGGTGATTGCAGAATATTTTCCGTCTGTGATTATGACCTTCTAACTAAGGAACCTTCACTCTGTTATTTCGTTGTTCCGTTTAAGGTCATTCAAAGGTTCCGGATGGAGTACCACCATGAACCACTGGATCTATATCAAAGATTTTCAGCGGGTCCAGAGAAACCTGTCAAGATAAAGTTTATTGAGCGATATTAAGGCTTTATATGTCAGTAATACGAGGATTGACTGTTGTACTCAGCTTTTAATCGTCTTTATTGCTATTATTATCTGAACACTTGTCTGTTGAATTACGTATGTATGTGATTCGCATAAGGGTTTTATTAGCTATCGTGCACTTTAGCAACTTTGTTATTCAAAGACATGCACAAGTGTATACATGAACATGCTAAGTTATTCAAAACAACGAACTTGAAAATGACCATTGAACGGTCGAAACGTCGTTTATTTTTATAGTTAAACCGTTGTCCATGAACTTATTCATTTACTTTTGCTGTGGCCAAAACTTAGGAAGAACGCCTTAGTTTTACCTAACCTCATAGGAAGCAACTTCCTGGAATGATTTTAAGACTAAATTGGGTCGAAATAGTTTTAAGTAAATTTTTAGTAAGACTTAAAACACGGCCTCCAAGAACAGCAGCCTTTATTGTTTTAAATTATATTCTTTTATAATAGTTAGGTGGATAGGTAGTTGATAATGATTAATATTAATAAGCTGATGAAAAAGCCGTGTATAAATAAAGTTATAGAATCCTATCCTTACATGGTTGACTGCGAGAAGTCTCTTTTTCTCCTAAGTTCTGTTGCTCGCGCGATGCATCTAGTGAGCGGCTAGTTTGCGCACGTGATCTGATGGAAAAGTACGACCTCTCTCGCTGTCTAATAACATGGGAAAATAAATTCCTTTTGTTTCGAATGAAGAAAAAAATAGCGTTGAGAGAGATAAATGGCCAGATAGGACTTTTAAAATAGAGGAAGCTGTGTTAGAGTACACACATATCCGTTTTAAAGGCTTGAAAGTCATCTTGGAAAACAGAAAAAAGACGTTTAAAGTGCTCTCGTTGGGAAGTCGGGTTGCAAGTGGCCAACTCAGATACATGGACAAAGGAAGCATATCGCAAGGTGTTTTTGAAAATGCAAGAACAGCGTTTTAATTTTAATTATTTTTTACGAGTAAAAGCATTGATCAAGTTTGGCTAACCAGCAAATACACTTTGAAAACTTGTATAGTACTGTCGGGTACCCACCGCTGTGGAAAATTACCTGCTAGCACGGCTGTTTGGTAAGCTATGGTAACATGCTTCACCATCGACACCTCTTCTTTCTGCAACACGGGGTCTCCCAAGACAAATACAATAAAAATAGGTGCCTAATGAGCACAGGTATCTACGGCATTGAAGTTGATTTTCATGAAGGATATGAGTAGCTACGCTTTTGCCTGGGTGAACACGCAGTTAGAGTGAGAGAACTGTTGTATCCAGTTAATGAGGCAAGTATGAATTTCAATACAAATTAGAATATAAATCTCAACAATGGAGATGATGAAGTAATACTTTTCACTATCATCTTCATTTTGTCGAAACTGACAGCTTTGACATTTGGTAGCGTTAGCAAAATTTCGATGATTTCAAGAGTTAATGAAGATGCTTTTGAATAAACACAACAACTTACACACTTCAAGCTAGTGTAAACACTGTCGAGAGTGCCTTCGAATATCTGCAGCACAACTAATTGCCTGCCCGTGATGACCAAATTTGGCTTTCCTGAATGTAATTCCCATGATTTTCTACACTAGAATTCTTTGGTTGGGCTCTTTGCTGATGAGAAGGTATGTTAATTCTCCACAATAGGAGCTGTCGTGCAAATCATTCCCTCGTGACCGAAGAGGCTGCATCATCCGCCGAAAGGGCTGGATGATTCCTTGAAAGAGTTGCAAGGACTGTATATTAATAAATCACTCGGAAAACACTGAATTATCCCTTGAAAGGGCTTAATTTTCTGTCGGAAGGGATTGTCGATCGTCGATTGTCGAAGGAGGCAAAAGTGTCTCCAAATGCACATTCCTATTGTTTATCGTCAATAGTGAATTCGTGACTTCGCCGCCATAATACTAGTAAGATCGTCAGATTATGTGGTTGGCCTGCTTGGAGACGCTAAACGACAGTATATGAATGCTTGCCAAACAAACTCGATATGTGCGGAGAGACGCAGCCGTATTCGTATGCTTACCTAAAAGTCGATTTCGAGGCGATATTTCGAGCACAAAGTCTTCGTACGGATTGACAATTAGTGTCAAATATTTTTGAAAAACATATCCAATTAAAGCTATGCCCGCTTGAATAAGGTAAATTGTATAAAACCATCTTATAAAATGCTGTACTTACCAAAATTTTAAGCTTGTCCGCATCGTCCACCGGAAGCGCTACGAACAGTAACCGAAAGGCTAGCGACGAATCAATCGGACTTTCTACCATCACGATCGTCAGTGATATTTGATGTTCGCGTCTCTTCGCTTTTTTCGCCGAAACTTCGCATATACTGCGAATATTCTTTTGTTACGCGTTTTTGGTTAACAGACACGCATGATGTCATGGAATCTACGAGCCTTCAGCGGCCGTACATTAAAAAATATTTCTGCGGTGGCCATTTTCGATAGCTATTTTAAAAATCGCGGTCGACTAACATGAGGATTGGGACCGAGGTTCCGTTGGAAACCGTTCGGGTCACTCAAGGGTCTGGGACCAAACTCTACACAGAATCTTTAGCAAACAAGCAAGCGCCATATTGATTTGCCCAAAAAATGGCACGAAACCTATCGTCTTGACCTCTGCGCGGACCAGCTGTTCGCTTTCCCGAGTCTTACAGTTTCACTTACTCCTTTGCCCTGACTATTTCTATTTTAAGAGGAGTCGTTGTGTTTAAGCTTTCGTCGTTGAGAGATTCAAAATTTTGTTCGTTCGCCAATGTAGACTGCAAGCAAGCTCTCTACTAGGTCAGCCGCTCGCGAGCGAAGCAAGCCACGAGAGGATTAGGGCGGGGGCGAGAGCTTGCTCGCAGGTTTGCCACTGACTGTAACTTGACTCACCCAGCAACGTGCGAAACAAATATAAACAATAAATCAAACGAATGCAACATTGTTATTCACACCTGAGAACAAAAGAAATGTTGGACAATGTTGAAGACGATGCTTACAATTGAGGAATTGAGGTATACTTTGCGAGATTGCATTCAAAAGTGTGACCGGCAAGGCTGCATCTGTAAACTGGCCTTGAAACGAACGTAGGATGGCAGGGTGCGGAGCACCAACTGTGTGTCACACGTGTTTAAGATCCTTGTTAAAAAGGAGTCGCGAGAAATCTAGTTTCCTTCCATTTTTTCTTTACCCGACAATTTTTAAAGCGCCCTATTCAAATGCAATTTACTTGACTCTGATGATGACCTCCGCTCAGCTAGTTGTGCAATCCTAAGTCAAGGTCACCCCAAACAGTCCTTCTCAGGACTACACGCACCAGGATGATCATAATTCACGCCCTTGTAATCTTTTATATTCGCTGTGATAACGATAACACATGTTTCATAACATTCAGTATATTTTTATTTTTTGGACATTAGTCATGTTTGCTGAGAATTACTGACTCACACTCATTCACTAACCATGCCAACACTTCCCGAAAATCACCAACTCAGAGGTAGTTTATTTCACAGTCACAAGTATATTCTCTAAAAGCAAAGAGGAAAAAAAATAAATTCTGTTGTAAAATTTCCCCGCTGTTGGACTGAGGTATCCAGATCAAGCAACGTGGCACTGAGAAGTTAAAACAAACTTTTTCACAACAATTTCGATAAGTGAAGTGGAATCCTCAGGACGTGAAGTGCTTCTTTCTTAAGATCCGTTTCTCTGAAGGCAAGAAAGTCGTTATCCTTAGAAATGGCTTCTCTCGCTGAAGTCGTCGTTGAAAAACAGTTCGCCATCGAATCGGCAAACTTTTTTGTCATGTTCACACACACACCTGTTTGTTTTACCACAGTTTTAGGTCCCGCGAACAGTTTCCCACCATGCTTGTCAACTGATCATGTCCAAATATTGTAGCGTTCCTTCATTCAACTTCATGCAGACTTGTATTCGCAAAAAAATAGACCTTATCACGGTTTTGGAAGCCATCTTGAAAGGTAGGCAAACATGTCTTGAAATAACAGTGTTTGTACGGAAATCCGATGTCAGGTAATTTTCATAAAAGTTCGCTTTTGAACAGTTCATGAATTGGAAACTTTTAGCACTAGGAAAAGGATTTTAAGAAAAAAGAATTGAGGGATGTAGCTGAGCCAGAAATTGTCCAGTCGTGTTTTGAGCTTCCCATACATTTCCCTGTATTTTTTCCCGCGAACAGTATTTTTAGTAGCACTTCACGGCTTAATTGTTCGCTATACAGACAAATGTGTGGAAATGTCAAAACTAGATGCTTTCTAGCACAGCTACATTCCTCAGTTATTTTCTGTAAAATCCTTTACAGTCCAGAAATGATGTTTTATGAAAATTATTTGACATCGGATTTCTATACAAACACTGTTATTTCCAGACGTGTCTGTCTGCCCATCAAGATGGCTTCCAAAATCGTGATAATGTCTATAACGTTACAAACTTTTACGGCTTTCCATGTCAAAGCACCTCGAGCTTATAACGCAATGTCATAACACTGTCAGACATTCCACAACAATCAAAGACTCTCTTTCCTTAGGTTCTGTTAACACAATCTTGGGGGAAGAAAAGGATGTTTCATGATTCCGCGAATTCAACCCATTCTGATGTTTGGGCGAAGAATTGGGCACGAGGCTTGTAACATCTTCCCGGCCGATGGAGGTCTGGGTTGACTTGCATAGGGCGGCAAAAACTAACAGAAATGCGCCGCAAATCATCGGTCCAGCGGCAAGATAAAAAACCGGTTTGAAAGTTTTCAGGGAGTCGTACATGAAACCTGTGAAAATAATTTATAAAATTGGATTTACTTATTTGATTTATTAACGAAGTCATTTCATGATAGTTTAATAGCAGTTATTTGAAAAAGAAAAAAAAGGAAATGTGAAACTAAGAAAACGCATTCTTCTTTCTTAAAGCATCTTAGAAATAAGCAAGGGCAAAAGGTATATTGTAGTGACAACTGCTTTCTGTCATAGGCAGATGTCAATAAAGATATTACCGCGAGCGAAATTTCTTGAGTCTTTTTTTTGTTTATCCACATATTAACTGATAGTGACATTTTCACGCACATCTAATCTGCTTTATATCGATGGAAATTACTTCCACAAATGCTGAAGTTGAATTTTTGCATCGTCGTTGACAGTGATTTTTGATAATCATATGCATTGCACTTCATGACAAGAGATTTATTGAACTCTAGATCCTCGAACTGTCACATGACCATGATAATAACCTGGGTCCAATTCACGAAGCCCTACAGACTAATAAGATGTAAATACGTCGATGACACCACCGTGTCAACGAAGCTACGAGTACCAGAGAGGAATGCCAGTAACACCCAGTACCTAGTGGACCATGTGGAGCATTGCTCGTTTACAAATAGGTTCCAACTTAAAGGGGCAGTGTCACCGATTTTTTGTGTTACTTTGAATAGCCAAAAAACATATTTGAATCGATGGAATCGTCAAAATAAAGGTTCAGTTTTGTTAACAATAACCCTAATAATACACTGAAACTAGTATTAATTATCTTTGGCAGGGGATGGCTAGGATGGAAATGGATTGCAACCAATTTTTTCAAGTTCCTCATATGTATTGTAGAGAAATCGTCAAAAACTGCTTATAGTTTGTTCTTCCCTGCATAAATCCCTTGATATTTCCTTCCCGTACCTCTAACAGCAATTTCATGTTAGGAAAAAGGTTCTTTAACCTCGATAAATGTGAAGAGCTACGGATAGCGTTTGCCGTGAACAAGCCTGAACTGCCCCCTTTGACGGCCGAAGGACACGAACTTGAGGTCGTGGAGTGTGCTAAGTTGCTAGGTGTCATAATAACTAGCGATCTATCGTAGAACATGCATGCACGTGCCCGAGGTTGTAAAGAAGAGACTGTTCTTCCTTTTACAGCTCAAGCGAGCGAACATTCCTTCAAAAGACTTGATTACATGCTGTACAAGTGGTATTAGATCTGTCTGTAGCTACGTCGTGCCTGTGTTTCATTCTTCGTTGCCAATGTACCTCGTTAACGTTCTTGAACGTGTTCAGAAGAGGTCTATCTATCATTTGCCCCAATCTCAGTTATTGTAGCGAATGGAGCCTTTGGCAGACCACCATAAAGGCTTATGTGAACCCCTTTATAACGATATCTTGGACGATAGGGCACACCGTCTGCATAATTTATTATGCAGTTTTATTGCCCTGAATACGCCCCAGGTACGCCAGCACCTTCAACTGTGAATTTTAAAACTAACAGGGTGAAGGACAGTTTTATTACATCACAGTGTTTTCGTGTAAATAGTTATAAAAAGTGTATTCATATATTTTACTTTTTTATGACTACTGTAGCTTCTCTTTTTATTGATTGTATAGTATATTTCTATCTATGTATCTATCTATCTATCTATCTATCTATCTATCTATCTATCTATCTATCTATCTATCTATGTATCTATCTATCTATCTATCTATCTATCTATCTATCTAACAATCTATCCATCTATCTATCTATCTATCTATCTATCTATCTGTCTGTCTGTCTGTCTATCTATCTATCTATCATATCTAAAATGCCGTATGAAAATAAAAGATTCTATCTATCTATCTGTTTGTCTGTCTCTCTGTCTGGCTGTCCTAAACAATAGGCTATAGTTATAATGACTATGCATTATTGTTAAGAAACAATACTTAGGATATATCTTTACTTATGAGGGCTTCGCGAATGTGGCCCCTGATCCCTGGAAAATGCGCATGACGACCAGTAGATGATTTAGTGACAGTTATATACGTTTAATTAACAATCATTCCACGAGTGCGCGTTGGATATGAGATGACAGGCTCGTAGCGCCGAGTTGGCTACAATCATCTCGTATCCAACAAGGGCGAGTGGAATAATTGTTTTATTAAAACAATCAAGAAATATTGCTAGATCTTGAGGATTCTGCTTTGCAAGAACAACCCGAAGACTATTTTAATGGTCACTATTTCTCGATTATTGTAATGGCTCCTATGCCATGGCCGATAAGCCAATGAAATCCCCGGGATTGCAATATACAATGATCCAGTGTTTAGTAATGGCTGATATCTCATGGCCGCTCTGCCTATCAAACTCTGTAACTGCATTGTCTCATGATCCAGTCTTAAATAACATTCAATATATCATCATGAAATAGCAATTACCTGCTGCAGGAGGACCCAGTAAATAGGTGAAAGACTGACAGAAAAACAAAATACCCCAAGCGGAAGCAATTTTGTGTACGCCCACAATGTCCAGTGTAACAATTGACATGAGTCCTATATAGGAGCCATCCAGAATGCCCAGTACCACAACATACAACACCAAGGCCCAGTAAGAGCTCGCCAAAGGACACAACACAGAGGCAAGTCCAGACAGAAACATACAGATACGATATATATGAATGTTTTTGAAACAACAAACGTCAGAAATGCGCCCGAACAGCATACGACCGACAGCCGAAGAAATCCCGAGGTACGATATAAGCCAGCTGCTTTTGGACAGGGGTATTCCCAAATCTTCGGAATAGCGGACCTGAAAATATAAGAACAAAAAGCCGCAGATAATTAGCAGTTGTGTAATGAACTTCGCAAATTTAAAAAGATGGAGAAGCGCCATGCAAATTAGCCAATATGATCTCCCACAAATTGTAATTTTTGCTCCCATCCTATCGTCGATTCCATTGTTATACAACCTTCGAAGAAAAGCCTCTGACTAAAAGAATTGGCAATAGGATTCCCTCAATCTTTCATACCTTTATTGGTTTCTCAAACCTTCAAGTCTATTGTGTTGTTCCGTTGTCCAGTCTATTGTGTTGTTCAATTGCTAAGTCTATTGTGCTAATTGTTCTGTTGTCCAGTCTATTGTGTTGCTCTATTGTCCAGTCTATTGTGTTGTTCTATTGTTCAGCCTATTGTGTCGTTCTATTGCCCAGTCTATTGTGTTGTTCTATTGTCCAGTCTATCGTGTTGCTCTATTGTCCAGTCTATTGTGTTATTCTATTGTCTAGCCTATTGTGTATTTCTGTTGGCCAGTCTATTGCGTCGTTCTATTGTCCAGTCTATTGTGATGTTCAGTCTATTCTGTCTTTTATGCTGCGTAGTTATTGTGCTTCTGTCTATATGTTGTATCTTTTTGATCACTGGTGGGCCTGTTATATGGCGACCACCCAGATCTGGGGCTAGATTCATGACGCCTTCCTAAATTAAGATTTATCATAAGCATATTGTTGTTGTTTCTTGAAAACAATGCCTTGGGTATACTTTAACATAGGATGGCTTTGTGAATCTGGCCAATCTATCCAAGATGTTTTGATCGTCTTGATTTACCAGAATCGTTTACAATCGTCGCGTGAAGCATCAATTAATGTATGAGGTACATCGCATGATTTTAAATCAAAATTCTAGGATACCCAAGGCAATTCCGCCATTTTGGATTTCTCGATTTCTTCAAAACCTAAATATCTCGTCAAATCGATTCTATTAACCTGACTCAAAACTAACAAAGAAATGCTTATACTAAACAAAAATGTAAGATTATCGACGAAACATTGAAAATTTCCTCAGAAAGGTAAAAGGATTAACATTGAAAAACATGGCTGTGAAAATCTGCCACATGAGCAATTAGCTGCTTAAAAGTCAAAGAGTTTGGAGGTGTTTGTTTGTGATTCAACATGTTATAAATGTTGAAAGTCAGCTCTCTCTCCTCCCTGCCACACGAAAAAATGCTTAACCTAGACAGAGTTAAACATTTAACCCTTCCAGTCGACCGGGGGGGCGGAGTTTGCCCGGGGCGACTTTGAACTTGTATAAATTTTTTAATTTTTGTGTAAATGCCATGAAACTTCAGGACTTTTTCAGAAATTTATCTGGCAAAAATTTTGTGTGGTCGTTTGGTGTTCATTGACATTGATGTTGCCATGGCAACTAATATTTAATGGCAGGTTTCCTTGTGTTTTCAGCCCTTATTAGTATTCCTTTATTGGTTTTGATTAGTTTTGCTTAATTTTGGTGCTTTCCTGAAGTTTTGGGGAAATCCAGAAATCCAAGATGGCGGATCCAAGATGGCCGCCATTTGTCAATCATGACGTTATTAACACGTCATATAACGTCATCACTTTTTGTTGTGGGCACATCTTTGGACGTACTATCTATCCTCCAAGCCTCACTGTCATATAGTACCCGATCCGAAAAGAGAAATAAAAGCCCAGTCTAAATAGGATTTACATACCAAAAAGAAGTGAGGTATGAAATAGCCAAACCCAGCCACTGTAGTAGCTATTGTCCACGTAACGAATGCCTTGTTCTTCAAAACCGACATGTCGAAACACTGGCTCGTTTCAGGAGGCATATGAATAGGGTTCCTGTTAACTCTTTTATAAACAAGCCCTGCTATTGCCATCATTATTCCACCGAGACCCATAATACGAAATGTGGTTTGCCAGCCGAAATTCTCAACAAGAACTTGCAACGTTGGCGATAAAGCTAGAGTCCCAAAGCTGCTACCTGATGCTACAATCCCAGTTGCTAAAGAAAGATGCTTGTCAAAGTAATCTGCTGTTACAATAAGAGCCATTGTCCCACACAGGCTGGTGCCAATCCCCAGGAGAAGACCATAGCTGATGTATAGGAAGAGGAGGCTTGGCGCGTAGGAACTGAGGAAGAGTCCAACACTCATTATTAGTCCTCCCGCAATTGTGACGACGCGTACACCATAACGGCCCGCGAGGGAACTGGTGACAGGACTAAAGAGAAAGAGGAGGTTGACGGATATAGAGCCAATCCAAGCTGAGTAAAGAAGAAAACAAAGAATTATTCACGTTTTTCTCGCCATCAAAGTAATAGACCCTTAAAATTGACTTAAAAGATCAACCGTAGTGCTCAAACTACTCATGCACCATGTTTTAAATTCACTTCTTTACGAACCATACCCCCCAAAAGACTAACTTTAATCCAATAGGCCAATACAATATGATCTTTCACTAAAGAAAATCGTCAAAACAAAACGCCCATATATTCTGCGATTGAATATATCATTATACTTCAAATAAGCCAGATTACTGATTTCTTGGTAGAACAATTATAGAAACCATTCGCCCGGTTAGTGACAAATGTTTCTTAACAAGAGTCAATTTTTGTTCGGCTTTGAATACTAAATTTTAAAATCTTACTATTCTATGAAAACATTGGCGAAGTACCATGTCTGTAATTGTTCTGTAATCGGCGAAAAAATATTTAAAAATAAACTTATCGGGCCCGATAAGTTACCGGGACTGTCGAGAAACGGGCCCCAGTCCACAACGTGCTAATGAAGCGAATCGAGGATTCTGTCGGATACTTGGGGCCGAGGTTAACGGCAGACAGCAAGGACGACAACGCACGACCTTTTCTGAATAAGGTCTCATATACAAAAGGGTCAAAGAAATTATTGGCAGGTCTTTGTTTGCATGTTCAGCCTCATTAGCGCACATTAGCACATATAATATAAAGAACCAAACTAGCCACAAATAAATGCACTCCCGATAAAATGGCAAAAACTTGACAAAACTTAATTCCCCACTACAGAAACTGTGAAAACATTGTTTCTAGTATAAGGGATTGTGGAATCGTTTGCCTGGGTAGACTAATAGACATCGCGCCGACGAATAAGTTCATTTTTTGGCATTTTGTTTAGGTAATAACGTAGCTCTTGTTTCACGTTTCACCTTGTTATTTTGAAGTTTTTAACGTTTACTTTTCGAAATTAGACAAAATCAGTTACTGTAAAAGAATATTTTAGCAAACCAGGTAATCTTTAGCAGTTCAGTCATTCCAAACTTTGTGGTAATATGGGGAAAAAGTTTGGATAAATGAGTCTTCGAGGTTTAGACTATGGAAGGTTCTAAATCGATACTAACGTATTTCGAAAGATAGACCGAACAAGCAAATTCGTCTTTGAAGTTGAACATTGGTTTGCATATTAATGTATTTTTTCTTACTCTTAACGTAAAAATTTTGGTCTGGCTACGTGCGGCCTGTCGTGTTTCTTGAAAGTCCCTTTAAGTTATTGAGCCCGGAAACTATCTTCTCAGCAAAATGTTCCACGACAAAGATTCAACAGCTACTACAATTTTATGCAACAAATTGTTAACGTTACTATTAATCCTATCGGCCAGGAAGGGGGAATCCTACCCGCGGCGACTTTGAAACTGAGTAAATTTTTTATTATTTCAGCAACTGCAAAGACCATGAAACTTCGTGACGTTTAAAGGCTGGTTTTCACTAGCGACGGAGTCGGAGTCGTAGGCGGAGTCGTAAGAGCGCTTATGACCTAGTGAAAATCAAAAATCGGAGTCGTAAGCGGAGTGATAAGCGCGACGGAATCGGAGTCAGAAGAATCAGAGCGTTTCCATTTTCTTCCGACTCCGCTTACGACTCCGTCGCTTACGTTCCGCTTAAGCAAAGCTGTTTTCACTAGATCATAAGCTCTACGCTTCTGATTACGACTCCGACTCCGACTCCGTCGCTAGTGAAAACCAGCCTTTAAGAGTTTTGTCTGGAAACAATTTGATGTGGTCGGTTAGTGTACATTGAATTTCTTGTTATCAGGGCAATCGATTTTTGACAGGCATTTGTTTCAGAAAATGGAATATTTCTGTTTTAAATGAAGAAAAGTTACTTTCCTCCTAGTAAGCTGTCTAGTTTTTAGCTCATTTTACTGTTCTTCTACTGGTCTAAATTGCTTTTTATTCAATTTAGTGGTTTATTAAAGTTTTGGAAAAAAACAGAGATTCAAGATGGCGGATCCAAGATGGCCACTGTTTGGTAATCATGGCGCAATTATTACGTCATATGACGTCATCACTTCTCGTACTAATCTCGTCCCATGCCCTCTCTCTTCCTCCCTTTTGAAAGGACCCTGGTTGCCTTACAAAATTTGCTGTTAGGGGTAGGGCCGGAGAAGCCGGCCGCGACGTTTGTGATATCAAGTGGTTCTATAAAGGCGTTTTTCCACATCACACACGCATTTCCGCCCTTGAAGATGTTCATTTCTTTGCCACTCAGATAGAGTGTTGAAAATCTACAAGAATTACGTTAAAAATTCTTATTTCAGAAGTGGAACACCATCAGGAAGGCCTGACAGACGCTCGTGTTAAAAACACTTACACGTTCAAACATGAATAAGGGCAGGAGTCAGTCGCCAGCTTTACGCTTTTACGGAGCTCGAAATGGGATGAAATGGGAAAAAAAGATCATTTTAGTATTTGCAGAAAGCTAAAAGCCAAGAAACTTGGCAACATAATGTAAGCCAAGTGATAATTTTGACTGAATTGTAACTTCTTTAAAATACGAACGGACGGAAACACCATTAAACAGCCGAGAAACGAGAATCGCATGTGAATTCAAAGGTTATTATTCCATTATTTCATGCCCTTCTTCGCTAGCTTTAAGAAAACATTTTAATGAAACCAAAATTGAATTTAGAGTGCTGATTGTGATCGAAAATGATGTCTTTCCTCACAGCAAAGCGGTCACCAAATCAATAGCGTGCTTGGAAAAAAATAAGCAGCTTTATTGTATTAACTGATTTGACACTGAAGGAAGTTGTATTTGAAAGATATAAATGTTGTCGGATGCAAGAATTTTTTGAACAAGGGACAAAGAAGAAGGACAGATCGATCTATATCGGCTAACAAAAACTGTCTTTAAAACGGAAAAAAGGTATCTGGAAACACAAGAGTCAAAATTTGTTTTAAGTAATTTGCCTAAATGTTCTCGATTGTAGGTCCCCGTTTTAATCTCAGTTTAAATACGAACAGTGTCACTTAAGAGTCGTGCTCAAGGTCAAATCGTGGCGGTTTCCTCTTTGAATAATTTATAACTTGAACTTGCAACAGCCTGTCTCAGGTGCAAAAAAAGTTTTGACGACATTTGCATATGACTGTCGTGATTAAAATCTGTTGTCTTTTCCATTGTAACGCAATACTTTTTCATATCTTAGGATTTTTAATTCACTTTCGGCTGGTTTTAAAAAGCCCTTTACCTCTCCTGCAATTTAAGCTGAGAACTATTACTGATTAAAGAAAAAAGTTACATTTTAAGGGTTGATGGAAAATCAAAACATTTGCAAATTAGGATACAATGCTACAATGAAATAAAATAATGAGCCAATTCCTCCGTAGTCTCAGCATAGTTTGACTCAACTGCAGTGCTAAACGAACTTTAAAACAATTGACTGAAAACCATTAAGTATGTTGAAAATAAATCTAACTTGAAATTTTGCCTTTATATTATTCATAGCATGATTCCCAAACTAAGGTGTAAATACCAAATTTGCATTTCGCACATATAGCTAAATAAACCAATCAAATATCGCGAAATGATGCAGCAGAAATTTCACTGGCTCTATTAAATCGCTGTTCTCAAAATGAAATTTTTTCCTTAGTCAAGCTCAGTGATCGATTATGCAACGAAAGGGAAGTTTTTTTGTACGATCAAAGTTCCTTCGGTTAAAGAAAGAATTATATTATTGCAAAACCTACATCAAGGTCTTTAACGTCGAAGAACGAAGGACAGCTATGCTATTTCGTGTTGACAAAAACATATTTAATCCAAGGGAAAAACGCGAGGAATATTCCATCTGAGCATTTTTGTTTTTACACGATTCGTACACAAACTATATATTGAAAACTTATTGCTCTGCCAATCTATAAATTATATACCAACTATGACTGGGATATACTTATGCAATAAAATCATTTCAATTCTAAAATTAAAGGCCTATTTTTTCCAGGTTGCGTTTGCTATCACGTACGATGCAATTAAATTCACAGGAAGTGGTGAAATTACATTTGTTTTGCAGTCATGGGCTAGATTTGAATACTGCAAATGCATTTTCCTAGTTTTTGTTTTAAATTTATTATTATTATTATTTTTTTCAGTTTGTGCAAAAACAAAAAGTGACACAAAAAAAATAAAAATTTGCTTACCGGTACTAGCTTTGCTTGCGTTGAAATGATCCAGTAACACAACAAGAAGAACTCCGAACGATGTATGGATGCCATAAACCATGAACATCACAAAAAATGATCCTGCACACACTACCCAAGCCCATCCTCGATCCTTCGATGGGCTATAAATGGTTGGAGGCTGTCTGTGCGCATAGTTTATCAGAATATTGCTTCCTCCGACTGGAATCGAAGTAAGATTTTCGATGTTCATCGACGAATGTGATCGAGCAGCGCTTAGATCGTTCATGTCACGACCAAGTCAGTCTAGTGACAGATGTATATGACTCACTTTGTAAACAAATATCTTTCCTGAAGCGACCGTACCGCGTCGATCGCAAATAGAGACCCAGGGATAACAGAACGAACGGTCAATTCAAAGACCTTTAAAACCCAATGCCATACTTTGACCAGCTTACGCAAGTCGAAATACAAGATTTTCCGGAAAACCAAGAATGCGAAAACTAGCGTCGATAACTGGGGCGCAATTAGTAGAAACCTATTTACTTTAATTTCCATATTAATTGTCTCCGTTCCTACCGGTGCAAATTGCCTCATATTCTCGCTCCGTGGATGCGGTTAACACAATGATGATTTTAAAGTTGCGGAGCCGTTAACAAAAAGATCTACCGATTGATAATCAAACTTTTCGATCAATTCTTTTTTTATTCACGTATCAGATCGCCGAACGTTTAAATTAGTTGCTCCTGCCTCAATTCAAGCTTTACGTATTAAAAATTTGTTTAGTTCTCGAAACGTGTCTTAGCTGAGGATTTGGCTGGGATTTGCCAACAACCAATAAAACACGATAGTGACACAGGAGAAACAAGTTTTGTAGCAGCTGTCCGACAATTTAATAATTGATAGTTGCACGAAGATGAAACTTTCGGCTTTACCGCGGGGTAAGGACTTGTAAAACTTACAGATGACGTAAAACAGAGAAAAAAAAGTTAAAACAATCGGATGGAAAACAAACAACGAACTTGAAAAACTAGCGAGGTAAATGATCAGACAGAGGTCAATCTAAACTTTTCTTTGTTTTGTTCAATTCTTTATTGAATGAACTCAAAATATTTTGAAACCAAGGTCTGATCATTATTTTCTCGATGAAGATCAGTGCAACATTCGGAACAAAATTGAAAGTTGATGAATCGAGGCTGTTTCTCAATTAAGAGAATCCAGTTTAAGACAACCTCCTGCGATATTCAAAATCGCGGCCAGAAAAGGATCAACTGGGATCCGCGTGGGAAGTTTATCCATTTACCCTCAAGAAAATGCTATTTTGATACAAATTTGGCATGGCTGTGAAAACCAAACAGTTACGAAACGTGTAAATGTAACATACTTTTCAATTCGGCAACGTACCATTACCGAGGAAACAGGGTTACCCTTTCAGAATTCCGGTCATTTCCAGAAATTTTCTATTGGGACGAGCCAAGAAGTCGTGTTCTATTTACATGCTAACCGGAATTTCCGGTATTTTTTGGAAATGGTAGACAATGTGGACCTACGTAATACACCATTTCCGAGTTATTTTGAACCTCATTATGAAAGGGAGGTTAACTGCAAAGCTTTTTATATGAAAATTAGTTTTGTTTGCCGATCAATGAAAACAAATTTTCGTAACAAAACTATGCACAAACCCTTACTTTCACAATGCAGTTCAAGGCAAACTTGGAAATGGTCTTTTCCAGCACCACCGTATATCTTTGTAATGAAATAAAATTACATTCTTTTAATATTAGGTTCTCCATAACAAATTCACTAAATAACGTTATCATATTTTATCCCATTTTTTTTTACATTTACCTCAAATACTTATTACAAGGTCTGTGACTATTATTATTTACAGCAATGTAAAGGACAAATTTTCTTAGATGTTTTGGCGTGTCCTATCGTTGTATATTTTTAACGAGTTATGCAAAGTGTGTGAGTCAAAAAATACAATGATACGTACACACCAAAACATGTAATAAGAGATTTATTATCCAACTTAGAGCTTGGCAAAGAAACTAAGATGGAAAACTGAAAGAAAATGAGCACGCGCGTAAGAAAACCGGTTTATTGCTGTACAAATAACTAACAGTACGAATATCGCGAATAACTAACAGTACGAATATCGCGTCTTATTCAACACATTGTAGCACTATACAACATGCAGATAACCTGCGATATATCACATTTCCAGTGTCGGGGAGAAAAATGGCAAAATAAAGATCGTCTCCAGCTTTTCTGCAATGAGACTGTGCTTTGTTATCAATGTGTTTAATAGAAAAAACAATCATCCTACTCAATCTTGCAGAATATTCCCTGACTTTAACCGACGAGGCCGCAGAAGATATTCCGCGCGATTTCGCAGGATAGTTGTTAAATATCCGTACCCATTTCGCGCGTTCGTTAGTAACCCATGTAGTGAACGAGATTATTATGTCAGGTATTTAGTTATTTGGATACCGAAAATTCTTATTTCAAAACTTAAATATGAGCATTAATTTATCAACTGAATTATTTACATCATACAAACTGTATATACTACGCTAAGAGACCCCAATGCCTTGGCTTTCGCGTATTGTTTTATTTTTTTTTTTTCGGTTTATTTTGCCCTATACATGCATCGATCAATTGTAAGATTCTCCAAAATTATGCCCACCAAACTTTACTCCGAAAGAAATCAGTGAAAGATCATCACGGCAACAGAAATGCCCAATTTTAAATAGACGCGGAGCAGGAATTTGAACAAGCCAATTTTGAAATGTTCAAAATGCCCCGGGAGGACTTTCGAATTGATCAGCGTATTATGCGAGTCTCAAGCCTTCGGTTCACGGCCATAGAACGCGACTCCGGACCATCTATAGTTTTGTCACCGAAGAGCATGCAAAGTGAATTCTTTTCGACAAATAAGAAAAATAATCCTGTAATACTTGCTAGGCGACATTCGCGACTCTTGGAATATGTTATACAATCTACGAAAATCTTCGGTTATCTTCGGCAGCGATCTTCGAAAATGTTCGACAATGTTCGGAAATCGCCAGACTGTCTTCGAAAACGCATTTCACTCGGAAAAAGTTGGCTGGTATGCAAGACTTGAGTAACATTAATTTTACAAATGGTCGGTTTGATAGGGGCCCTGTAAGCATAAAATTCAGCAGTTTTAAATACAAAGGCTTAGACATAAAAATACCCACGTCTTAGCCCGGAAAATTAGCCGTATAACAGCTAACAATTAAATATATCCTTAAATCTTGGTCCGCGTGAAGGGCTACTCCACCCAGACATGCACATTCACCCTTAAATCAACCCGCTTAATACGGATACCCCGTAACTACTATTATTTTACTTCCAACTCAACTTTAGCCTACAGAACAGGCGTGGGTTTCTTTTTTTTTTTTTTTTTTTTGCGTTTTTTAGGGGAGCGGAGGCAAGCGCGAGTCACGTGACTCGCGCTTGCTTCCGCTCGCCTGAGAAACGCAAAAAACAAACAAACAAACAGCAACAACAACAACAACAAAATTCACACCTATTCTGCAGGGTAACACAACTTTTACTCGTCAAAGCTTAAAGGGGAAGTATCACACAAATTTGCTGTCATTTCAAAACCCAAAAATGTTTGTCTGTCAGCAGAAACAAAGAAACAATTGTCAAGTTTGTTATAAAATATCACCCCGGTGCAATAAAACTGTCGATTAGTGTCTCTGGCCAGAGACAGAGTAGACCGGTATGGATTGAAACTTGAAAAATGTTAGGCTAATGTTTTTCAAGTTCTCGCATTTTTGTTTCCAAAATGCGCTAGAACAGATCACGAGTTGTTTCTTTCAAGAACTGAGTTCATTTCTTTTCTCTCGTTATTCTAGAATTATTTGGCAGCTAATTGAAGGTCTTATTTCGTCATTTTTAACAAAAGATATCAAAAACCTCATGATACTTCCCCTTTAAGTGAAACGAATATCTGGACACCGTAAAGAGATTCGAGTTCTAACGTCTCGAGCGTTAGCCCTTCGTCAGAGCGATTTGCGTCGGGATAAAATCAAACATTCGCTTCCACTCCCCCAACAACGCAGCAATCCGCTTCTTTAGAAACTAACTCCCTTACTTTAGTGAAACCAGATTGATACTGAATCGGACTGTCACGAATTTTACACCCGGCGAAAACAATTAGAAGCCATTGGGGTCAACCTCCTAGAAAAGCCCACGGATTTATTTTTCCGTAGTTTTAGGACGTTTTTCCCTGCTGAGTCAGGTGTTAAATAGCCTGTGAACAGGCTCCCAAGTGGGGTATAGGGCGAAAAGAAAAATCGGCGAGCCGGGCGGGCGGAGCGCCCCACTTGGGAGCCTGTTCACAGGCTAGGTGTTAAAGCTTGTTGAAGCCTCAAGTTCATCCGGAGAAGCCGGCGGAGGGTCCTGCACGACCAGCTTGGAGGTTTCATCAAAAGCCAGGTTTACCTGTGGTAGTAATTTTTATGTGTAATGATTAATATTAACATATTATAAAAAAAATACTTTATCTATGTGTCGAAGGAATTAGCAAGGCGGTTACATTCAACTTGGCATTAGAGCTAGCCAAAGTAAGGAGTCCACCCAATCAAAGACCTTGCCTCCGAGAACGTAATTTTTTATATATTTATTTATTAGTTGGTTTTTTGCTTGGATGAAATAGACAATTTTTAAAATTCATTTAATGGACAAAATCTACAAAATCGAAAACGTGTAAGGTATGACCGTACAAGCGGTGAGTGTATCGATTTGTATTAATTGATCGAAGAAATTGATAACGTTTAAATGTGATATATCGATTGCTATCGATAATAAAACACGTGCTATTTATGGGTTTTCATCGACTGAACATGTTGGTTGACAGTAGGTAGCTTCTAGCTAGGACCACAAACCTCCTCATCAAGTCAGCTTCGCACACAAACTCCCTTCCTTGTCTCCCAAGTCATACCAAGTTAAAAGAAACAATTGCTGGACACAATTCCCGTGAATTTGGGTACTTTATATAAGACAGAACTTTTTGTTATTTTCATATGACTTCTGTTATCATTCTCATTCTCATTTATTCCCCAGGCTTAACGTATTCCATCACATTATTTCCATTGAGCATATGCCGCATATGACATTCCAATCCTAGCAGTGTGCAGGATGTTTGTCCCATGAACCTAGTTTAATGGCCTTAGCTCCCACGAGTCTCCTGTAGCTCAGTGGTAGAGCATCCCAACTAGTAATTGGAAGGTCTTAGGTTCGACTCCTGATAGGAGCACTCGGATTTTTTCCGAGTATGCCTGTGTCACCTACTGAATAATACATCATTCTCAGAATTATCTGTGTCACGTTTTAGTAAGAATTTAGGGTGGGGGACACCTTGTGATGTCTATCACACAGTTAATGCATCTCATTAGCGTGTGTTTCTGGACATCCGTCACAGCCCCGGTTGGGTAAATACCAGAATAACATTATGTGTTGGGCAGCTTTGGAAGATTAAGTCATTGATATCTGCTACCACTTGGGTAAATTATTTCCAAGGAATTTGCGAGTGTCAAAGTGTGGGAAGAAGGGGGGAGGAGTAGGTAGGGGCCAGTTATTCTTCCCAAGGCAAACTTCTCACAACTAATCTGTTTTGTTATACTTTAGAGATCTTACCACGGATGAATCTTCATAAAGATTCTTGTCTGAACGATCGTTGAACGAAACAAACTGTGCGTTGATGACGCTCTCTATTTCACCAATATTCTGCTCTTCCATGTCATCAGCTTCACTGTTTGGGTATGAATACTGATGAAACAACTCTCTTTCTAGTCTGCGCTTTCTTCTCACCTTCTGTACATGGCGTACCTGCGAAGCAAATTAAACCCCAAAAGATGTTATGTATTCAGTATGAGATTGAAATGCGCAAAATTCAGCCGTCGGCTGTTCACTCGGACTACTAGCCAAGAGTCGTTTCGCCGAGTCGGTATCTGTTGATCGGGTCGCCCGATTACTACTCTACGTCAAACAAACAGTAGCCTTGACGCCCTCCCCCTCCCCCCACACTATATAGGTATGTGTGGCCCAAAGGGTATGGTTTTTGAGCTGTTTTGGTCTGATATAGGGTACAGAGTTTAACTATTTTGGTCTGAAGGCCTGAAAATGGGTATGGATTCTAGAAACCAGGTGTAAAAATGGGAATGACTTTTAAAGGCCAGGCCCCAGTTGTTCAAAGGGCGGATAACTTTATCCACTGGATAAGTTGCTATCTAGCGGAGCAAAGGTACTCCAACTGACGCTTTTGGCAAGTTTTCCACACAATCCCATTCTTAAATTTGACATATGTTTCTACTCTTTTCACAAATTATATAACTATCCGGAAAATCTTGCACACATTCTATCTGCCGGATAGCGAACCATCCAGTGGATAAAATTATCCGCTCTTTGAAAATCTAGGGCCAGATCTAAAGAAGGCTACCGAAAAAGTTTTGGTCTAAAACAGGGGCAGGGTTTGGAGAGCCAAGTTGCACATCCCCACCCCTCCCCACCTAAATTTCATGGAGTACCCCTCCCATCCCAACCCATACATGAAGGGCCTTAACAAGCAGACTTACAGTCTGTAAAGTAACACCCCCTTCCTTCTCTGTTTGGCATGATACTGCCAGAAAGAGAAGGAGAAGAAGTCTCTTAACCTTTTTGCTCCCATGATCTGAAGTTCAATTCTCCTTAATTACAGCCATACACTTCTTTTTAAGGTTAGTTCAGAGAATTTGGTGTTACACCAAACAATATCACCTAGTTGATGATTTTCGTTATTGTCATCACCTGTCTGGTTGACAATGTGTTGATGATGTAAGGAGAAATTACATATTGATCACTGGGAGACCCCCTATAGAAGCTTGCTCCTCAGTCCCTTCATTGGTGGCTCTCACTTTTGTCCTGTTTCAATGATATTGAAACTGTTTAAAAATAACGATCAAGTTTCTGCCGAGGTACTATTAGATGATAGTTGCCCCATGGAAATTTGATGTTCTTAAAACAAATATTGGCCTGAGAAGCAAAGCTTTGGGGAATTGTATGCTAGTACTGAGGCACTGAAACACTCAATTGTTTTTATTGTTCACCAGAAGATTTTCCTCTGCTCAAAAGTCACTGAGACTGGCATTTCAATTTAACAGCTCACCAATTTGACCCTCAAGACAAAAGGTTGAAAACAAAAAAAGATAACTAGAAAATGAATAGGACGAAATACAAAGAAAGCAACCTGTTTGCTACTGAAAATTTTGAAAGAATAAAGGGGATATATTTTTGCAGATGTACCATCCATCTGGGCATTTTGGCTGGATGGACGCTATGTGCTGGAAGTGTTTCTCTGAGGATGAATGCTGTCATGCTATGTAATAAAAAATAATAGAAAACAGGATGGCGACGAGTGCTTACTCAAGGCTGGGGATTTTTGCCATAGGAGGAGACTGCTGACACCTTTTTTAGTGAGTAGGCTAGTCTCCCTCCACCTTGCATTCGCTTTTGGCTCGTCATGCAATCTTTCCTCCCAATGAGACGAGGAAAGATTGCACAAGTGATGATGAGCCAACAGAGGGTTTGCGAGGGAAGCTAGCAGCAGGGATGCTTACACTAGGATTTACAGTATTTTTGCCAGAACGGATCCTGTTACCCAATAGTATTCCTATGCTGAAAAACACTAGATGTATCACATCACAAGATCAATACAATTTATCCAAACCTTGGTTATAATGTCTGGAATCAAACAATTGTGTGGAAAAGCAAGCTGTATGACAAGGTGTGTTTTGAATAATTCCATCAGTCATTTGAGCCATTGAAGTAAAAGTCAATGGTCACCAGTTTTCTCCTTTTCATTTGTCATTCTTTCCGTGGGACTTAAACAAACTTTGATTTCAACAGTTTACTCGTGAATGTACTTAACATCTCGGCACGTCATGTCAAAACTTACAGTGCCTAGCTAAAAGTCTTAACTTAAAGTTAATAATTACTCACCAAAAAATATGAAATCACAATCGCCAACAAACATCCTATTGGTATAATTATGTAGTCAAGTAACTTCATGTTAAAATGATGCCTGGGAAAGCCATGGGATGGAGAGGTGGTTGTGTAATTCCGAAAATGTGTTGTAGAGGGTTTAGTAGTTGATTCCATGGTGCTCAAAGAAGTCGGCAAAATTGTTGCATTTTTTGAAATATTTCCTTTCCCTCCTTCACTTCCTTCCAGCAATCCAGAAATGCTAGGTGTTGGGGAATAGTTTGTTGTTGGGGTCTTGTAAACACTTGTGCCAACTGTTGTTGTTTCTGGGTTTAATTTGTTGCCTGTGATGTTTAAGAGTTTTGATTCATTTTGGTGACCAGCGGTTGGAAGTTGAATGCCATTCCCACTTTTATCACTGATGTTTGCAAACAGAGATATTCCATTTGCTGAAACAACAACAAAAGCAAGGCAGTTAACATTCAGTAACATATAATTGTGTAAAATAAATGCTCTGTACTGGTCAACAATATGTAATATAATATTATTATAACTTGCTAACACCCCTCTGCCTCTCAACTGTGTGGTTGTGTATATATATTTATCTAGAAGCTTCTCTCAGCTTGTCTCAGTGTGGAGGCACAGGGTGTAGTGGTTATTGTGTCAGACTTCCAATCGGACAGTCAGAGGTTCTTGGCCTGGTTGGTCTCTTCATTGCTGTGTTGTTTCCTTAGCACCACATTGTCTCTCTTCACCCAGGTGTATAAATGGGTACCGGCAACATACTGCTAGGGGGAACCCTGCGAAGGACTAGCATCCCATC
>NW_028145590.1:570000-715000 GCF_977016875.1 Pavona decussata
ACAAGATATTTTATTCCACAAAGTGAGGCAAGTCCAGAATTCAATTATGTGCTCTCACTTATGTGACAGACTGGATCTGCCTCTGCCACTCATATTTTTCAAGTCACAGTCATAGCTATACATTACCTAGAGTAAATGAGGGCAGTTTAGCATATGACTAAGTTTCTTTGTTTAAATAACTGATAACTGATGATCTTTATCTTCAATAATTCAATAAGAAGTGGGCTCTGTGGTTAGTACCATTCTAAATTGTTTATAAGAGTTTATAAGAGTTAATATAAGAAGGCTGTGTTTGGGCTTGGAACCATGTACATATTGTGGAACTTTTTGGTATATTGTAAAATTAAGGGTACTTGATGAAAAAATAAGAAGCAATAAAACAAAGAAAAACAGCTTCTGTATACATAATTTATAACTATATTTTCTCCTAATTGGTAGTAGCATAAGTAACCTGTATTGTATGTAAGTAAAGTATGTATTGTTTTATATGTAGAGTATTGTATTGTTAACATAGGTAACATAGGTTAAATTGTTAGTAGCTTAAGCTAATAATAATAAATAAATTAATAAAAAAAACATATTTATCTTGAGTTGCTACATGTTAATTAATTAAGTTCAGTCTACACAATGAACGGTTTTTTGTGCTCTTGTTTTAGAATACCTGTCCAGTACATTATTGGTGAATGGGATTTTCGTCACCTAACTTTGGAGATGAGGCCGCCTGTGTTCATTCCAAGACCAGAGACTGAGGTATTCCCTTCTCTAGAAAGTATGAGGAGATTGGGCTGAATGAGCGATTATGGGACTGTTTGGGCAGACGGATGCCTTCCTGCTTCAGGAAGAAGCTGTCTTCTCAGAAGTCTGCACTTGCTCCAGTCTCCTGTTGTGTAGGACTTTGGTGTTGTTTGATGTAATATCAAAAAAGGTTATGAAATGTTCAAAGTAAGCACAAGCATTTTTTCCCTCCCCCCCCCCCCCCCCCTCTCCACCCAAGGCTAAATACGATAAAGCTCTAGTTTAGCATTATTAATACATTTTTGTATGAATTTCTGTAACAATTATTTTGATTAATGTGTGAGTTTCTTAATTAAGGAATTGGTTGAGCTGGTTGCCAAGCATCACTGCCTTGCTGGCGAAATGGATGAGACATTTTCATTCTTGGAGGTTGGCTGTGGGAGTGGAGCTATTTGTCTTTCAATTCTTACAGAATTTCCTCAGGTAACTTCATGATTGAGTGACTATAAAATCACATACCATAAAATCCTGGTGATAAGCCTCCCCTCCCCCCCTCGCCCACTTATAACACCCCTCGGTTATAGGCCCATCTATTTGTAAACAAAAAAATTATTCCAGTTATAAGCCCTCTTCCACTTCCGCTTATAGGCCCATCTTTGTGTTCTGGACTACAGAACAATTTTTTTTCTGTCTCATCAAATACCATTAAGAAAGCGTTTAATGTTTGAAGAAGACGTGAGGTTTCACCTTGAGACGGATGACTCAGACGATGGCATTGATGATGACGAACAAGATGAGTTTGAAGTGGAAAGCCTTAACTAACCATGTGAAGAGGAACTGAGATCAAAGTGTGATCTTGTTTTGTTGTGTCCCGGTTACAGTTTAAGTTAGAGTTTCGAATTTGGTCTTGTTGTGAAATAAAGTACGTTTTGTTATCGGCTTGTTTCAAACGTTTTTTTTGTTTATTCCGCTTATAAGCCCCCTGGATATAAGACCCCCCCCCCCCCCCTCCCGAATATAAGCCCACCCAAAACCCCTTACAAAATTATATAAGCACAGGGCTTATAGCCGGGATTTTAAATTAGGAAATGAACATTTCTTAATCATAGGTCACTGGGTCACACCTACCTGAGAGGCAGTGTGGCTCAGTGGTTAGTGGCCAGACTAGACTTGTAATCTGGAGGTCCTGGGTTCAATCCCACTCTGACAACTTGGATTTATTTCATGGTAGTCCACTCTGCACTCTATCAGCGTGTATTTCAACCAAATTTTAAGTTCAGTTTGTAGCCTTTCTTGAAGTGATTTACAAAGTTCCCAGTCATCATTGTCATCGTCACTAGGGGTCTAGAAGGTGTACTTCTTGTGTTGTTATCAGCTTTTAAGATGTAAGATGTGCAGTAAGAGAAAAACTTCCAATGTACAGTTTGTACATCCAAATGAGGAAGATGGAATAGAACTTGCCAGAGTTATTCCCGCAAAAGACTTGCTAACATTTCCTGAAAATTCGGGGGGGGGGGGGGGCCTGCCCACCAACTCCTACTGTGTTAAACACTGATATTTTATTCAAAGTTAGTTGGAAACTTTTCAGCAGAAAGAGAGATGACAAAAATGCCACAAAACTATAAAACAGAGAGAAAAAAGAAACTAAGGAGAACGCAAAATAGTAGAGTTCTGAAAAAGGGCAAGGGAAAAATGCTCTCATTTACAGCTGAAAAAGAACTTGAAGATTTCGTTGGCGTGAATTAAGTTTTAGGCAGTTTACCTCTAATTTTCAGAAATGACAGACAAAAGATGGCTTTTTTGGCGCTACATTGCAGTTTTTGGGAAGAAATTTAGCTATAAAAGGGAAAGGCAAAGCCACGTAAAAATTAACGTTAACATTGCCAATTGGAATTGTAGCGCCATGCTGTGACTCTGTCAAAGTGCCATTCTGCTTTAGATAGGGTAGGGAGGCAAGTGATTATTGTCAGGATCCACCTCAGTCCACCCCTCCCTACTGAATCTTGTGATGAGTACCATCCGGGTTGTTTTTATTGTTCACTAGTTTTTGTTGGGTTTCCTGTTCCGTACCTTATTGACTAATGGAATTCTTTTATCTACCCTTAACGGTCTAATGAATTTTTATTTGATCTTTTGTTTTCTATCATCAGACAACATGTGTAGCAGTTGACAAGAGCAAAGATGCCATTAATCTCACGAAGGACAATGCAAACAAGTGAGTATCGATCATAAGGGCAAGTTTAGATGGGCGACAGAAGGACAAGAGCTGAATTTTAATGACACAGAAATTATGATTCAGGGAAAATCAACATAACAGAGGTGGAAAAAGAAAGCTTACCTTAATGCCTTTATTGTAGATGCCACCATAATTCCACTAATGAGGTTCGAAATTATGCACGCCACTGTAAGAATATGCAATGGAATTGAAAGAATTACCTTTAAAATATACATGTAACGTATGATTTCATTTCAGATGTTGTGTCACTAACAGGATGTCACTTTACCACACTGATGTTGGTAGGTAATCAAAAGTTACTTTTTCGTTGTTCCTGTGCAACGCTAGTAAACCGCCGACCGGTTGGCTCAGTTGGTAGTCGCGAGTTCAAACCCCGGCCGGACCAACACTCAGGATCTTTAAATAACTGAGGAGAAAGTGCTGCCTTTGCTCTGATATCTGCAAATGGTTAGACTTTCTAGTCTTCTCGGATAAGGACGATAAACCGCACATGTAGGAACCGTCTCACAACACTTTCATGTTCATAACCTTGTGGGACGTTAAAGAACCCACACACTAATCGAAAAGAGAAGGGCATGGAGTTCCCGGTGTGCTGGTCTGGTCTTTGTGTCTACAATAGTTGGGGGTTAGTTTGCAAGGAACTGCGAAAGTTCTGTTTCTTTCCCCCGTCACACTTAGGGACGAATTTGACTAAATCAATTTCAAGAGATAACGTCATATTGCAATCAAACCCCGAATTACGTGGCTTCCAAAAATGCTGTAATGCCGTCGAGTCTGGGAATCAAATCAAGGCCACACTGCTTGGAGGAGAGTGCTTACTGTGCTCTCATCACTGCGCAATCCACATACCTTTTTTCTTTGCTTTTTTTTAAAAATATTTTTGTTGTTGGTGCTCGTCCTTAATCCCTGGGTTTTTTCTTCGGGGTGTTTTTTTGCGGAGGAAGGAAAACCCGCGTAACATTTTCAAATTTTAAGGACGGTGCATGCTTTTGTTACTGCACATACGTTCTGCGCATCTCGAGATACTTGGGTTTTCTTTGGGTGGTGCCTACTAATACAGGGATATTTTTGCGCAGTTTAAAACTTTGCGGAGAGAGCAGAACTTAGCAAGTGCTCGTGGTATCCAAAAAGACAATTTGGGGTAACCATGCATTTTTCAGAGATAATAAAGCTTCAATTTGGAAAAAAAACGCGATATGTACATTACTTTGTTTTTCAGTTTTTCTTTTAGAATAACCATTGCTTCATTATCTCTAAAAAATGCGTGGTAACCCCCAATGTCTTTTTGGATTTCAATAGCCTTCGCTGAAATCTGCTTCTCCCTAGAGCGTACGGCCACCTTTGAAACAAGCTTCCAAAGCTCATTTTAGGTAAACTGCAAATTGTCACATTAATGTCACTCAGGACCATCTCATCAATATTTTCAGGATCTGTCTTACCGATACTTGGCTCCAAAACGTTTGATGCTATCATAAGCAACCCTCCCTATATTCCAGAAAAAGATATGACCCACTTACAGCCAGAAATCTCCAGGTAGGTTTGAACTTTCTGTAAACTTTGATTCAAACCTCAAGCTTAGTCTAGATAAGTTTAAAATGTTCGACATCCGGCCAACACTAGGTACCTTAAGCAGAGACGACGACGACGGCGATGCCAACGAAAATGGAACTTTAAAATTGCATTCGCGTTTTCTGAACTGATAAATTCGCGATAATTTCTACTCATTTAGTTTGTGTAATGTGGCCGAACTATCCAGGAGGTAACGTCGTAATCGCGACTTTAAAGTTCAGAAAGAGAAAGGTTCCTATTAAGGCCCGTTTAAACGGTTTCAACATTTGATCAACACTCGTTCAACAAAGTTCAACGGATGTTGGGAAAATGTTGGACAAAGGTTGAACGGAGTGTTCAAACGGCCTCAACACCATTCAATATTTGAGAGAGCAAAGAAAATGTGGAATCGATGTTGAATGAAAGTTTAAGCCAATTTAAATTTGATTCAACACGCTTTCTACAAGCTTTCAACATTTTTACACTTTCAACAATGTTGAACGACCTGTTCAAACGCCCCCGACATTTGGCTCACCAAAGTGTTGAACGCATGTTGAAGCAAACCTTAAATGTGGTCATTTCACGTTGTTGTTTTGCAGAGGACGGCAAAGAAATCCATTTAAGTGTGTAGCGCACGTGCAGAGCCAGTTTTTTGCTAATTAAAACTTTTTTTCTGATGTTCTCTTTGCCGTCGCCGGTCGTCGTTGCTGCTTTGAGGCTGATTCACACGGTACTACTTTGTCGCATGCGACAACATTACGACCGGCCTACGACACGAATTGTTTCGTGTAAATCAAACCTACAACTCGCTTACGACTGTCGTGTAGGTCACAAAAAATGTCGTAGGATTTTAAGTCATGTTTTAAAATGTAGGTTTAGGCATTGTTGAGTGACGAGAGTTGTGTGCGATGGCGAGAACTTTGCCAACCAACGGTAGAGCGTAGTGAAGCAAATCAAAGCAAACGCGAAATTGCTTTCGACTCCTAATTCAAAACTGCTCTAAATAATAATACCGAAAATTATAGACTTACTGTATCCGATGAAACGTGGTTTTTTCGATTTCTGTTTTTAATTCGTAGACACGAAGATGTAGCTGCATTATATGGCGGCCACGATGGACTTGACGTTGTCAAGGAAATATTACGTGTTTCTCCAGCGTTGCTAAAACCTAATGGGTAGGACACTTATGCACACTATAGCAATTGTCTCATTGTGATTGGTTGCTTTGTGCCACGCGTCTAGTAGTTTCCTCTTAAACCGCAAACCGTAAACGTCAGCCAGCAGTTTACAGTTTGGAGTTCGCCGTTTGTACATACCTAAGATTAAGGGTTATAAATTATTGTAGTTTGGCAACGAAACATGTGCATTACGACGCCATGTTTGTTTGTGAAGATGCATGCACTAATGTGGTTGAAAATTCTTGTGATCTCGCAACTGCATCAAACAAACCTCTTTACCATCGAGATAACTCTTTAAGGAAAGTAAATTTGACGTTTAAACGTGGCTGTATAGTTTTAAAACTAGCGAAAAAACTCTACCCTAATTCACTTACCTCTAGACAGTGTCCTTGACGTTGAAACCTGAACCTCAAACGTCAAACGGGAGGGTGGGATCGAATTCACGTGACTTTAAGAGGTTTGAGGTTTGCGCGCGGGAAACGAGGAAAACCCTCAATCCTAAAATCCCTGGCAAATTCCAGCAGGCGCAGTGCTGTCAATAAGGGCCGTATATTCTTGTATTCTTGAATACGAAACCAGAGGATTTTGTTTTTCGCTCTCTCTGATTGGCTACTCAAATTCCGGATAATATTTGCTATACCCCTCCACTTCGGCGAATAATTAATAGTTATTCTACGAGAACGCGTTGGATACTATTGCTAGATCTTGCTGATTTCGCTTTGAAAGAAAAACCAGAAGACAATTTAAGGTCACTATTTCTTAGGCATAGGATAATGGCTCATATACCATGGCCACTAAGCCAATCAAATCCATGGAATTGCATTATACAATGATCCAGTTTTTAACAATGGCTAACATACCATGGCTTCTAAGCCAATCAAAACCCTAGAACTGCATTATCCAATAAAAACGATATTTGCGCATAAATTTTCTCCAACGAAGCTCGGTTAATAGTTTAACAGTTAAATAGCTTTTTCAAAAATCATTTTACTACCAATCAGAGTCGGACTTAAAGGGGAAGTATCACGCAAATTTGCTGTCATGTCAAAACCCCAGAATGTTTGTCTGTCAGCAGAAACAACGAAATAATTGTCTAGTTCGTTGTAAATTATCAACACAGTGCAATAAAACTGTCGATTAGTGCCTGTTGTCAGAGACAGAGTAGGCCGGTATGGATTGAAACTTGAAAAATGTTAGGCTAATGTTTTTTTCAAATTCTCGCATTTTTGTTTCCAAAATGCGCTAGAACAGATCACAAGTTGTTCCCTTCAAGAATTGAGTTGATTTCTTTCCTCTCCTCATTCTAGAATTATTTGGCAGCTGATTGAAGGTCTTATTTCATCATTTTTAACAAAAGATATCAAAAACCCCATGATACTTTCCCGTTAAGAAGCCATTTTGGATGGCCTTAGAAGTATTATTGAATTCAAAAACCTATTGTTTAGGAGTAATACTTAGGATTCATCTTAAATGAGCAAGGGTATCTTAATTTCATTTCTTGTAGTTCTGTGTGGTTAGAAGTTGACATTTCTCATCCCACGATGATACATGAATGGATCAGTAGCCAAGACCTTGGTTTAAAATATCATGCAACTTTTGATGACTTTACGCAAAGGTAAGGTATACTATTCTATCTATCTTTTCTATTAGAAAAACAAGACAGGAAAATTTTCGACAAGGTTAAACAGCAAGAGAAACATCCTCTGAAAAACTTTATGCCTAAAATGAAGGTCACAGAATACAATCTAAGGCACAAATCTAGTCACCGACTTAAACTGAACACGGATCGAGTGAAGTGTTCCTATTTTAATCGCCTAATTTTTAAATATGACCTAGCTTTGTTATTTTATATTTTTTAATATGATTTTGTGCTGTAATTTTTAAACTGGAAGTTTTGTAATATAAGATATGTAGTTATTTTTTAATCTTATGAATTAATATTTAACAATTATTCCATGAGCGCGCGTTGGATATGAGATGGTAAAAAGCCAACGAGGCGCGAAGCGCCGAGTTGGCTATAACCAATCTCATATCCAACAAGTGCGAATGGAATAATTGTTTTATTAAATTCTCCCCGTTTGGATATTGATGTTAAAGTTTAAAGAATTTTAATTTAAGTAAAAATTTCTTTTAAACTAGAAATACGTGACTCGCAAAACCTCGCGAAGCTGGGGCTGGGTGGAAAGCCCTCTTTACTCGTATTGTAGCATCAAACGAGGAGATTAAAAGGCGCATAACATTTTTTTTTTTGATGAGCATAGTGTTTTCGTAGTTCCACGGGCTAGTTTGCGGTTGAAAATCTATTTCTGTCGCGACGTAATGTACAACGGGCGTGCAGCGCTGTCGTGTTCGATGAATTTATTTCCCACGGAAAATTATTTACCGCGGCCACAAAACGTGTAATTTCTTTAATGCTCTCTTTCACAAAAAAGATTTCTAAAAGAAAGGGAAAAGATTCTGGAGAGATAGTTCTGTATCCAGTGAATATTGCTGAACATTGCAATTGAAATTTGATCATGCACGCATATTTTTTTCGATGTATGCAAATTTTGCTCCAGACGACGCCAGACAGTCTGACGTCATTGTGCGGACACCTTCAAAGATATAAACATATATAGACACATATATATATATAAATATATTTTTCGCTCGAATTCGCGCGGCTTAGCTCCGCTTGGGCCGGCTCGGCCCGACAAATTTATTAACCTCGCTACGCTCGGGCCTTCGGCCCTCGCTTCGCGAGGAATTAAAACGACCGGGTGTTGAGGTAACTTCCGACCAAAGCGCGCGAAACTTCATGATCACATGACACGCGCAGCTCCTTGCAAACGGAGTTGAATGAAAAATCGAAAGCGAAGTAGATCGGACACAACCGGACATCTCAAATTCAAGAAACGTTCAACTGTACGAGTAAAAACCTTTCTGAGACAAGCATTCAAGTGCTTTTGAAGTTCCAGCTGATCGAGAAGCGTAATAGTTGTGCACATTTGAGCAAATGTTTTGCTGTGTGGTGCCGAGCGAAGGAAGGGATCAAGGACGGGTTTTTTTATGCTGAACTGAATTCCTTGCCGACGTTTTAAAACACTTAAGGCAAGCCGAGTCCAAGTGTACGAGGTGCAACTTCACTGAGACAAGCATTCAGTGCAAGTTTTTAAACTTCTAGCTTATCGAGAAACGTAAGAGCTGTGCACATTTGTGCAAATGTTTTGCCGGCTGAGTTGTGCCGAGCGACGGAAACGAACATTATGGCCGCCGCTCGAACGGATTTCATGGATGAACTTTTGTAACTGGAGTCCTCGTAAATGCGTACAAACAGAAAGGCAGGCATAAAGCTCTTCTTAAGATGTTTCTTCGATCGGTTTTAACCTCTTAACGCCAGGATTTGCAAGCCATCCTGAAAGTTTTGAAGGTAACCGGTTGTTACTGTTGTTGTTGTTGTTGTTGTTGTTGTTATGTGATCTAAATCGTAAAATCGTGCAATTTTTCAGATTTTAAAGGAAACTTCGGAGATACGTACCATTAAATAGTGTCCTGCCGAACTTTGTGGCTTTTGTTGTTGTCATTGTCTGGTATTTCTTTTCTTTTCTTTTTTTTTCTCCATTTTTCTGAAGAAACTTTCGCTTCCCGCCGAAAAAAGTTTTTAGCTTAGCGACACCTGGGGCGATCGTTTTCCATATAAGGTCAAACTACGGTATATGAGCTGATAACCGGGATTTAGTGAACCAATCAGAACGCTAGAAATGTAATATCCAAGCTGAGAATTTAATAAAGATTATTATTATTGTTATTGTTATTACCGGTATTATTATTATTATTATTATTATTATTATTATTATTATTATTGTTTTTGTTGTTGTTATTATTATTATTATTCTATTCTTTTGTTTTATTGTATAGATTTATATTCTTGTCTATCCTCGTACAGTCTAGCAGTCTAGTTAATTCTAAAGAGATACAAAAGCTAACGCTCCAAACGTCAGCTTTCATATCTCATTATGGTGGCGAATTTGTCTTATCAAGTCAGTTGATAGAACCAAACATCCATTTTCACTCCCTCACCAAAAAGACACCACAGTTTCTGTAGAAAACGTCCCACTTTATCTAGCCTTGTCTATTCTATTCTATATATCATATGTTAGCCTATTGTATTAAAGTCTAGTCTAGTTTATTTTAGTCTATTCTATGAGTATCAGTCGCGTCGAATGTAATTTAAGTCATAGATAAAAATTTGAAAGTGATGTGTCGGCGATTTGATCGCGATATTTTGCAATTAGAGAATAACACTAAGCTGCTACAAGTCCCTTGCTGGATAGTTCTGCGGTCAGGCTCTAAAAGTGCGAAGGAACTGAGCTGCACGAGACTGGAGCGAGCAAAAAACATGTGGAGACTGAGAGAACTGCCGGAGGGAAAGTTCAGAGCGGAAAAACGTTCTGCGCAATTTTTCTGCGCATATCCATTCGCGGGCGCAAGTGAACTGAAAACGCTGCTGTTTGATTTCTGTTGGCGTTGTTGAGCAGTGGCTTTTGTGGTAAAAATACATTTTATCACCTACGTTTTGACCAATTTCATCGAAAATGCTATAAAATTGTCCCGGGCATTTTACCAACACCGTGTAAGGACAAGAACGAAAACTGGACTTGGGGTACAGGTTCCGGTACATGACTATAAACACAGCAAAAGGACACTTCTGGTAACTATATGCTACCCGAGCTTCATCTCTATCTAATTCTCTATGTTCCTCATTACAAGACAATTCATATTTGGCGTCAGCACAACTGAAATTGAAATAAAATTCTATTTAAAAAATTGCAGCTGGTCAACCTCTGCTCACTGGATGCATTTTTCTTTTTCGTTTCGAAAATAAAATTGCGCGACGAGTGAATGATGGCAAGAGTGCGACCACGGAAGGCTTTGTGAAACAAATTCAAAATCCCCGCTAAGCACAGTGACAAAACGAATTATTTGGGAAGTTTCCGTAACTAAAGATAGTTTTCCTGCCTTCAGTTGACCTGTGCAGATAAATATTGTTACACATCAGTTGTGTAATTGACCTGAGCCTACTAGATAGATGAACACACACCGTGTCAAAAACAAACTTTTTTATTGTGTTTATCATGATCAACTTTTAGCTTATTATACTGGACCGCAAGTAGCGAAAGCTAAGGAGTGAAAGACAAAAAGAAATATACAATATATTGAAGAGACATAAACTAAACTAAAGGAAATAAAGCAGTACAACATACTAAGAGATCGAAAGTAACGCATCGCATGAAATTGCTCCCTCGACACCGATAATTAGATCCTTGTGAAAAAAATTAAACATCCACTCTGGCAAACAATTATATTCTTTGGCAAACTCAGTAATTAACGAGTAACTATTTTTCTACCCAGGGTTAAGCTCTCGACCTTAAATATTCAGGGGTTTGCTTATATAGTCGCTTTTTGTAAAAAGGTCCATGACAATAACAGACCCGTAGAGGCGATTTGTTTACACGCCGCGAGAGCAATGAAGGTTTGAAAATCTTTCTTAAAGTCTAATGAACCCTAAGAAAATCGAACCACAGCAAGGTTACATCTGCAGCTATCTTCTTGTGTGGAAATAATTATCGCTACTTACCGGGATAACTGCGGTAGCATAGTAAATTGTTGAAAATAAGAAAATTAAAATTGCCGCCATTTTTGAAACTTTTGGTGCCCAGCGCTCACGCAGAGCTCGCGCATGCTTTTTGCGTTTTTCCGCCCTGAAGAGGGAAAGGCCGTGTTTCTGTCTCGCATCTCAGTCCCAAGCTTTTTCTCGGCTTGTTCGCTCTAATTCGGTTTTCCCTTAACTTGCAGAACAGGTGTAATTTTTTTTGGAGTTTTTCAGGCGAGCGCGGAACGCGAATCACGTGCGACGGGACGGGCGCACGTGACTCGCGCTCCGCGCACGCCTCGTGCTTGCCTTCGCTGAACTAGCAAACGCGGAGCGCGAGTCACGCGCTGACATCGCTTGTGCCAGGTCTTTGAACATTGCCACTAATTCAAAATGAAATGACCGTTAAACCAAAGCGAACAACGCCGGAATTATACGCGGTCGATTTGACATCTCGCTAAAAAATGACCTCCGTTGTACAACATTTTAAAATGGCGACCAAACTACTGTAAATTCGGGTGAGAAACGTTGGTAGTTTTCTCAGGGGCTTTGAAGACGTATTTCATAAAATCGCGTTGAAAAAGACCGAGCACGTCCAGTACTCATAACTCATTCACGGCAAGTCATGAAAGAGACGATTAAACTACATCTCATAAACGAAGGAGTACACTCTTTCCTTTATATAAGAATGTTGTTTTTCCGGCCAGGCTTAATTTTCTTATTTTTCTGCCGATGTTAGGCTGAAAATATTCTTGTGAATATTCCTAGATTATAGCGTATGACATTTCAGTTTTAGAATGTATTGGGGTATCAATTGCAACTAGTGTTTGGTGTCCAGATCTGTATCGTGTTATTCTGCACTTTCATTAGTATCGAACATTTGGCTAGTGCAGGCTTTTATCGTTTTATAAGTTTTATTGGCTAGTTTTGCCGTTTAGAGAAAGGGAGAATCTTATACGGTTTAGTTAAAAAAATATAATTGTATTGTATTGTATTTACAGATTTTCAACACAAAAATTTATATTATTTTCAAAATCTCAGCCTCGGGTTTATTCTTAAAATATTCTTAAAATTTCGCAAATTTCAGCCTTAATATTCTTATAAAATAAAATAAATTCTGAAAAAAGAGTGTATTTGATTGTACACATCGATATCAGAGCAGCTGGCGTAAGAGTGCTATGCACCATGGATAGACCTAAGATTCTTGTTCACCGTAGGCATAGCAACCGTCGCCAGGAAGTTTAAAATATTTTCATTTGAAGTAATTGGTGATTAAGTGAAATTAAAAATTTATTGTTTTTCAAGAGGCAGGAAGTTTTACTGTGGGCGTTAAAAACTTTTCACGTCCTGTTTATAAATGTTTTATTGGGCTTCCCGTTTTTATTTTTTGTTAACAATAAAGTAAATTCCGCTTTCTGTCAATGGGCAGAGGAAGAATATCAAGCGTCTAATAATTACTTCCTATGAATGTCTGAAAAAACTCACTTCATTTTTAATTAACGAAAATGTCACTTGCTACGTCGTTCCGTCGTTCCATCGGTCGCTCGATGGACTGTGAACTTTCAGCAAATATGGCGTACTCTCACCGCTCGCTTTAGTTTCTCTCCTCCTTCAATTAAAATAAACGTTTTTGGAGTTCGAAATTAAAAGAAATAGGCTATAGAACACTCGACCAGCGACAAGGAGGAAATTGGGGATTTTAAATTGAGAATCTCAATTCGATGAGCTGTACAAGCGCTGGAGCGATGAAACCGAAGTGCGGACTTCACATATTGGGCTTGTGGAGCCATTGATTTGCAAGTTTTGCCTTTCCTTTTGTAGCAAAGTTTTTCCAGTTTACAACTTCCTTCTACCACCTGCCCATGTGACAGTGAGCGCTACGCCTTTGCGGTAAAATTTGCATTTAAGGAGACTCGAGAGGGTTTTTAGCTGCGTGCGCGCGCGTAAGCCACCCAGAGTGTTTTTAAGCCTCGTGCGCGCGCGTAAGCCACCCACGCCATAACTAAGCAAAATTAACCAAAATCAAAATCTTAAGGGGCAGTGTCACCTAGTTTTTGTGTCACTTTGAATAGCCAAAAATATATATTTGAATCAAAGGAATCGTTAAGATAATGGTTCAGTTTTGTTAACAATAACCCTACTAGTGCACAGAAACTGGTATTAATTATGTTTCGCTGCAGATGACTTGGATGAAAATGGTTACAACTTGAAACGATTTGCCAATTTTTTTCAAGTTCTTCCTGTGTATTGTAGAAAAGTCGCTAAAACCTGATAATAGTTTGTTTGTTTTTTTCTCAGAGAAATCCCCTAATATTTTCTTCCTAGTGTTCTAATAGCAATTTCATGTTAGGAAAAAAGGTTCTTTGTCAAAAAATTGAGCAGTTTTGACGAAAATACAGCAAAATCGCCGTGACAGTGCCCCTTTAAGGCGGGGGTCTACATGAAAGCCGTTTTCACGCCACTTAAAATCGGTTAACCGAAATATCTCGTTCGCGTTTCAAGCAATACAAAAACCCTATGCTCATTACACAAATCAATGTTTTGGGGTGTTTTGTAAATTTTTGGGTCATTTTTAGGTATATTTGGCAGGAGAAAGTTTTTTCTCAAAAGAGTAGTAAAATTAAGAGAAATAAGAAATATTGAAGATTTAGTGAAGTTTTAAAATTAGAATTTGTAGTTAATAATTAATAGACGGATACTAAGTTAGTCCACTAGCAATCTGGGGTGCTCTTGCGTGGGTATCAACTGTCTGTTTAGCCGCCGTTACACGTTGAAACTTTTAGCTGAAACTTGTGTGCAACGGCAAACGAGACCAGTTTCACGAAGTGGTGTTACACGGTGAAACTCTTGCTTTTTCACCACTGCGACCGTTGCAAGCCGTTGCAGAAGTAGAAAGTGGTTCTACTTTTCGTGAAACTTGTCTCGCAACGGAAGTTCGAAAAAGTTTCACGAAACCGACCATGTTACACGGCGCAACGCCTGCTGAAACTTGTTTCGCAGCGCCGTTGCACACAAGTTTCAGCTAAAAGTTTCAACGTGTAACGGCGGCTTTAGTGCTCCAAACATCATTTTCTTTCTTCTATCCCTTCCTTAAACCTCTTAAAATTCCATCCAAATTTATGTGTACCCCCACCTTAAGGAATCTATGTACACAAAATGGGAAAAGCCCGACCTGAATTCTCGACCTTCGGTCGTTTACGTTCAGGTATACGCGTACTTTATTTTACCGTTAAACTTTTTAAAATTGTATGCATCGTAATATTATGGACGAATACTTGTTATCGTGATATTATGTAACCAACAATTGCTATCTTAACCGTTACACTGACGATAACGGATGTACGGTGGAAACGTGGAAAACTAAAAAGAGTCGTATTGTTTTTAAAGTAATCAAAATCTCTATGAAACGTCGCACGCGCAGATCACCGGAAGTGGAAATGCAGCGTACAATCGCGCGCACCGGAAATAAAAGCTACAGGAAACATTTGTTTTTATCTCGAAATTTTGCTGGGTGACCTATCTTGATTTTTTGCATGCATGCAACATTCAATATGCCACTTCAAATAGAAACGTTTGGAAAAGAGTTGTCCAGTAGAATTTTCTATTGGTGAAAAAAATGCCTTTTTTGAAGCAACGCAAGGTGAACTGGATAACTTTTGTCGTTAAAGAATGTAGGGTGCTTTTCAACGAAGCAATAAAAAAGGTAGGTGGTCGGCTTAGTTTTTGAGATAATTTGCAAAAACTGAAATTTAGAGGTCTTTTTTGTAGAGCTGACCCGTTGCCATGGTAACCTCGATGACGTCTGAAGTAGCTTAAAAGTATTGTTGGTAGCCCAACAACTAGGTTACATAGCCGTTTATAGTCTGTCCACATGATCACATACAATTTTTAGTAATCTTTCATCATTTCACAAGCACTACAACAATGAAACACCCTTACGAGCCTCCTTAAGGTTACCGTATACCTTCAGAGGTGTCTCGCGTCCAAGCGATGTAGCGCGCCCAGTTTAAACTTTAGATACCTAAACCCCTATATCAAATTAAAGCTTATAGAGCTGGCTATCAAACTATACCAAGAAGTTTGAAATAAAATGAATTGTCGAATTTTTCACGACCTCTAAATGCGATCGTCCGTTAAAGCTACAAGTCAAAGCGAATTTTGTTTTTCGCGAATTTAATTTGCTCCCCAGTTTCCGGACCCAAAGCGCTAAAAAAACCGTGTCTGCGTTTCGCCATATTCAATCGCAATGAAAAGTTGTAGAACATTTTCGAAATAGGATGAAAAAAATGTGGAATGATCGTACAAAAATCGCTCTCGGAGAAAAAATATTGCGAAAGAAAAAATTCGCAGACACCTTTTTGTTGCTTATGTGAACTAGCTACTGTCCAAATTTGAAGGCAAATGAACAAATTCCCTTTGAGTTTTAGCTCCTTGAAGTGGCTCCTCCAAGTGAAAAAATTGATTCGGGAAAACAGCGCTAAAAACTCGGCAATTCATTTTATTTCAAAATTCTTGGTTTAGTTTGATAGCCAGCTCTACTGATAAGCTTTAATTTGATATAGGGGTTCAGGTATCTACAGTTTAAACCGGACGCGCTACATCGCTTGGACGCGAGACACCTCTGAAGGTATAGGGTAACCTTAAGCTGCACGAAATGTTGCCTTGCAGCAGAGAACTTTTCCTTTTCTCGTGAATGTACGTTTTTGTTTCTCTTCTTAATTGTTTTTAACAGACTATTTAAGACGTACCTTGTATTCATATTTTTAGTCTGACGATGGTATAGTTCATACCAAAATATAACTTTTTCCAATTACTTTTTGTCATTTGTTGTCTGAATGTTTTGACACAATGAACATACAGGCGAACCTGTATTAAGCGGATTATGCCGTTGACAAGCACGAAATATCACTCGGCACACTCGCCTAAATAGTTTTTTAATGGATTCTTTACCATTTTATATAGTTAAAACGCATTTTTCGACACTTATAATTATTTTCTGATTTCCTTTACAGGCCAAGGTTTTGTCACATCATCCGAAAATGACGATGTATTGCGTGACGTGTGACATCAAGAACTGATAATGCGCTACCTACTCACATGGAGTCTGTTACGAAAGATATTGACGGAATTAGAAGTACGGTCTCTGACAACTGTGTAACGTCCTATGATTGGCGTTTCTCGTGGAAAGAAACGAGAATTGGTTAACATTGAGCGATGAGGAGAACATTGTGTCGACTGGGTGGAGCATGACTCCAAACGTAGACGCGTGCATCATGCATTGCGTTACCAAAACTGCGCAAGATCTGATATTGCGTTACACCTTAAACTCGAAAAACATTGATGCAGTCGTTGCCAGTGCTGGCTGCGTGACACGTGACGAAGTAAACCATCTCGTCAGCCTAAAAGGCACGCCTTTTTTGCATTAATTTGCGAAGATCATTTAATAAAAACCTGAATCGAGCTTTAAAACACCAGGGAAACGGATTTCGGTTGTTGTTGTTTTTGTTTTTGGGAGGGGGATTTGGATGAAGGGGGGGGGGGGGGGGGAGAGGGGTTCAGTTAACTTTTAAACTTCTAAGCGCTAATTTATAAGTGCTTCGGGGTAGGCCAGACGCTTGTGACGTCATGAGCTTGAGTGTGGTGAACTGCCAAATATGAAAAAACGTCTCGGTAATCGGCGTTTGAACAACTGCCGTAGGTCTTTGAGTCTACTAGTGAGGCTATAGTGAGTCCTGTGACAGCGATTTAACAATCGCCCTCACAGTTGGAAAGGAGTGACAGTCTGGGAACAGGAGAGACACGTTTGCACGGTGACCAGTGACAATTGCGATCAGTGACGGGTGACCTGTCCGCCATCTTGTAAAAAACCGTGTGAATGCTTTTCGCGGATAGAATTCCTTGCACTTGCGTCGCACGCCTGAGCCAGACTCCAAAGGGATTTCAGCTTTGCGTGCGCCTTAAGGCCAGGCTAAACTAGGAAACATTGTAACGGAAACATTGTTTCCTGTTGTTTCCCGGGGTGGCTAAATTAGCGGAAAGCAAACAAAAGGTTTTGTTGCTCCGGTGGCTAAACGAGGAAACGTTGTTTCGGAAAACAAAGGATCACGCATGCGCATGATAATAAACTGACTTAATGAGCAGCACTGGAAACTATAACTAGTCAACATTGTTTTTATGGTGGCTAAACTGAAAATGCATTATTTGGGAAGCAAAATTTGTGTTCGGGAAGCAGAAGTGCTTTTGACCTGAGGCAAAAACATTTTCTTGTTTCCGAAACATGTTTCCCGCGCGGCTAAACTGGGAAACATATGTTTCAGAAGCAAAATTTTTGTTCGGGAAGCAATTATGTTTTTTAACTAGAGGCAAAAACATTTTCTTGTTTCCGAGCAGCAAAATTTCTTTCCGCAACATATGTTTTCCGCTCGGCTAAACTGGGAAACACTTGCCTCCGCAACAATACAATGTTTCCTAGTTTAGCCAGGCCTTCACCGGCAGCATACGTCTTCTAGGTCACCGAAGACCAAACGCCTTAGTGCTGATCAAATGGAACGCAGCCTCTGCGAACGAGATTGACGCACCAGCTGAATAAAACCAAATTTCCATGAAAAGTTGCGCGTGTACCACACGCAATCGGCAAAAATACAACGCGACCTACAATAATAATAATAATAATAATTATTATTATTATAATATTCCAAGCAAAATTGATATTTACAAGTTAAAAGTAGGCAAAAGTTATTATTATTATTATTATTATTATTATTATTATTATTTTCTTAATATTCGCAACATCAAATACTCCCGAGTTATCTGGGTACAATTTTCTGTAAATATGAAACCACTATCTCTGGATCATATTTTTTCTCGTACTGTAAAAAACGTTAAATAATGTAGAAGGCTTTCAAAAAACGGAATGAGAGCAGTAGTTCATCGATTTCGTGTTTCACATAATTTGCAATAACTGAAAATTTAGAGGTTATTTTTGTGGAACTGAACTGTTACCATGGTGACCGCTATGACGTCACAATTGAAACGTTGTCAATATACCCATATATAGGCTGCCTATATGATTATAGGAAACGACAGACAGAACCTACTCACTTCTACTTATCCTACTCGACAGTCGTCTCACCATGACATTGGAGTATCTGGTAAGGCTGGTTCTCACGTGCGACGCAAACGAAGGCGTAAGCGACGTTCATACGTCGAACGTAAACGCAAGCAGAATGAGATACGCACGCACATTTCAGAATACCAAGATGGCAGCAATCTTGTTTCCAGAGTCCGCGTTACTTTAGACCAGCAGTTGGGAAACGAAGACTCTGGCTTGTGGGAACGAGAATAAAGATGGACGCCATGAAACGAGGTGTTTTTTTATTTTATTTTATTATTATTATTTTTTTTATCTTGCGTTTGCGTTTGCCTTTGCGTTGCCCCGGTTCACACGTGTGAAATGCAAACGCAAGCGCAAATGCAAGAGCAAAAAAAAAATTTCATTTCTTGCGTTGGCGCTTGTGCTTGCGTTATTGTAGTTCACACGCGCGTTTGCTTGTGCTTACGCTTGTATTTACGTTTGCGTCGCTCGTGTGAACAATCCTGTACCGCCCTAGAGTCATTTAAGTCACATCTCTCAGGGGGGGATTCTACCTGAATTTGAATGAAATTTGAAGAGGTTTTAAGAAGGGATAGAAGAAAGAAAATGATATTTGCGGAACACCAAAGGACAGTCGATATCCACGCAAGAGCACCCCAGGTTTCTAGTGGACTAGCTTGGTGTCCGTCTATTAATTATTAACTACAAATTCTAATTTTAAAACTTCACTAAATCTTCAATATTTCTTATTTCTCTTAGTTTTACCAATCCTAGAAAAACTATCTCCTCTAAATATACCCAAAAATTCACAAAACACCCCACAACACAGATTCACCAGATGATAGAGTTTTTGGATTGCTTGAAACGTGAACGAGATATTTCCATTAAAGCCATGTCAAGTGGCGGAAAAATGGCGTTTAGGTGAAATTCCCCCTTAAGGCTGGTTCACAGGAGCAACGCAAATGCAAATGCAGGGAGCAGTGATGGCGCAGTGGTAGAGAGCAATCGCCTCCCACCAATGTGGCGCGGGTTCGATTTCCGGACTCAGCGTAATATATGGGTTGAGCTTGTTGTTGGTTCTCGTCCTTGTTCCGAGATGTTTTCTCCGCGTACTCCGGTTTCCCCTCTCCTCAAAAAACAACATTTCCGATTCCAGTTCGATCTGGAGTGTGCCCCAAATAGTGCTCTGCGCTAAATACAGTCACAGCTAATTTAAACAAAGCGATTTATTTCATATATTTTGTTAACAGCAGAATAGCTCTTTGTCGCCTCATCGGACTTTTTGCGATGATATATCTTTCTCCTCCATCAGTATAAATGAAGTTCAGTAAGAACACAAATTTAACAGCCTAAAGCATGCACACTTCTTGAATGCTCAGAGCTGTGAGAAAAAAATAAAATTACTTTGTCATGGAACAGCAAATGGAATGCGAGAAAAAGATTATTTTTCCACCATGAGCAAATTTAGGAATACTCGCACTAGTTAAACCTACTTGACTTGTTTCCTATACTGAGCGATATTTCGATTTGTTGACGCAAGAAGTGAAAGGAAACTTTCTTTGCGACTTGCCATGAATATCGGGCGTGTTCATGCAGTCACGTGTCCGTAAGAGTTAAAGAACTCTAGCTTCCCGCTTATCATGCCAAGGACTCGCGACTCTCGCGGTTGAATTCAACATTGTCATTATTTTTTTGATTATTTAACGATGCTCTGTTCATTAATATTATGTGAAGGGAAAACGAAACTAAACCACGAATAATTTGGAACCAGGGTAGGCGCCAGTCTTGAAGGGTGGTGTCTCCTTTGTTACTGCGCATACCTCCTGCGCATCCCGGGAGGGTACGAAAAGCTGCTAATACGAAGACATTTTGTAGAGTTTATGACTATGCGAGAAAAGTACGCGCACATATTAGCAAGGGCTACTGTACTACACTAAAGAGAATTTTGGGGTAGCAACGCATTTTTGATAGATAATAAAGCTCCAGTTTGGACAAAAATGCCCCACATTAACTTTTAACTTAATAACTTGTAACTAGAGGCAAATTGGCCACCACAGAAAGATTCAAGTGCTGACGTTTCGAGCGCTTTTCGCTGTTTCACCGCACGGAAATTGGAAAGAGAGCGCATCCAAAATACGGAAATCGGCTTTTTAGTGCAGAAAACTCCACGGAAGGCTAGAAATATGCGTGGTTAGCTCCAATTTCTTGTTGGATACCAATAGGCCTTGCTAAGATCTGCTTTTCTCCCATAGTCATAACTGCGCAAAATAACTTTCTATTACGACGCGCTGTCCAATGAAGCAGTTTGCTGTTGCTGGTTATCATCGAAACATGGTGATTCTGTGTATGAAATCTTAAAAGTATGACCATTCAAATTTGGAACTACTTTCCTTGTGCTTTAGTATCGTCCTGTAACAGGTATTACACTGCCCAAATATGGTCATGGTGCACTGAATATTCGTTAAAATGTACGACTTGTTCCATTTATTATTATTATTTTGTAAACTAGTGTAAAATACTTTAAATCTGTTACTACTTAAAAATTTTGCATGTCTGTATTTGTAAGTTCTTGTTAGTTTTCTAAAGTGTTCCTGTATTCGTCTTGTCCCGCCTCGATTAGTTTTGTAACTGTTTGCGGGACAAACCATTCATTCTGTTGTTTTTCAAATAAATTGTTGTTGTTGTTGTTGTTGTCGTCCGTAGTCAACAGATATCCTGCGATATACGTAATTTTGTCAGTGTGTCGGGGAGAAAAATGGCAAAATAAAGATCGTCTCCAGCTTTTCCGCAATATAGCCGTGCTTTGTTATCAATGTGTTGAATAATAAAACAATTTTCCCGCTCAATCTTACGGAATATCCCCTGATTTTAGCCTACTATGCCTACGGCCTCGTCGGTTAAGTATCAGGCGATATTCAACCCCATTTCGCTGGATAATTGCTAAATATCGGCTGTGGACGAGATCATAATGTGGGACCAACCATATCTTAGCTGGTTAGAAGTACGGTTCTTCCCTTAAGTTTTCGGATGGGGTTAAGGGTTACCACGCAAAGAATAAATTAAACGTGGTAGCTTTTAGAACGGCTCACAGGATTAGCTGAAAAAACAATAGCGAATTAATGAACAAAGAACAAAAACAATGGGCCCAAGCCCTAAAACAACAGAGCTGCATGATATACAAGTATTAACATTTAGTTTTCCTCCACTTCACGTTAAAATAACAACAGTTTGTAACTTTACAATGGCGAAAGAAACAGTGAAGGGCAAGATACAGCTATACTAATTATAAATCCTTTTGAATTAGATTACATTTTTTCACTAAGATAAAAAGAAAACATAACACAAGAGAGGAACCGCTAAAGTAGTATAGATTTTTCAAAGATTGGTTTAGCCTGAGTGATCACTACAGACTGAGAAAAATAATGCTGGTAAAGTGCTCTTTTAAATAATTTTCTAGTTGGCTTTTTCATTCCAGTAGAAGCATCCAGTAATTGTTGGACAAAAGTTTGTTATATTTATTCTGTAGGGATGTATTTCGAGTGGTGAAATTATGTTGATAAGATATCAGGGTTAGGTTGAAATAAGATGGCTTTTAATCTATAATGTGATCATAAAATAGCTGAGAGGTGTTAATTTAACAAAATTCCAACAAAATTTGACGTCATAAAGAGCTGGGTGCTATCTGAAAACGGTAGGACTACTTGGGGCGACTGCACCGTTTGCAATGTCGTTTTACAGGGTTGGTCGAGAAGACAAACGAATGAACAACAGAACAATGATCCCAACCCTAAAAAACAATGTAGCTGCAGGTTATCAGGGTCTAGTGAGAATAGAGCTCTTGAAAGTTGCAGGTCTACTGCACTACTTGCACGAGAATGAAACAAGAATATTACAGAACTGATAAAAACTGCAATGGTAAGCCGGAAATATACGAGTTTTTTTCTCGCGCTGTTCTGGGGCTGTAGGCCTCTGTGGAAGCGTAAAGCTTGGATATTTTCCAACAAAAATTATCGGAACTGTCCCAAATTTTTCGATTCCGTGACCATTATTTTCTTCTGTCGGGCAGAAGATCAAAAGTGTATGTTTATATTTGATAACCTGTAATTTTAGAGTTTTAAGTGTGGCTCTCGTCCAATTCATCGCCGGCCGGTGAAGAGCGCTGTAGGCGACAGCGCTTTAGGATTTTACTAACAGTGAAAATCGCAGCGTCACTGTTGGTAAGCTTAAGAAATCTGTCAGTCTAGCCAAAATCAGCGGGTTAAAGTCAAAATTTGGCATGCAGATGAAGATATCAATAGAAATATTTAAATAGATTTAGCGCCCTTGGCTGCCCTCTTTGCAAGGAATCCGATGCATTTTATTCCAATGTATTATGTAACGAATGCCTGGGGGAGTGAGGTAATCCATTTAATGGCTTTAAGGGAGTTCCCGAGAAAGGGGCTCCTTTTTTCACGCTCCTAGCATGCAATGGCGTAGCGAACTTGAAAGTTTAGTATTGTATAAAGGTGACAAAGAAAGGCTGTGAACTGAAACGGTAGCAATTAAATTCTGAAGTTCTGAAAGGGTTGGAAAATGTAAGTAGAAATTTCTGGTAGAAAATTAAAACGCAAAGGCGTCCCTTAGTACTAGAAAAAAGTGAGGCTTTGGGCTTACCTTGGAGGCATAACAAAGGTGTGTACCGTTCTGTTTTATGTATGGGAGGGGACTACCATTTCGGTGAAAGTTGGTATGTGCAAGGATAATTGTTTGAACCTCGGTCGAGCCCTCCCCTCACGAGAGTTCAGCTAGTACACCCCCCCCTCCCTTGCCCTCCCATTATCTCTCTACAATGAATCGTGCAAGAATGTCAAATGACGTTTATTAAAAAGAATTTCTATGGCACTACAACGAATGCGGAAGACAAAATACAGCAAAGCTCTTTTTATAGAGCTACGCGGAATTTTTTAAGCTGTCGTTAGCTCGCGGAGAGCACGGAATCAACTTGGCAGTTACAATCGGAAAACTAGCCGCTTGGTAGGAAGGGAGTAATCCTTTTAGCTGCAGGAGCTTAGAGTGGAATTCTTAAGAGTTGTAATTACACTGGTCACGATTATCTAGCGATTCAAAACGCTAAGATTTCTGTTTTGACCAAGGATCTGACGTTGCCTTACACAGTGGGAGGTAAGTGGGTATTTCGCGTTGATTACATGACGTACATTTTAAAGACTCCGCACTGATGAGTGTTTCAAGCATAAATTTGACGAACACTTTCTCTCGATAGCTTTCACTGGCAATTGAACAGCCAAATTTAAGCATTGCACTGACATGCAGGGTAAATATTTAGAACCAAACCGAATGGTTTTTAATGATGACTATGGAATGAAATTTGACAAAAAGGTTGATTACTTTCACTACTACTACTATTACACCGCTTCAGTTTGTATCCACAGACGTAAAAGTGAGAACCACCTTTTACAGCAGAATAAGCAACTTTAAGTTATAACCAGCTTGCACAGCATAATAAAGAGCACCACAGGAGAGCCTTGCTCAGTAGCTTTCATTTGAATGGTCACACTTCAGGATTTCATCCACAGACTCAAAGGTTAGAACCACATTGTAAAGCATAATAAACAGCACCACAGGAAAGTACTGCTCAGTAGCTTTCATTTGAATGGTTACACTTTAGGATTTCATCCACCAACTCAAAGGTTAAAACCACCTTGTACAAAACAGCACCGCAGTAAAGAAATGCTCAGAAACTTTCATTTCCTTGACCGTTAGACTTAAGGATTTCATCCACAGACTCAAACGTTAGAGCTTATTTGCAGAACATTACAAACAGCACCACACTAAAGTACTGGTTAATCGTTTTCATTTCGCAGTGGTTAGTTGTATAGTTCGGTTCGAAGCTAGACTCTAAGTTAAACTTAAATTTACCTTGAACCAGTTAAAAACACTGATGTTAAGCCAGACTCTTACTTTCCACCGACGAAAACTGGGAAGAGACGAATAATTATGCAATATTCGTTTCGTTCATGTCGCAAGCGGTTAAACATTTACCACTGTTAAAAATAATATTGAAATTGTTTTCAACTTAATGTGAATGCCATATACAACTTAATATCAATGTATAAATGTTTTGCTAACAGGGCATAACACCAAACAACATTCAGACCAGCTTCAAGTTCATACGCTGTTTTTTATCGCGAAGAGTTGCACATCTGTTATGGCCTCAGATCTTTAAAGTTTTAACATTAACGATGTGTAATAAACGTGAAAAATGTAGCCAAAAAAATATTAAAAAGCAACAACACCTAACATCATATGAGCTCAAATCTACCACAACCGTGAAATATCGAGTTATTTCCCAATGGCAATATCAGCTTCACTCACCTCGATGTTAAAATAGCAACCTTTCAGTCGTTGCTCTTGTATAGTTGGCATTTAACGGCTATGATATTTGCACTGTCGCTGTGTTGCAAGATATACATTTTGCTTAGAAATAGGTAAACCTTGTTTGTTCTGGGTCAAATAACTTCTCAATATTACTCCCTTTCACATTCGCAAATTTTTAAAAGAATCGCACAACTTCCGTGAAACTACGCCTTTTTTATTATCGTCGATTACGTATAGCAAATACATTTTAAAAAGCTGCCCCTTCCACTTAAAAACTGCACGATATGCAGTGCGATTTGCCAAGTGAGTTCTGAGCAATTTCTTTGCAGCATGCTTGATTATTTTCGAGCAGCAATTTAAATTCGAGTGTTAAAAATCAACCTTGTTTAATGGAAGGAGCGAACAGCGAGCAACTGCCTTTTTTTACCACCTGAAAATTTTACCGTGCATATTAAAGGGCATTCGCGGGCCGTCATTACTGAACAACTAAACCGCTAAATATCGACTACATGAAGTTAAAATACATCAACTTGAGCGGTAAAAAGGAAAGAAAATCGATCAGGTTTTCGGTGCAAAATGTCTTCCTTGATTTCATAATAAAGGAAGACCAAGAAGAGAGAGGAAGCAATTCCACAAAAAAAATATACAGGAAGATTAAATAAGTTTTTATATGTCTTCGTTAATTTGCAAGAATACACGGCATTAAACTCAATTTTTTACGAGATTTCGAGATTTGACATTGTTTACAAAAGTGCCTAAGGAATTTTCAATACTTTTCTCAGGCAGGTATTATATCGAACGTTGAAGATTTCACAAGAGATATCTGCGAGCGAATTATTTGGGGTTGAATGGCATAAATGCAAGCTAAGGTTACCCATGCAAATCCGCAAATCATTTGAAAGGTTTGATAATTTGCGCGAAAGATTTTAGCCTCGCGAGAGATTAAAGAAAACAACTGCAGCAATGAAATATTAAATGATAAGGATTTTTAGAGTATTTCTTAACGTTTTTCCCACGCATTTAAGTGTTTAATTCTCTAGCTGAGAGCCACAAAATAAATCGTTCAATATTTTCGACCATGTATCATTTTATCTACTTGAAACACATTCAAAGCTTATGCTTATGTGTAATGAATAAGACCTAAGATTACGCTGTCTAAAAATCTTTTTTTTTAGGAAATTTTGCTTTTAAAATCCCGAGTACCCTTTAAGGGTGTTTAAACTAGTTTTATTCGGTTTAAAATAAAATGAAATGAAATTATATTGCTCCATTTTTAAGGCATTAAAAATCAAGGCACGCACGCAATATTTATCTATCCTTCGTTGTGGCAAATCAAACAAAACTATTTGAAGCATGGAAATTTTTATTCTTGAAAGTGATGTTTTTTTTTTTTCTGCTTTTCATGACAAGGCAATTATTTTTAGGTTTTACCTCTGGACTTCAAAGTAACAGGACAAGAAAACGACCGCCAGCCGGCCTGTCGCCATCATTAATCCATAAAACAACACCGTTTAGGATCTGTGTAAAGCTGTATGGATTAGAATTTTTAAGATTTGCTATCAAGAAACGAAGGAAAATATTGCTATTTTTTCCCATGAGTGGGATCTCTGATACATTAAACGTAGTACGAATAAAAATTTTAGTTGACTTAAATGCTACCTAAAACATAGGACATTTCTTGATCTATTTAATTACATCCTTCAAACTTCAAAGCGAATGTTATAATTGTAATAAGACCTGTACTTGTTTCGTGAAGACCGAAGCATTTTGAACGATCGAAAAATATATTACTAAGATGTTTTTTTTTTCTGTTTTGTGGAAACAACTTTGGTAAGACAAGGCCCCCTCCAGCTTTCCGTGCTCAAGACTTAATTACGTAATTTCATTTTGCAAAAACCTGCAAAGCAAAATGCATCGCAGGAAAAGTTCGCGAAGAAGCTTTCATTTGAACGTTCATACTTCGGGATTCCTCAGCGAAGAAGCTTTCATTTCAATGTTTATACTTCGGGATTTCCTCCACAAACTTAAGTATTGAGGTGTGCGAGCCTTGTAGAGCATAATAAACGCCACTAGCATATGGCTAAGTAGCTTTCTGTTGAATCCCGATATTTCTTAGGATTTTATCCACAAAACAAAACGTTAGAAACACATTGAAAAGCATTACAAACTTAATAGCTTTCATTTGAAAGGTCAGGACTTCAGGTTTTTAAAGGCAGAATCGCCTTGCAGAGCATGATTTAAACAGTAGCACATCAGAGTACTGCTAAATTTGATAGCTTTAATTTGAATGGTCACACTTTACGACTTCAGACAATTTTTAAAAGGAACAGTCATCTTCCACGGCATAAAAAAACACACACACAGAAAAGTATTGCTCGGCAGATTTCATTTAAATGGTTAAAGAATTTTACCCGAAGACTCAAAAGTTATAACCAATTGTTATGAGTCAAAGTTTGATCGCGGGATGATTTAAAACAAAAACATTTTTTTTGTACTCTGAAATACCTGAATATCAATCTTTTACAAAGATTTTCGTTTTTACGCATCACAGATAGACGCGATTGATCAATCTCTCCTGATTTCGTTCAGTCAATAGCTACTGCGAAAACCGATGAAATGAAATCCTTTAGAATCGATAAATTTAATTTCTGCAGATCCTGCAAAAAATTTAATTTCTGCAGATCCTGCAAAAGTGTTTACAAAATTAGAATGTTGTCAACCATCCTTAACTAGAAACTGATTTCCCAATGTTATTGAAGACATCCAACCTAAGAACTAGAAAAAAATCTAATTTTTCTGCTATACCATATCACTCGTCTGTCTTCCTAAGGTTTTCTCGTGAACGCAAAACTTTTAACATTTTAAAAAGTTGTATTTTAGGAAAATAAAACAAACTTCATGCTAGGTATCCGAGTGCAACCCCTACGTCCTAGATCAAATGTTTTTCTCCAAACAAAAACGTTTACAACCAATTCACTGAGATTCTTTGCTTGGTAACACCTTTCTAGTGGAACAAAATGAAACATAACCAAGCCAATCCACTGTTATGCGACAAGTTGTATGTTCGCAGATTTGTTGAATTACGAATTTCTAGACTAACTCTGTCTAAAACAAAACGAAACGAAACGAAACTTTCATCACGGTTATCAGGGATCTAGGTCGACTGCAGGCAAAATACATGGCTCTTAAAGATTCACTGTTGCTTTAGGAATGCTCACAGTTATTGGGAATGAAGTAAAAGTTCCTTTCTCTTTTTAGAGGCATCAAACGCTTTTTTTATAGTTTAACATTTTTACTTGCGAGATCACCAAAAACCAGTTTACTCTCAGCTAATACAAGGTTTGAGTCTTTGCATGGTAGAATCCTTAAGTGTGACCATTCAAATGATAGCTACTGAACAGTATTTTCATGCAGTGCTGTTTATAATGACGAACAACAACAAAAATTTAAAATATCAACAGAACTGAATATAAGGGGAAGAGCTGGGAATGCACCATTACCGTGTATTGTAGTGTGTCTAAAGAACATGAACAACTTTTGCCTGCCCGTCTGTTTGTTTGTTTATTAAACTACATTTTTAAAAAGTATGAAATAGGAAAAATTCAAATGTGTCGTAGAACTTGTCCCTCTGTTTAATCAGAGAACTATCGTGCTATTGGCGACGAATCTGAAAGATGCTTTTCGAAAAAGAAACCAATACACTGCAAGAAAGCTACGTAAATGCAAAAGAGACGGGAAACCATTTATGTCACAGCATTCGTTACACACTTTAAAACAGAGCATTCAGTCGGCTTTATCTTTGTCGAGTTTGTAACGATTACACGAGCCAGGTAATCTTCCAAAGCTAACCATTCTCTACACGGTCTGTTTCGACCTATGTAGTGAAAAAAACGAAGCAAAAACAACTCAACGAAAGTAGAAAAAGCATTTGTTTTTTTTCTTCTAAATCAGGCATTTCGCATGGCGTTTTCATTTTGGATTAAGAAGCCAACCCTTTGCAAGAAAGCCACCTAAATGTCATAAAAACAGAGAACCCATTTATATGTCGAAAATGAAAAGTAATTCACTAGATGTCACTTAGGAAAGCCAACTTGGTCACGCGATTAAAAAGAGAGGCTATATCTGTTAAACGCTTGGATACTAAAAAAACTGCAAAATAAAATCAGAAAACGTACTCATCTGCACACTGAATAGCTGAAACTGTAAGAGTTACAAGTTGTAAATAATAAAATCCGTAACCTTTCAAATGATTCTAACGAAAGCTAAGTTTTAGGTTTAAGCTTCCCGTGCTTTCATCTAATATGCTTTAAGAATGGCTTGAGTTTTGGCATTAATGCAGTTACGCTAACGATATGAATCTAGGCCACTTTCTTTCCAAAAGCACGCGTGAGGCCAGGCAGAAAAGGTCATTTCTGTAACAAAAAAAAAAAAAGATGTATCGCAATTAAATAGCGTAGGGTATTTTGCACGATGGTCATACATCTACGAACTGGCTTCTAAGTTAGGTAGCTGAAAGTCGCACGGTTTCTATTATTCAATGAAGGGGTACTTGTCACAATTCGACTTTTCGCATATTTGACGAACAAGCTTGAACTCCGCTTTTGGCTTTACTAGGCAGTATTTAGTTTTAATCTTTGCCATCCCATCCACTTAGGTCCACTTACTCGGCTAGTCAAGTTTTTTGTTGTTCAATTCCATGTTTTGTTTAATACGCTATTCAAGTATACTGGATGTTAATTTACTATTGTAATTATGATCATGTTGTACTGTTTTACACGATACTGTTTTAACAAATATTACATAAAATAAAGACCACAAGTGCTCAATTTGACACTTCCCTGTTCGATCCGGCGATGAAACACTAGAGTGTGACCATTCAAATAAAAGCTATATTTAGTAGTATTTTCCTTTGACACTGCTTTTTATGCTGTACAAGGTGGCCAGGTTCTAAATTTTGAAACTCTGGGTGAAATTCTAAAGCTCTTTTAGCAGGTCTTTCAAGAGGCACTTTTTAGCTGCACGAGGCAGCCATGAATGAAGTTGATCCAAAAATATAAGCATTAGGGAGCAACCGAAGACATTTTTTCTTGTGGTGTTTATAACATCGTGCTGCATAAATGGCCTAAATATTAAGTTCTTGTATGGAATGCTAAAGTGCAAATGAAACACTTTGAGCTGTCAACAGTCATTTCCTTTGCATGTAACTGTCGGTTGCGAAATCGTTCCACACTGTAACATGTAACTGCCATTGAATAAAAGTCAATTAGAGCAATTTTCAGTTTTTCACATTTTGTGGTACGAAAACGAATTTGGAGAAATTTTCAAACTTAAGTGCCGAAAAGACAGCCAGGTAAATGTTACTAAGAACTGAGTCAAAAAGTTGGATCATTTATATGTTTGTCTCATAACGCTCAGTACGCTCGTCGCATTAGAAGCCAGTACCTCGCACTGAATTATATAAATCTTGTACTACAACAAATAAACTTTGAAGGTACACCAACTGTGCGCAATAAAGCAAAGAAAATTCCACCGAGGAACTGAAAATTTGCACGTACATCTTCCGCAAGCTATCAAACGCAGTGAACTGGGAAGGGAAGCCATTTGCTTGTCGTCCGACTGAGTACACGACCGTGTTGTTGTTCAGCCATTTTGTTTCTGAACTACACGGCTTCCTTTGTACTATGAATGCAGCTCAAGTGGTTGCGATGCTTATCTGTGAGACAAATTACCTCTTCTAGTTATTGAATTTGGGTCATGACGTGAAAATGTTAGGAAAGAAACGAGCAACGAGAAAGAAAGCCAACTCATAGCTTTCTCTTCTAAAACCAAACGACTTGACCGATCTAACCACTACTTCAAAACTTAGACTCAGCTATCGCAGCTAGTAAAAACGGTTTCAACTGATTTCTTCAGCTTTGGGTGAGACATTTCCTGAAGCGTGTAAGGTACTTGTGGGTTTTGAATCGGTGGATAAAATATGTGTTTACCGAGTAGCCATTTATAAACTACTGAGCGGGCAGCTTTTTATACTGTGTACAGTTAGCATGCACGCAACTCGCCGTTCAATCTTTTAAGAGTCCTCCGATGAAACCCTGCACCAAGTGTGAGCCTTGAAATGGAAGTTATTGAACAGTTCTGCTGTTTATAAAGCTGCGAAATACAATTCTTCACTGTAATAATTATTACAGTGCAATAATCATTCAATGAAATGCATGAAGGTGTATAACGTTCCTCTGGTGCCATCCTCTGACAGAGTTTCAAACTTTTGAAGTCCTAAAGATGTAATTTTGCTATGGTGCTATTTATTATGCTGATGAAAATCTCAATGTGTGGCCATTCAGATGAAAGCTATTGAACAGCAAGTCTCTGTAAAGCTCCTTGTTATGCTGTACAAAGTAGCTATAGTTTTAAGATCAGTGACGAAAACAATCTACAGTGTCGGGGGGCATCGGTTCAAATAAAACCTTCCATGATTGATAAAAGCTTAATTCTTCCCTCCTTGCATGCGATCGACCCAGTATGTTGCCCTTCCATTATAAATCTGCTCGAAGCAGGATTATTAGAAATCTTATCAGCACTTTAGAGAACTCAAAGACAAAAGAATTTTATAAAGCAAGTCACTCTACGAATTAGATTATTTGCTTCACTGGCGTGAGTCAAACAGGCTTTGTCTGTGGACGAAATACTGAAGAGTCACTCACTCAACGTTTTATTTCGGTAGATAACTATTTGGGTGGCCTAAATCGCCACAGACATTCGGATTTAGTCGTCAAGAGAACCTACTGTTCTCTTCGACTAAGTATCACCTCAAAATTTCGTAACCGACTGGAAAACTTTCGTTTTCGAAGAGGCGTATATGTTGTTAAAAATACGATAAAAGGTCGGCTAGCATTTTCTTAAAACCAACAATTAAGCTCAGGTAAATTCGGGGATTAAAGTTCCGTTTCCCAAAACTTTTTGCAAGTTAAATTTTCAGCTAAAACATCCAGAAAGAACAATCTGTACTCGCTTACAGAAACGTGTCTTTAAAGGGCACAAAATGATCTAGAGCACCGAACATTGTTTTGCCTAAATGCTCTCGTTGGGCCCCCCTAATAAAAGCTCTTCAGTTCCTCGTTTTACAATATTCAAAAAGATATTCGTTCACCAATCGTCTTGTAGCTGTGTAGTCTACTATTATGAGAGAAAACTGAATCTACACACTCACAAATCTACTGCAGGCCCGTCAACACCCATATCCCAGTGAACAGTGTCCGTCACTCCGCGAGCAGATTTCAAAATGCAAACACCACGAGTGTCAGTACTTCAGAAGAACATAAAAATACTGAGTCACGATTTTCAACAGCTGAAGAAATTGCTCAGTTCTTTCGTAATCGACTGACGTCTTTAACGGGGCAAGGGCCAAACGTTTCGAGACAAGCTCGCAAAGAATTCGAAGGTAATTTCGCAAGAAGGCCAAATAACTGCTAAACATGACAGGTAGCACTTGAAAAATTTCCAACCCAAAAATACGAACTGACGCGTGCATTTTCACTTTATCAAAAGACCTAGTGAGATTTAAAATAGGAGTGAATCATTTGAATGTAAATCGGTCTTTCCAGCTTTGGACATAAAATGAACCTTACTCGACTATTATCCATGCAAAAATGAATCGTATCACCTTCCATTACTCGACAAAACATATATTAATTCGATCGCCATTTTGCATCTTACCCAATTAGTTTGCAGTTCTTTTGCAAGCACGTTCCTTGGTTATGATAACATTTTTCTGTTTATGCATATGCTTTTTGGCAATGTAGCAATGTAACAGGTTTTTTTTCTGTACATAAATGCCTCTGCAACAATGTGCGTTGTTGGCCATAAGCCAACATTGTTCGCGACTAAATGAGCACTGAACGTTTTGACGAACGTACGTATATTGCAAGTTATTAAAAGAACGCTAGGTATTTTTGCATCGCAAGCAAAAACGTCATGAGCACAATTTCAAACAAAAACTGCTCATATACGTTTAAGTACGTCACACATTAGCGTTGTTTAAAATTGTATACTGAGTAACAACGTTCAATGAGCTTGTGTTGTTTACTCCAGAAAAGCTTCGTCTATTTGCTTCCGAATCCCGCTGTTACAACTTGTCGACGGCATTATTTTCCACAAAGTATGTTTACTCTTCTGTTGTTTGGGGGAGCGATAGCTTTGCGAGTTGACGTTGCTTAAGAATGCAATAAACCGGCACTTTGCTCTACCCTGGCAAAGATGAAGTTATCGCGATTTAGCCATCAACATTTAGGATTTGGTCACCTGTGAAGGCAGGCTTAGTATGGACAAAAGCTGTATACTTCTGTGTGCGAGAGGTGTTTGCTTAAAAACTCCTTTGAAGTGAAAAATTAAGCGTTTTCAGGCAAGCACGCGATCAAACACACAATTTTTTTTCAATTCCTGTTTACTTAATTTAACACCTATCCATTCTCATGAAGAAATTGTTGCACCTTCAAACGGTTGCTGTCAGCTGTTATCAATAGATGAATCGTTTAAACGGTTGTTTTTCTTTCGAAGGACTATTACCTGTTAAAATGGATCAAGTTTTAAATTCCTTTGGCATGGATATGGATATAAGCGTTTGTTATGATAACTGACCAACAATGTGAGGTCTGTTTCGAGAAGTTACGAGATCTTTCCTCAGTTTGAGGTTAGCTGATAATGAACTTCAAAAAGGAAGTTCCATAGATGCTGTCTTTTCCGATATTCGTCTGCACACGGCGTTAAGTTGCATTCACGAAACAGCACAACAGCATTATCCGCATAATCCCTTTTCGCTACGAATGAATGCTCAATTACGAAACCAGCAAAAATAGATACCCTTTACATTTCGCGGCAAAAATGAGCTGCCGGAATACAAGATGCATTTAAATCAATACCTATAGCAACCTAGCGAATTTTTTTTATTTGATTTCATTTCCGGCCGGTCCAATCGACTGTCAATCAAATCGGCATCTTCAAAAGACGCAGGGTGGTCTCTGCTACTCTACGCGGGACGACTTGACAATAGATCACGTGTGAGCCAATCAGATCACTGCCACTAAAGTTGTATTAGACAATTAGCGTACAGGCACTCGATAGTAAATTTGCGAATGATTTGTGTAGTCGTCAACAACAGCGTAAACTTGCAAGGGGCGATTAAATGAGGTCTCTCCTCGAGTCGGCGTTTCGAGGAAGAGGAGTCCCACACCCACGCTTCGCGCCTGATCGACAAAATCGGAAAAAATTCCAAAGAGATTACAAAATCGAAAGGCGGGGTCGTAAAAATTCAAAGCGCACGGCCTAAACTTCTCATTCACGCTATCACGCGTTATTACACTGAAATAATTTTGAAGCGCGCGTACAATGACCGAACCTCAATTGGCAGGAGTTGAAGAACGCCAGGAAAATACTGCAACGGAAACGACACAGGAAGGAGCTGAGGAACGAGATCAAAACGAAAAACCCTCACCAGCGGAAGTGCCTGGGAAGGCAAAGAGAGGGCGCCCGAGAAAAAACCTTCCAGAGGTACCTTGATAGAAATGTACAGCTCGTTTGTTAGTGGTATATTTCAGTGATGCAAATCGCTGGTTTGTCCGTTGCGTCTTCGCGCGGGGTGACAACTATCAGAGGTCACTTCTTAAGAGCTAAATTTAGCTCGACGAAATATCATCGTTTGTTAACTTTTCTCGCCGCAGAAGGCCCAGGATGACAGTGCTCCGGTGGTAAAAAGACCACGAGGGAGACCGAAAGGATCGAAGAACAAAAATCCTAAGGTAAGTTGGGAAATCATTGTGGTAAAGTTTGTAAATAGCGCGCGCTAAGTTGCGCGAAGTTCTCTCTCGCGGGAGTAGCGTGCTTGTCGTCATTGTATTGCTACAGAATCTGTGTTATGCATGTGTTTGGTTCCTTGGATGACCTGCGGAATACATGTACGCTTTGTATTATCCTATTAGACACAAGACGATATCACTGCACGTATAAATCACGAACACATCAACTACAGCCTAGCTTTGCGACAACCATTGCGCGCTTTACGCCATCAACTAAAGAAATTGCGATATTTTTTCCTTCTGTGGTCGAACCCTAAAAAAGCTATTACAGTTTCACTTCAATACGCTTTTTGTTTGGGGGTTAATAATGCAGAAAGACCAAGTGGTCATCTCTTTGTACAATCAATGTTTACAACTTTGCCGCATAATAACTAGTTATGCGGGCTAAGGAAGATATAATACATCGCCTACGACGTACACGCAAAGCCGGCAACGTTCAAAACACACGAGCTGCTGTGAAAAAAACCTCGCGCGTTTGTTATCCACCATTTGCTTCTGTTTCATTCGACTTCCGGCGTTTAAAACCCGTTTGCAAAACTTTTCGTGAATCTGTGCTTCCCGAAGCGTGAAATTCTCGCCATAGTTTCGTGCAGACACCCAGAATCACGTGAGTTTTGCAACAGCGCATGCGTGTGTTTAGCCTACGTGCAGCACGTGGTGCGGCTGTTGTTTTCGCGGGAAAAAAATTATTAGCGCCATGTTAGCGGAATGACAACGTAATCAAAAGACTCCACGTGCGCGGTTTTTGTGAAGGCGTTTTTGTTTCGCGTCTGGACAATGTGTGTGTAATAGCTTTAATCTGAAAACACAGCTACTTTGAGAAAGTACACTAGACCAATCTTGGAACATTGCCCAATAAGCGAGGGGCAAAAATTATCGACGAAAATCGAAAGGAAATGGAAAACTTTGAAAGAAGAAAAGGTGATCGGTTATGCCGATGGGGAACTAGCAAAACCTACGCGGAAATTGTGGGCTATATCTTCCTGTCTTTCAATAGTGGCCAATGAAAATTCGCTCAATGCTGACAAGGCGTCTTCTTTAGCGATTATTCTTCACGTGGGATCGCTTGCGAATAGTGCAAACACTATACTCGAGAATATGAAGTCACCATTGTGGAGCTTTTAAACAATGACTTTTACATAAAATGTTGTCAAACATTTTGAAGGCTCGCTCAGCCCACTCGTTGAAATATTTTTAGATCTGTGTAACTTTTGTGCAAGAATCTGCAACCGCGGCAAAAGTCAATAGATCCGCTAGCGACCACGTGCTTTCGATGTGGCGTTGCAAATACAGTTTTTCTTGCATCGCCTCGAGTTCCTGTTATTTTAGCGGCGTTAAGTTGAAAATGCGAAGAAGTAAGTTTTGTTTCTTGAGAACAATAAAAAGATGCAAGGATTATGGTGATAAAAATTGCAAAATATTGTGTTGTTAAGATCTCGTGTTCCGGCTATTAAACGTTCGGGCGATTCTGGGCGAAATCTTCCATTGAACGAAAACTCATGTACTGAGCAATACTTGCTTACGCTCAAATTTGAACAAAATATACTGTCACAAAAGTTCTTTCAGAACTGAAAGCTTCAAAAGAACCGGAAACCACAAAGAGTGGCTTATAGCCCGTGCTCTTTGTCACAACAAATGAAACGTTAGCAAAACAAAACAACGCAAAGAGAACACCACAGTTTTCTTTTTAATACGTCTCTATGTAGTAGCTTTGCTGGATATCGTTATTATCGCGTGATAAAACCACGTAGATTGTCTGATATTCCGCCTTCAGTTTTTTTTCGTGGTTTCACCAGGCAGTTGGTGACAGCGCGTTCAAGCTTTAGATCTTATCGTGCGAGCACATTCGCCCACTTACAATGCTAATAAGCGAGAAAATTTTAAAAACAATTCACAGATATCACTTAATAACCCACAGTCAGGTTATGTATAGTGCAGGTGCCGAGTTTTTAGACTTCCTTTAAGCTTATCATTCAATGATTTCGATACTGCAGCTGTTTTAGTTTGTTCGTTATTTTTATTTCTCAGCTAGTACGGCTTGGTCGACTTCTGCCGTGGGCGCTAGTTGTCATAATCATTCCATATTAGAAACTCAACTCCGGCGAATGAATTTGCATAAATCGACAATTTATACAACGTAACAATTTGTCCAACTCGTTTCCACAATTCTAAAAATTCTAAAATTCGACTTTCAAAATGTTTGAAAAACGGATAAAAAGGCAATAACGCAATTTTCCGTGCCTTTCAATTGAAATATCACACTTTCGGACGCCACTCAAATGCTATAAGTTATTATCACATTTAATACGTGTTTAGCGAAAATATATCTTCCGCTAGGAATGCCAAAGTCGCCTCCAACAAATTCCCTTTAATATCCCAGTGATTATTTAGAACTGATAACATTATTGCCCAGCTCTATGTAAAAATTAAACATTTTAAAGTGCAAAATCTTTGTTCAATTCTTGTTGGTTCTGATTTTTCTTTTTAATTTTTTTCAGCGGGGCTTAATAGCAATCAAAAGAAAAAAATCAATATCTTATCGGCTGAAAGAAAGGTCTAATTCACATTGTTTATAAGCAATTTAAAATGACCCGACCACATGTTCATAAAAGCCTCTAATAATAGTCTTTTATGCCCGATGAACGCAGTCAAAATTTCTACTTGCAAAACAATAAACTTGCTTCCCTTACAACAGGGACAAAAGCTTGTCGTGGGATTAAATCTGGGAGACTTTCCAAAACTACTACAAGAGTGCACAAATGTCTAAGAAACTCTCTTCTGTTCTCTAGCTTTTCATCTAATAATTCGGGTTTCTATCCATAAAGTTTACTTTATTGTAAAGAAATTTGATAAGGAAGGAGGAAACGTAGTGAATCAAAAGGTTTTAAGGTAATTTTTGTCAAGACTAAACATTGTCGAGATACGGAGACAAAAGAACCAATCCACGCCTATATGGTCAGCTAAGGAGATTTTCGATTTTCATCAAGTCATATGGGCCTTTAACTATGCAAGTTACTTTTTGATCTCAACAGTGATCAGAGTTTAATATCTCTTTACAATAACATCAAGACATCTGACATAGGAAAAGACCTCAAAAAAGAAAATAGCTATTTTGGTTGTGTCGACTTTGCAACACAAGGATGTCTGGTTTATTAAGCTGCCCACGGTGGTTCTAATGTTAAAGTCTGCAGATTATATCATTCATTAGAAACTACAGAACATTAAATTCTTTCCTATGGCTTAGTGCTGTTTATTATGCTGTAGAAGATGGCCGCAAATTCTGAGCTAGTGAAAGAAATCCTTTAAATGAGAGCTGTAGAGTATTCATTTGATTTTCTGAAATGCCTCTTAAAACGCAGTGCAAAGTGGTTTTAATACCTTTTTTGTTCTCAGTGATCATTCACCATTTTGCAAAATGACATTTCAATTTTCTTTTTAATTTCAACCCAAGTATTGTTCATGACTTAGATTGATAGACCATGGCATCTTCACATTGTGTTGCAAGACATAATAAATTAGTGTCTTTGGTGTCTGTGTAATCTTTTATTTCTCACAGCAGTGAAAAAGAAAGTTTAATACATGGTGAATTAATCCTTTAATCCAATGACAGCTGCACTGAGAACGACCACATGCATGCTTTGTAAACACAGTATGGACCCTTAATGGGAAAAACCCCAGACATCTAAGGTTCTATTACATCGGTTTCCTTGAGAATAGATGACAAATGTAAACATATTGTAACAAAGATGGCAGCTTATTCAGAACGATACAGTTATTAAATAGAGCAACGGCTTTTTGTCCAAGTAAATAATTTACACTCAGAGGGTGTGGTTTCTGCATATGAAGGGTTGGGGTGGCCTGCACCGTTTGCAAAGTCTTACATGGTTGGTCGAGAGGACAAAAGAACGAACAACAGAACAATGTTCCCAGCCCTAGTAAACAATACAGTTGCCGGTTGTTAGGGTCCTGTGAAAACAGAGCTTTTCAAAGAAGCAGGTCTACTGGAAGAGTTTTCTGCAAAATGGGCATAAATCAATTTTGTTTGGCCAAAAAGTCAGAAAAATGCATATAGATTGGTTCATCAAAAGCTAATGATAAGTCTAATTTAATGGAAGGACAAGTTGTTTTGGACGTTAAAATATGGCTCATTTTAAATAAAAAGCTTTTGGTTTTTCCAACCGGTAATCTAAACTTTTAAGGACTTCAAATTTTGTAGCAACAGTAATACTACAAAGAAGCAAATCTGTTTTACATGGATAAATACTTGGAACATTTGAGATCTGATGCCAGCTTCTCAAGGATGCCTCTAGTGCCCTGGAAAAGTGAGCATATATCACAATAGTAATCGGGTTGTGTCACAGCAGGCCATTTTTGTCCTGTTTTCAATCTCATTTTGTTACCCATCCTCATTTCTTCAAGGACACACCTCACCTAGTGGGGTCATTCACTGTGAGATGGGGCACTTCACTAAGATTAGCCCATCTCTTAGAAAGACACACAAAGTAGACATGTCTCAAGCTGCACGCCCCTTTAAGGGTTGACAGCTTTCTAAGACCAACGCATCTAAAAGACAGGCACCTTTTTAACACAACAAAAATTGACAGCTAAACTGAATAGCTTTGAAGATCTATGGACACCTCTCTAAAGACAGTCACCTAAGACAGATGCATCTCTAAAATGGATACTAAGATAGACACCTATCTAAGACAGACTCCTCTAAGATTGACACCTCTCTAAAGACAGACACCTAGGACAGACACATCCCTAAAATGGATACTAAGATAGACACCTGTCTCAGACAGACACCTCTCTAAGACATCTGCACATGAAAAAAACCTTTCTTAGACACCTAACACAAACACGCCTCTAAAACGGACACCTCCCCAAGATGGACAGCTTTCTAAGACAGACACCTTTTTAAGATGCACACCTATCTAAGACAGACACCTCTCTAAGATGGACACTGCTCTACGACAGACACCTACAAAAAACATCTCTAATATGGTCACCTCTCTGTAAAGACACAACTTTTAAAGGTGAACTACTCTAATACAGACACCTTTCTAAGATGAACAGCTAACCTTTCTAAGAAGAACAGCTCAAAAAAACCTCTATAGAGCAGACACTTCTCTGAGTCAAATGCACTAAACATCCACGGCTCTCTAAGCTGGACACCTCTAACTGTACAGCTAAGAAAGCCTCTTCTCGAAGACAGACAACTACGATACAAAACCTCGAAGATAGAAAATTAAGAAAGAGGTCTCTCTAAGAAGGTACCTTTCTAAGACGGACACATCTATTACGAAAGACACTTTACAATAAGGGGAACCTCTCTAAATGGACAGCCTTTTCAGATGGACAGCTTTCTAAGACAAACACCCGTTTATAATAGAAATATCTCTCACATGGACACCTTAATAATTATTGCGGCAGAGCCTGTTTTGTCATATTAATTAATTCATTTGTTATTTTATTGAAACTATCAGCCCAAGCCAATTCCCACTGGACCAAAGAGGCCACGAGGAAGACCAAGAAAATGGGTAGGACTGGACACAATAGAATTTCATTATAAATAATATGTTTTCCGAGTGTGTATTTTGATAGTGTGATAAAATGGCTTGAAATGAAAATAAATTTTAGGGGAACACATTATAGTCAGCGTGTGGATCAGACTAATAGAGTCCTAAAGTGTGACGTCACAAATATTTGAATTTTTGAAATATGGGATTTGTTAGTATATTCGGAAAGAGCATGATGAAAAATGCCTACTTGCCAAAAATCAGCATCTTATTGCAATTTGCGGGCAAGATGTTAGCTCTGTTATTTCGAGATGACTCCATACAAATCCTTCTAATTTTGCCTCAGTTCTTAACATTTGGAACTGAGGCAAAATTAGAAGGATTTGTATGGAAGATGCTGATTTTTGGCAAGTAGGCATTTTTCATCATGCTATTTCCAATTAGCATACTTCAGTGACCGACTATCGCATAACACGCAATCTGATTGGCTACACAGGTGCCGTCTATCGATCGATAGACGGCAGTTTGTCAGAGCGCGCGCGATTTAGCATTCATCATTGCACAAATATATCAAAATTTATGAAATAAAAAGATTTTTTTGCTTCATAGATGGATCACTGAGGTATGCTAAAACAATTAGACGGCTCGCTCTCGATTTCTATCGCCTTTTGATAGTTGGCCGATAGAAACCTTGAGCTTGCCGTCTAATTGTTAAATATACTAACAAATCCCATAATTTCAAAAATTTTAAAAAATAGTTTTTGTGACATCATCACTTAAGGACTCTATAGTAAAGGTCAACACACAGGGATACCAATCCTAGACAGGAGCTGTTGCAGGGGCTAGTTCAGCAAACTTGTCCCATTGTGAATTACTCATAATACACTTCAGAAGACTAATTTTGTGCCACTAATCTACACTGGTCAGAATAAATTATTGAAGGAAGCGGACTTGTTCCCTCAAAGTGATACACTAATAATTATTTAAACAAGTCTGAATTTAACAAAGTGGACTTTTGCCATGAAAGTGATACTTGGGGCTTTGCATGAAATGTTCATGGGATTGGTCCTTGCAAATAATCAGTCCCTTTGTGTAAACACTACAAGGGACTTGTCCCTGGCACCATAGTCCTTGGGATGTGTTCCTTGTCTGCGCCGACCTTTAATCTCAGGAACAACATAAACACATTAATGCAATAATTTAATAAATTGAGTGATTCTTAGAGTCTTGGCCAACTGGTTGAACGGTGTATCCTGACCTATCCCATCGCCAATCCGGGTCAGGAACGCAACATATACAGCTTTTGCTGTCAATCAGAGTATGAAATACAATTCAACAAAACGTTAAAATTCTAAGGGTTTTGCATGGTTGGGTCAAACCTAAGTTAGCCTTGTTGGTTGGCTAAGACCTTTAAAACTCAAATCCATTCACATGTTCTCTACTCTGTTTTCAGCCGCCCCCAGACACATCACTCCCAAAACGAAGCAGAGGGAGACCAAGGAAAAATGTAAGCCAGCCATAATAGTCCTAAATTATGTTAATTTGGGTGTTAATAATTTTTTTTTATTTTTTTTTTATTTTTTTACCAAAGTAAAAGTCAGAGTTCAATTTGCTCTACAATCCTCTGAAATTAGTTAAAAACAATTGTGCTACTGGCATCACTGTTATCTACTAGCAGACCAGGCCCTGCTACAGTAGTTCAAAGAGCAGATAACTTAATCCAGTGGACAAATCATTACCTAACAGATAAAATGTACTCTAACCAATACATTTTATCTACTTAATAACGTTATCCACTCTTTGAACAATTAGGGCCAGCAGACCAAACCAAATTAAATACATGTGCATCTGTAGACACGAGACTACTAGGTCCTCTGATTTGGGTAACTTTAAGACTGCCGGGTTTGGAGCAACGTTATGATATTGCTTTCAGCTCCCAAAAGAGTATTTGAGTAGTGTATCGATGACATGCTAGTATTACTACAACTTTTATACTTCTGTTCAATTGATGGTACCTTCCCTAGGAAGTGGGGAATTTGAACTGTATTCATCATTTTGGTCTAGTGGAATTCAATTGCTGGTTTTTGGAGTTGAGTTTTTCAAGGACAGTATTTTGCCTTTGTGATGAAATGGCTCACTCAAAACGGGCTTCAAAATAGTTAAATTTGAAGGTCTCATTATTATATCGCTGTTTGCAAAGCAGAAATTTGAACAGTCAAGCAAATCTCCAAAATTTCAATTGCCCCAGGGGGTGAGGAAAGGGGTTGCCCAAGGGAGGGGACTGTTCAAGTTTTGAATTGATCAGCACATTAAAGTGACACGACCTTACATCAATTTCTCTTGCAGGCAAATCCAACTAATTTAGGGCTACCAACTATGGTTGGCATCCCCGCTGAATCGGGGTTAACAAACAATACAACACCAGCAGTCAGTGCTCCAATTGCAACTGATATGGTTCCGCCAGATGACTTATTTAACAATGATGATGTGGATTGATTAAGAAATGAAACCTTAGGTGCAATATTGCCTTACTTTGTTCATTGCAAGGGTTGCCTTAACTCCAACAATCCCTTGTTACCTCATTGGAACAACTGACAAGTTACTGAACTATTTTACCGAAAGTTAGATGGATTGAAAATTAGATGGGTTAAAATATATCCAGCAAGTTATGTAAAGAAAAGAACGTAAGATAAAACGACTTTGTAGTCTCCCTCGCATACGCAAATAATATAATTATTATAAACAATGCACATAATATATAATATACAATTTTAAGCATAGATCTTAAGTTGCAAATAATACACCACTGCTTATAATGTAACACAATAAATAATGTATAGAGTATTTTATTAATGGAATATACTATAGAGCAGCAAAAAGCACTGGAAAGTATTCCACTGGCTAATATTATTAATTGCTAAGCTAAGAATAAGATAATTTATGATAGTAGATGGTAACGATACTCTGTTGACACTTTATTAATGGATTCTTTGGGAATCTGTATTTGCATGTGTGTTTGACGTCGTCAAGTTGTGAATTAGTTTTAACAAAATAATTGAAGTTGCACTGCAAAGAAGCTGTTTACTCGGCAGTTTGTTGTGGCTACTGTTAGTGTTGATGTACATAAACCTTCAAATTAAAATGATTAGTTGAATTGATTAATATGCATGCTTTCACATTGTAGGGTTGATCTTATGCCTTTACACTTCACGTAGAGTTTCTCTGAATTTTACCTTGGTAGAAAATGTGGCCCAGTGCTTAATTTAGGCTGCTTTAATACATGTATGTCTGACACATACAAGCATATATCAAGATACACACAAGTATTTAAAAGCACAAGAAAAGGAAATCTTTCCTGTTTTTATTTTTGTTTCGTTTTGTTTGTTTTGTTTTTTTTGTTCTTGTTTCTTTTTTTGTTTTTGTTTTTTTTTTTACTTGTTTTCTTTTTTGTTTTGTTTTGTTTGTTTGTGTTTAGTCCAGGTTGTGTTATGTTTGCATTGTTGCATCCCCGTGTATACAATAATAATATTATTACAACACAAGCATACAGATGTACAAGTACTGTAAGTGCAAACATTGTTAAATAAGTTAGACTCTCGTCATGCATCTGTAGGATCTTTAGTTTAAAGGCACCACCCTTGGTCATACCAATTGTCACCTTTGTGGTTTTTGTCTTATGTGAAGACTAGTCTATACTGTTATGGTCGATCATTTCATAATTTTGTTCTTGTTTGACTACCGGAAGAAGGGATGTTAGTCATAATTTATTCCTTTCATTTGTACCCTTTTGAAGGCATCAGTAGTAAACTATTAATAATTACTGTGCAGTCCCAGAAAAAATCCCTACCCACCCCAAGGAAGGCCATCGGAAATTCCTAGGGGGAGGGAGGTCTTAAAGTATGAAGGTAAACTGGAATTTCCTGAGGGGAGGGGGGTGAAAACAAACAACCTTCCATGGGTGGTGTATGGATATTGTTTTGGAATTGCACATTGCATACAACAGTCAGATTGTACTGGTTATGAGAAAAGCAAAAATGATCAATATATTGCATTGTCATACATGCATTTGGAGCCAAATAATCATTGCGCCTTTAGATCAAAGATAACAAGTGGTATTTAGAAGTAATTTGCATTAAATGCAAATTATTTCTAAACTTCACTTGTTATTTTAATTTCAGTTTATTATACATTTAACAGTTTAGCCATTTTACATTTACATTTTTCATTTTACATTTAACCATTTCAAAATTATTATAACAAAAGTAGGTAAAGCATGTGCTAATTGACCAAAAATTGACTAATGTTACTAACATATTTATTATTTTAAGCATTTGCTATTTGCTTGGAGAATTGTTTAGTGCTTGAGCGCTTGCTGATGAGACACGACAAGGAGTACGCAATCAACACAGAAACTTGTTAATAACTAACATCTTTTAATGAATGTTCCACTTGAACTTTAACACCTATTTTCTACAAGTAAATGTTATAATTTTCCTTAATTTTTCCTTAATATTTATCTTTTCTAATAAAGATTTCAATGTACTGACCCAATCTGATTGCTAGAAGCTATTCAATCTCTTGTTGTTTGATGACTTTTGTAAATTAAATTAATCATTGTTGCACAAGATCTGAAAATAATGCAAATTATTGGCACAAGCTACCAAATCTTAGATCACACAAAGGTCCACTTTATGCCATGGGCAGAAAAGATGTTAACCCTTTAATAGTTAACCCGATATCAAAATACAAATTGATTCTCCTTTTTGTCTCCATTCATTTCTACACTGTACTAGTAGAAGTAGGGAGAAAGCCTTACACTATCATGAGGATTCATGTTGGGTGATCATATTGTTTATTCTCATAACCTTTCTGATAGCTTAAGCAATGATGTTACTAGGAGAAATTTTATGCTGATCACCATTGGAATTTGAAGGGTTAAGCATCATAAGTCACAGGTAATTCCACAGATGTGCCATACTGAGTTATCGATGCACGTGAAAAGCTCTTAAGAAGCTGGAGTCGCCATTGGCCAACACTCTTATACTAACTCTTGTGTTTAGCATCCATTCACTCAATAAAGCAGGTTGAAGGGTTAGCATTTCTTACAGCGGTTACCAATGGCACGCGACCTACAGCATTGAAAAGAGTCGGATAAAGTTGCGTTTTGGTGGACGTCAATCAAAGAAAAGCCGTTGAAATTATTTTGAATTGTGACAAGATTCCTAGGTAACCCTGCAAGAAACTAAGAATTTTACCTCCCTAAGAGAAGGTAAACTTTATTTAAATTGATTCTCTAGCACAAATAAAAACTATTTTTGAATTAAAAATTTTGATTTTCACTGCATTGTCAGGTGTAGCGATATTTCAAATGTTTTCGTAAAGTTTACTATCCGTCAGTGGATAAAACTGTCAATTTCTTTGTTCTGTTGCCTCGAAATGTTCTCAGAATTCAAAACAATTTCAACGGCTTTTCTTTGATCTGTTTGATTGACGTCCACCAAAACGCAATTTTATCGAGATGTCTTTTGAAGGCGATAGGTCGCATGTTGGTAACCGCTGTAAGTATAATCTAACCCAATATCATATTTGATGCGTGTTTTCCCATGGCTGGTGCTTCTAAATTCCACGCATAATTTACTTTGCGTTTTGATTGACTGCAAATGGCCAGAGTTCGGTTTGGCTTTTTGTGAAAATTAATTTTTAATCATTCTACAAAATAAGACACCTTAGATGGCATGTAATTCATGGTAAGGTAAGGGCGACTATATGGAGGGTTAGGGTTAGGGTGACTATATGGTACCTTACCATGAATTACTTGTCCTATAGACCTTTGTCTTGCATCTGTTTGACTTTAAAGTAAGGCTCAGCAGCACCATAAAGATAAAAAATTAAAGGGGTACTATCTGTTGCCATAGCAATGACAAGGGATATATTGAAAGAATTAAAGTGTATGCCATGGAGATGTACATGCACACAATGGGAGAAGTGAATGAACGGGCAGCAAGTCAGACAAACAGCATGACCACTTTGTATAAGTATCGTTGTTCACAAGATAACATACGTGTTGTTTCTAGTATGTACTTTTCATAAAAGTTCCGTAGGCCTCATTATGGTCAAAATAAGTAAATTAGCAATGCTTACTTTAAAAATAATAATACTTACAGTATTATTTACTGCTTCTATTAAGCATTTGATTAAAAAAACACAGATGTGTTTTGTTGATGTCAGTCAGGTGCTATTTACTGTTACATTATCTAGTAGACTTGGACATTTGTATATCCCCATTTAATAATGTTGAAACCATTGAAAATAAAATAATTGAAAAATTGTGCAGAATTTTCACTGTCATCGTAAAGGTTAAAATAATTTTATTAGAGAATATTAGAGAATACCAATATGTGCTGAGAAGCTTTTTTGCTAAGGTTCATAATGATGGCTATTGCTTTACAAATAATTACAGACCTGTAGCAAGGTTCGTATGGGTTATGGAAAACCTGGAAGGTCATAGATTTTACATGTAATTGTGGGTCATGGAAAGTAATTGAAAATTATTATGTTTATGAGCAAAAAATCACTAAGAACTGAAAGAATTCTTTTAGGGAATAAAAAAGGAAGAAGATGAACAATTAAAAAAAAGAAAGAAAAGGAATCAAGAAACAGATTTTCACTTAGTACAAAATAAACACTGCATTTTGACACTGCAAAATGCGAACACGTTGTCATGGAAAACTTGAAAAGATCAAGGAAAGTCGTGGATTTTTAAAAGCACAAAAGAGTACAAACCCTGTGTAGCGTAGTTAAGTACAAAGTAGGCACAACTTTTCATTCCAATTTTACAGACATTCTGCCAGAATTGTGGGCCAGAAGGACAGAACAAGTTTCCTAATCGACACAAAACAGTGTACTACAAGTGTACATTTTATTTTTTCAGTGAAGGAAATGAATTCTGACATGTGATAAGATGATGGACATTGCTAAATCTGACCATGCAGCCAAGATTACATAATTTTGGCAACACGGGTAGTTTATTTGAAGCAAATTATTTCTCACAACCTTGATAAAACTACTGAACATTTTCAGCTGTATCCTCATTTAAAACACATGATTCATAAATTCCAATAAATTAAGGCCACTCTTCAAGCAAAAGTGAGCCCAACAGATAGTTGCCATGTCACTGTCACCAGGATTTGAAACTTAATATTCTCCTACAATTCACTCTTCTTTCCTTTAACAGCACCTGATCACAAAGTTAAAATTTATTATAAAAAATACTTTACCTGGATTGTCATTAAAACAAAATAAAATAAAAATTAATTAATTACAATAATAGTATTATGTAATATTGTTGCAATTGCCATTCCTGACTGGCTCTCAGATAACCTGAGTATCAGCCTTTTCAGTGTGTGGGGGAGGAGGGGGGAAGATAGGAAGGGGAAAAGCCTCTTCTCCTCCTCCCCCTAAGTGACCCTTCCCTCTCCCTCCCCACTCCCCTTGGAAAGGCCTGGCCCTTGGGTTAGTCCTCTCTAGACTACTTAGATCCTGTTCAAAACACACTCTTATGCAAGGCGATGTTTGACACAGCTAGTTTGAACAAAACACCACTCTCACCAAACAAATTAATGCTCACGGTGATTTTTTTTTTCGGTCACAACAACTACAAACAGCACAATTAACTTATTGCCTTCAAGTGTTTCTTGCAAACATATTAATGATGGAAAGGTGCAGAGTAGGTTTCACCAATCGTATTTACGGCAAACGGCAAATTGCAAGCAAATAGATGTAAATAGTGCAAAACAGTTCTGGACTTTCATGCTTACAGAAAACTAACAGTAACTCAATTTTACTGAGAAACTGAAAACAGGGTGCGGCAAATGCAGGATAAACATAGTCGTGCCGTCATTTCTGCCGTTTGCCATTTGTCATAACATAATTCTAAATCTCTAGATATTATAGAGCAATTGAGGAAGCACAGAAAAAGACACCACATGTATGTATTCAAAACTTGCCTTTTGAAGGGTCAAACTTTATCGAAGCTGAGTTAATACAGTATCGCAGACCTGTCGGCCTGGGTCCATCATCGAATACATGTCCCAAATGAGCTCCACACTGAAAACCAAACATGACAATAGTTTTATACTGGGATTAAAATTTAGTTCAATAAATATCCGGGGGGGGGGGGGGGGGGGGTACTCCCTTATATGGGCTATATAGGTATGTGCGGCGCCAAAGGGTATGGTTTTTCAGCCGCTTTGGTCATAAATAGGCTATCGATTTTAGCCATTTTGCCACCATTTTGGTAATAAACAAGATGCCTGCTACACTGGCATTACGCGTGATGCTGGGGCTGATTCATTTATTCCAACTGTATACTTCGCCGATTGATAAATCTATCCTTGCTAATGGAATAGTTTGAGTCACGACGATCGCGTTACGTTGTTTCCCTTGTATTACGCGACCCAGACTTTCACTGGAAATTTTTGAAATTCCATTACGATAACACAAGCTTCTCAATGACCTCTTTTCAGTCTCGCGTCGTCGTCTAAGACTGTCAAACAAAGCACGATTCCTTCGCCAGGAACTCACCAATTTCCACCGTTTTAAATGTCGGGTGCTTCTTAGAAGTTATTCTTTCGATTCACCGCTTCAAAATGGTGAAATTTCCGTTTGAAAACGGCACACTTGAGTCCAGAACATGTTAACAATATGGCGCCAAATTTAATCCGGATTTGAGAAATAAATCAAATGATGCTTTGACGTCACACAGGTAGGGGTGAGTGGGTCCCCTCCCTCGCGATATAAGCGACAAAAAGGATTTTGATTGGCCTTCTTTTGTTGAAGACAATCAGGACAATACATCCCGAGTAGGAGAGGGGATAGTTTAATGAATAAACAAGATGCCTGCTATACTGGCATTACGCGTGATGCTGGGGCTGATTCATTTATTCCAACTGTATGCTTCGCCGATTGATAAAACAATCCTTGCTAATGGAATAGTTTGAGTCACGACGATCGCGTTACGTTGTTTCCCTTGTGTTACGCTACTCAGGGTCTCAAGGGAAATTGCGGGAATTCCATTGCGATAACGTAAGCTTCTCAATGACCTCTTTTCAGTCTCGCGTCGTGGTCTAAGACTGTCAAACAAAGCACGATTCCTTCGCCAGGAATTTACCAATTTCCACCGTTTTAAATGTTGGGTGCTTCTTAGAAGTTATTCTTTCGATTTGCCACTTCAAAATGGTGAAATTTCCGTTTGAAAACGGCACACTTGAGTCCAGAACATGTTAACAATATGGCGCCAAATTTAATCTGTTTTTAATAAATAGATCAAATGATGCGTTGACGTCACACAGGTAGGGGTGAGTGGGTCCCGTCCCTCACGATGTAAGCGACAAGAATGGATTTTGATTGGCCTGCTTCTGTTGAAGACAATCAGAACAATACATCCCGAGTAGGAGAGGGGATAGTTTAATGAATAAACAAGATGCCTGCTATACTGGCATTACGCGTGATGCTGGGGCTGATTCATTTATTCCAACTGTATGCTTCGCCGATTGATAAAACAATCCTTGCTAATGGAATAGTTTGAGTCACGACGATCGCGTTACGTTGTTTCCCTTGTGTTACGCTACTCAGGGTCTCAAGGGAAATTGCGGGAATTCCATTGCGATAACGTAAGCTTCTCAATGACCTCTTTTCAGTCTCGCGTCGTGGTCTAAGACTGTCAAACAAAGCACGATTCCTTCGCCAGGAATTTACCAATTTCCACCGTTTTAAATGTTGGGTGCTTCTTAGAAGTTATTCTTTCGATTTGCCACTTCAAAATGGTGAAATTTCCGTTTGAAAACGGCACACTTGAGTCCAGAACATGTTAACAATATGGCGCCAAATTTAATCTGTTTTTAATAAATAGATCAAATGATGCGTTGACGTCACACAGGTAGGGGTGAGTGGGTCCCGTCCCTCACGATGTAAGCGACAAGAATGGATTTTGATTGGCCTGCTTCTGTTGAAGACAATCAGAACAATACACCCCGAGTAGGAGAGGGGTGAGTTTAATGAATAAATTAATGTACCGATTTGTAGCTACGAGGAAGAAAAAAAAAAAGAAATCGACCCGTTTTTAGACACGGTATGCCCCCTCAGGGCATCCCGCGTAATTAATGTACACATTTGTAGCTACAAGGAAGAAAACAAAAAAGAAATCGACCCGTTTTTAGACACGGTATGCCCCTTCAGGGCATCCCGCGTAATAAGGTATCGATTTTTGCACTCTAGTCTTGAATTCGTTTTTTTTAGAAGAAGCTACTTCTTCATCATGATGTTTACAGCAACTGCGTACGTGCCGCAACGTCTTGTCGCATGCTCCGGTCACGCGCTGGGCTCCAGGGGTCTTCAAACTGAAGTTGACCAGACACTATCAGGTCATAAATAGGGTATTAAATTTTTGGTCAGGTCATAAATAGGGTAGGGAAAATCGCAGATTTTGGTCATAAATAGGGTAAGGGTTTTGGGAAGCCGGCCGCACACCCCTATCCAATTTTATTGGGAGAACCCCCTCCCCCCCCCCCCCCCGGGTAATTATCATACAAGTAATAACATTGAAGATATTAAGGACAGTGCCGACTTTTGCTACTGTGAATACGTTTTGCACATCTTGGCTAAGTTCTGCTTTGTCCGCATAGTTTAAAACTGGGCAAAAATATCCCTGTATTAGTAGGCACCTGCACCCATAGGAAACCCGAGTATCTCAAGATGGGAAGAATGTTTCCACAGTAACAAATGTAAGCACTGTCCTTAACCTGCAGTAGGAATTATAGCCACTTTCAATGCTCGTAACTGTTAGGGCACAAGTGTATTCAACACACAATCTTTTTTCACCAAAAAGTAAGTAAAATCCAAAGTAGCTAGAGTTTTTTTTTTTTGGCTGGCTACCACTACTTAATGAGAACTTTGTGTACAAAAGCCAGCAGGCAACAGGAATTTGTCTCAAGTGCTGCACTCAATCAAGTACTGTTTTAAACCGTAAAAAGTAATCGAAACTAACTCACATCAGCACAAGTTACTTCCGTTCTAGTCATGAAATGCGAGTTGTCCGTGATCCTCCTGACACTTCCTTCATCGTTTGTGTCCCAAAATGACGGCCATCCTGAACCCGAGTCAAACTTGGTATCAGACAGGAAGAGAACCTTACCGCAAACTGAACATTTGTAGACACCCTCTTTCTTGTGATTCCAAAGATCACCAGTAAACGCTCTGATTTTCAAAAGAAGGAAAAAAATAATTAGTTTAGAGATATTGCAGGATCCTTTGGGATCTTTTAAGGACAGTGCCTACTTTTGTTACTGCGCATACGTTCTGCACATCTGGAGATAATCGGGATTCTTATGGGAGGTGCCTACTAATACAGGGATATTTTTGCGCGGTTTAAAACCATGCAGAGAAGGCAGAACTTAGCAAGTGCTCTTGGTACATCCAAAATGGTGGTAAGCATGGTAACCATGCATTTTTCAGAGATAATAAAGCTTCAATTTGGAAAAAAACGCCATATATTGTTTTGTATTTTACAGCTTTATAGAATAATTATTGCTTAATTTCTAAAAAGTGCATGGTTACCCCCAAATATTTTTGGATTTCAATAGCCCTTGCAAAGATCTGCTTTTCCCGCACAGTCATAAACCACGCAAAAATACTTCGGTATTAATTAGTAGAGAGGGTGACAATTAACAGTCTGTTAGGTCTGACAAATCTGTGGCCCTCAGATTCCAGAACAAATTAGAATTTGGAAATGCTGGTTTTTGAGGAGAGGGGAAAACCAGAGTACGCAGAGTAAAACCTCTGGGACGAGGATGAGAACCAACAACAAACTCAACCCACATCACATTGGTGGGAGGCGAGTGCTCTCACCACTGCGCCAACCTTGCCTCCCTAACAGGTTATGCACTAGTCAGTGAAGAGCCCTGCACCCCCATACCCGGGAAATAGCAGGGCATTAGACCAAGCCTGCCTTCTAAATGAAGCAAATTCCCCACTATGCGCACAGGGAGCAAAGGAGTTCAGTTAGAGCGAGACAATAAAAAACGCTTTACCTTTTAATAGTGACAGTTCATTGCTTTTAAACCCAATGCTATAGTTCTGTTTTCGATCGTTTTGTTGCGAGCGCCATTATTTTGAAATGTAGCTACCGCTGACTAATGTGAATGTGCTATTCCGTTGGCCTTTGGCCAATGGGTTGTCTTCGGAAAGCCAAGCTTTCCGAACGAGGCAAGAACGAACGAGGAAATATTTCAGCAGTTTTAGACTGTCAATCAGAACGAGGAAAGAAAAAGAAAATGTCTCTCTTTATTACCATCACTCACCTTAAGCTACTTTGGAGACTACGGTCGCATTAGTCAGCAGTTGCTACATTTCAAAACAATGGCGCTCGCAACAAAACGATCGAAATCAGAAAAGAGGTAAGACATTTTTATTGTCTCGCTCTAACTGAACTCCTCTGTTCCCTGTGTATGCGGGGCAATTTCGTACATCAAAAGCAAACTTTTGTCCCCCCCCCCCCCTTCCCCCAGCAATACAGTACTTAAAAATCACAAATGCACAATGTTGCCAAAAAATTTTTGCCTCAAACTAAACTTTGAAAAATACGAAAATCAACAATGCTGTCCATTTCTCATACAGCCAAAATTGTAAGTTGAACAATAATCTATCTCAAGTTACAGAATTGGCATTCCAAAATCTATAATCTCTCCAAAAGCAGTAACTGTAATAACTTAATCACAGGGTTTAGCATGTAAAGCTCTGAAAAATGGCAATAGTAAATTCCAGCTTCCTTGGTTTCAAAACCATTAAAATCGCAGCGAATTCCTGTCCAAGCCCCACTTAAGATCCCGCTTGCCTATACTTGCATCTAATGTTGTCGAAAACCCCACATATACCGTGGCAAAAGTGAGTCTAAAACTGCTGAAATCCCCTGCTAATGCCCCGCATTGCCCGGGCATTGGGGTGCGGGGCTTTCCACTTCCTAGTGCATTATTATTATCCCTCATTGTGTTACAGTGTACAACAAACCTCTCTGTCCCCTTCTCCTGAGTAACGTGATACTCCTGTCGAGTGAGTCTCTCCCTCAGCTCTTCCTCAGTAAATGTAACCTTGTAAGGTTCTTGATCTGTTTTAGTTGCTAAAAGAAAAAGACAGCCAGCTTCTCAATGCAAAGAAAGCCACCTTACAATAATTACAATTTATGATAATAAATGAAGTGAAAGTCAATCAAAAGAACTTTTCATATGCTTGGCACACGTGCTGGAGGGTGTCTGAATAGTATCAATCACTCATTGACCCAGAATTTTTTTTAATTTTGAGGAGAACTACTTACTTAACAGAAGATTTTTGACAGTGATTAATTTAATTTAATCTGATTTTTGACATACTGTACATGTCACAGCACTAGGCAATGGTGAAATTGGAGCTTGGTGACAAAGATCTCTGCGCACCTATCAAAAGAAAATTTCTGGGAAATAGTTGTGCTATTTCTGAGACCAGTTTGAAATCATATCTTTTAGTTTCTCATTTCCCCCTATGTTGGTATTTATGCTGGATCTGTGAGTACAAGAACAATTATAACATTTCTATTTGTTACATTAATGCAAGCTATTACCCTGACAAATTATCTTAGTCATCTATGCACACTCTAGCTGACATGAAGGACCTTCAGATCAGAGTAAAAGGACAAGAATTAGATTGAGTACAAGTACAACTTTCAAATTTCAAATCAGTCACATCCCCAGAACTCTCGCTGCATCCTGTTGTTTATCAGCAGATAAGGAGACCCTAGTTCTAAACAAGGCCAGTGCGACAAGCGGTTATCTGAACCATGCATACTGGATTTGAAAATTTCTTCTTGTACTCAATCTCTACTAGTAGTCAAAATATCTTAAAAGTCCCTATGCACAAGGCCTGTTAAGACGCTTTGAGATCTAGCACCGCCAGATTTTGCCTGATAAGCTCCAAATAACCTTCTAATTATTAACCGCACACAAACTTACAAGTGAAGATTTTTTGGATGCCTGGAAAAAATTTGGCCACTGCATGCAGTCAAGTAGACTTGTTATAAGCTAAATGATCACTTACTGATCATTATAAAAGCTTTCAATAATTATAAAGCTAATTTTTTTTTTTTCAGGCGAATGAAGCTTTAAAATATTTATAACTCTGATCTGTCATGACAAGCTTAAAATGATGACGATGATGATGATGATAATGTTGATGAAGCATAATTCTGTGATGCCAAAAAGTATACAGTAGCTTCTTGTATATATAATTATATAGTTTCTATATATTTCAACACTGAAACCAGGCCTAATACCTCAAACTGTGTCAAACCACGTAAAATTCAGAAGCTCTCATAGTTTTATACAGTTCGACTAGATTTCCAGATTTCCAATGACAATGCAAAAGGCAAGAATTAATTTTGCAGAAGCTGGAACGTCAATTTGTCAGCAAATGAGCGTATTTTTTTTTTTGTTAGCAACTTGCAGTAACGCATTATGCAATCGATCTTACTATAAAATGAACCAGTTCAGAGGGGTAATAAGCAAATGTAGCTTGTGGATCATCATTCTTACCTTCGCTGCCCATTAAAACGACAATTACATACCAAATTCCGGTCAATTTCATACCTTGATTACACCATTTTACGCGCCGAACGAGTGGGGCTGATGGGAAATCTTTCCCATCTTTCCTAGCGCCCTTTGAATCGTGCGCAGAGCGTCAGGGAGCACTTTCTCGTGATAAATGGATTGATGAACTTCATTACACGGAATGCCCGCAGGGCATGACGTGTCTAGGTTTCGGTCGGGTATCTTTTTCTTCATCGGTGTCATAAATGTGCACATTAATTTATGCATTAAACTCTGTCCTCCCCTAGTAAGGATATATTGTTCTGTTTGTCTTCAACAGAAGCGGCCCAATCAAAATCTATTTTTCAGGCACATATCACGAGAGAGGGGACCCACTCATCACTTCTGTGTGACGTCAAATCATCATTTGATTTATTCATTAAAACTAGATTAAATTCTTCCCTCTCCCAGAAGGGATCTATTGTTTTGATTGTCTTGAACAAAAGCGGCCCAATCAAACTCCATTATCTGCGCGTATATCACGAGGGAGGGGACCCACTCATCTCTACTTGTGTGACGTCAAAGCAAATCATCATTTGGAAAAGTTGTTTTCGTTCAATGGCGGCCACATGTCTGAATTTAAGACTCCGGATCTGCCGTTTTCAGAGAGAAAACCAACCTTTTTCAAGCAGTAAATCGAAATAATAACTTCTAGGTAGTACTCGACAGTTGAAACGGCGGAAATTGGGAGAGTTCACAGCAAAGAAAATCTGCTTTAAAAAACAGATCGAATGATCAACGCGAAGGATTAGAGCTAGAGTAGGCCAGACCAGTTCAGCGGGGTCATGACGTTATTGCATAGTTATTTCTGGTATGATTCCTAGTAACACAACGATAAGTATCACGCAATATATCTGAATAAAACCATTCAGATAATTATTTCAATGGCCAAGGGAGGATATTTTTTAAATATCTGCGAAACATACAATGGGGAATAATTTGGGCTACATTAAGCATTCCGTGTAATGCCATTAGAGGGGCATCTTGTTTTAATAGTAACAAAGACAATTAAAAAATGGCACAGCCAAAGTACAAACTGCTCATCTTTCTTACGCTAGAACTCATACATTTAAGTTTAGTTTTTTCAATAGGATCGTGGACGTGTGGAACACTTTACCATTGCCTGTTCGTCAGGAAATAAGGGAGTTTTTAGCTGGAAATGTGTGAGGTTTTTCTTTTTGTTTAACTGATAATTTTTTATTGTTTTTTTTTTTTTCGCACATATCTCCATATGCATTTTTACAGTTTTAATTGTTTGTCTTATATAATCTTAGTTTTTATGATATTAATATTTTTTTAGTAGGTGGTCTGTCTTGTATGGGGTTCTTGACTCTTTTACAGACCGTCCTTATGGCAATGCCTTTCTTTTATCACTTACCTTTAATTCTATGCCATTAAATTGTAATAAATTATAAATGTGTAAAACGAAACGAAAACACAAACAGACTAGCAACTCATCTCGAAGTTGAACATGAACTGAAAGTTGAACAATCCAGTCAAAGTGCGAATAGCTCACCCTTCCTTAGCAATATAAAACAGTCCAAAACAAAAATGGACTAGTTATTTTTTAAGACGTCCGCTCATTGATAGCAATATAAATGTCCTTAGTTTATAACAAATTCAGTGTTCGCGCGTTGTCGAAAGCCACACAAATATGTCCCCTTGCGAGGCACAGAAAAAAGAAATTCTTCTGCAGTAGGACCCTCATAGCCTGATTCCAAATTTAAAAAGAGAAAGAAAAAAATTGTCAAAACACGTTGCTATCCTCACTATACTCTCAACACAAACCGACAAGGCACTCAACAAATTGACCGACAGTCCACACTACAAACGTCACAGAACGGCAAGAATGAGAGTATTCCATTAACAGTTACCTTTCATCAGCATAACCATGCAGTCAAAAGTATCATTTTGAAGAACTGGCACAATCTTTTCACAGCCTCCCGACTAATTTCATTCAAACACTACAAAAAACATAGGTAACTTCATAACAATTATTCCACGTGAACGCGCGTTCAGGGAACCGACTGCGACGAACTCTGCACGTGCATTGCACTTTTTGGTACATTTCTTTGCCGTCGGGATGTTTTATGGACGACGTAAACACACGACGACTAATTTTTCTTTCTCTTTCTAAACTTGGGTGCGGTCTCCAAGAATTCAACTCCAGGAAATTTCACTTACATTTGATATTTAGAGAGAATTTGTATATAATCGCGAGGATGTTTCAAAAAACGCGAATTCATTTTAAAAGCGACGTTTTCGCAGCCGTCGCCGTGTCGCTGCTAAAACTCCCTCTTAAAAACACGACGGCGACAGCAACGACAACGCCACAAAACAAAGGGTTGAATGAGCAAAAACAATCGCTCTGCACGTACATTTTATGTTTCGGTACATTTCTTTGCCGTCTTCTGCAAAACAACAAAGTGAAACGACCAAATTCAAGGTTCAGTGTGGAGAACGTGAACAAAAGACGATGAATTTTTTATTCTCGGCTCTTTAACTTGAGCGCCTCTCCTACCAATTTGGTTTCTGGGTAGTTTGTCGTTTGTGTAGAAGTTTGAACCGAAGTTAAAATAATCGCGAAGTAGCACAAATGATATAAAGTTATATTTTCAAGTGACGTTAATCTCGATCTCTGCGCAAATCACCACTGCCATGATATTTAAAAACATTGCTAATTTGGTGCGGTTTAACCGATGTCAAAAAAATTCATAAAACAAGTAGTTTCCATTTAGGCACCTGCCATAAATTAGAGGGGGGGAGGGCTGGTGCATTTTTATTTTGGCCTACCAGTTTTGGGGAAACCCTCCCCATTCCAGGTGCAGGAAAAATGTTGACCCTCCAAAATAGTTTGCATAATTTATCATGACCGCCCCCCCCCCCCCCCACCCCTCCTCCCACACTACGGCTACCTGTATTGCAGCATTGCCCTAATTGTATGACGCTGACCTTAAACTAACAGAATGCACGCGAGTTTGTCAAACTGTTTTATCAAGAAGGTAGAAGGCAGTATGATTCTCAGCAAAACATTTTCACTTTGAATCTCGAATAAAAAGTATCATGAGCAGCAGTAATCCAGTTGCAGCTGGTAAATTTTATGATGACAATTATGTCATTGTAAAATCTGATCAAATCATTATAAGGTCTAACATCAAAACCATGGTTGATCTTTAAAAGAATATACAACAGGAACACATGGATACTAAAGAACGTCTAAACAGCCTTTACACATGTATGCCAAGAATGGAAATGTGAAACAAGGACAAGATTGTGCCAAGAGTTTTGATGAGCAAATGATAACTCAGTTGATAGAACAAGAGGAAAGGGTGAAGAACATATTATTTAGAGTTTCTAAAAAAGAAAGAGGACATGTGTGCAGATATGTTTAAAGGAATTTTGTTTAGAAACAAATATGTCAAAAGGTCCCAGAAACAAAACAGAAAAAAAAAAAAACAAGAAAAGAAAGGAGCAAAAGGCAGAGAAGAAATTTAAAGAGATTACTGAGCAAATATCTGCTGATACCTCACAGCCAATCACTGTAAATGTTGAAGGTGTTGTATCTCTCACGCGTGATCAAATAAGATACCTCAAAGAAATGGCAAAAAAGGGAAAATTTCTGAGAGAGCACTTTCTACCATAAAAGAGTACATTCCAGGTCTTTTGGAAGAAAATGGGCAACTTTCTGTCACAGAAGACCATCAAAGTGAAAGTACTAGAAATGAAAGTGAATCCGATCTAGAGCAATCATCATTATCAAGCTGTAAAGTAATTTGTTTACATCATTTCAAAAACCCAGCCGTTATTAATCGTTAAAAAGATATATTTTACATTCTATTTTGACAATATACTGTTTGTTCAAGTCAGGAGAGGATCTAGACCTAGGACCAAGAAGTGTCATTAAAAACCCATGTTTATATTCAACAGTCATGATGTTCCATATTATATTTACAGAAGAATGACGGTGACTACAGAGGAATTCTAGAATGACTCCTTGACCCCAGCAACTTTGCATAAAAAATAATGCCCCCCCCCCCCCCCCCTTAATGACATGCACCAAATTGTTTGACCCTCCCTTTTTTGCTTGCATGAAAAACAATGGCCCTTCCCATGTATGCACCAGCCCTCCCCCCCCCCCCTCTAATTTATGACCGGTCCCTTATAGATGTGCCAGTGCACTGACTGAAAACGCACAGAGAACGTCAAAACGTGGTAAGAACATATATAATTTAGTATAGTATTTTTGAATCCTGTATTATTGTTGTATTTTATCGTGTATTTTTACTTTTTCACTGTAACTTAGGATATGTATTTTTATCCTTTGATTGAATAAAGACTATTATTATTGTTATCAGTTACGCTACTCGCCTGTGGCTCTTAGCTTACTTCCTTCCTCTTTCCACGTTTTAACGTCCTTTGTGCAGTACTTCCCGGTTCCATGGGGAGGGTCCCTTTTTGAAAACTAAACCTGCGCACTTTGTTTTCAACAACTTCAACAGATCAAATGTGTTTATTCACTAAAGAGAAAGAATATCTGCAGATCTTGTTATAGTTTACTAAGGATATGTTAAATTTGCTGCAATTATATTGAGCTTAGCGATAATTCCTTGCTTCTGAGATTTGATAGAAGTCAGACATTGACGTACCGTGACGAAAGTTCAGTGTAGCGGTTGATCTGCTGACACAAAAAACAGGGCTTCAAAGATTTCTTCGAAATTATTTCAATATTGCAAGCAAAATTAAGAAGTTGAATGGTGTACTACACTTAATTTTTAATGCCCCGTAATAGGCATTTTCCAATTCCTTGTTGCTACAATGGAGAAGTGCAGGGGCGGGGGGGGGGGGGGGGGTACTCCCTTGTATAATCTATATAGGTATGTTCGGCGCCAAAGGGTATGGCTTTTGAGTCATTTTTGTCTAAAAAAGGGTCTAGATTTTAAGTAAAGTCTAAGCAATATAATAATAATAATGACAATCTTTAATGAGAAAACTTTTTCACTAAAAAGTGGTTTACAAAAAGGACCTCGAAAATTAAAAATTAAAAATTTACAATGAATAAAAATGCTAAAAGATGCTACTAAAAACTAATGTATCTTATGTGTAATACAAAACTTAAATCAATGAATTAAAAATCTGACGCTTCAAAATATTTACATTATCAGAGGCTCGTATAGTTTTGTCCAGCGAGTTAAAATCACGTACAGCATGATAGCCAGTTCTTTGTTTACCCCAGTTTCTTTTAATGGATGGAATTTTGAGGTTTGCTTTATTTCTTGTGTTGTAACTATGCTGTTCTTGCTGAGTGACTAATGTTAATTCGTGATGCGTGAGACCATTAAGACATTTATATACATGTACGCATCGGCGCTGGAAGCGCCTTTTTTCTAGTGTTAACCACTTCAGTGTAGTTAACGCATCAGACGCAGAGGAATACAGTGGTCGATCTAACAACCGTGATCTAACAACAGTGGTCGATCCAACAACCCTGGACGATAATCCTGCTGGTATACGTTGGATCAATTGTTGATCTGATCGGCTTAACAAATACAAATATGACAAAAGAGCAGAGACCGATACAACGTAGAATTACGTTTTAGAGGTTACTATATTTCGGCTGGCCAAACCAGCCTTCTTCAGGTACAATGAGAATTTGCATTGGAACATACGCTTATATAACAAATAATATGGAGATTTTAACCATTTTGGCCTGAAAGTGTGAAAAAGGGTATGGACTTTACAGAAACGGGTATCTATTCTAAATACATAGGCGGCGGAGCCCGGGAGGCAGGGGGGCTACAACAAAAATGTGGTGCGTACAGCCCCCCTCCCCCCCCCCCCCCCCCCAAAAAAAAAAAACATGCTTTGGTGCCGAAAATATCGCTAGCGCAGCATAAAAATTGGAAAAATATTCAATCTCGTAATCTTTTCATAAATCGTTTTACTAGCATCGCGCTTGGCGAAATAACATGTTGTAAAACGTTTGATGCAGTGAGAACTGAGCTACCCGAAGTACGTCAGGTTACAAATATACGGACCATGTGCGAAGCTTTCAACAAAACTCCTGTCACCAAAACACTGTTAGGAGAGGTACACAAATTCTTACGGATGTATTTGACATTACCGGTAGCATCCGCAACTTCAGAGCGCACATTTTCTACCCTCAGACGACTCAAGAACTACCTAAGAAGCACCATGAAGCAGGACCGTCTGAACAACTGCCTCCTGATGCATTGTCGCAAATCGATTACGGACACACTAGACACTGTAAAGATTGCAAAGTGGTTTGCTTGTGCCAACGAACAACGCAAAGGGCATTTTGGACAATTTGAGTAGGGGCATGCGCATGGCTGGGTGAAAGATGAGCCCCCTTCCCCACATTTCAAAACGCTCCGCAGCCTCTGTAAAAACCAAGTTTGAAAATGGGAATGAATTTCAGAAGCCAGGTCTGAAAAAGAATACCAGAAAATTAAATATTTTGGCTTTTTTAATCTGAAACAGGATCATGGTTTGGAGAACCGAGCCGCGCCCTACCCTACCAAAAAACCCGAGGAGTTTCCCCCTTCTCCGGCGAAATTAGCCTCGGAGCCAATGGTACGCTTTGAAATGTGCTTGAGCCTACATGTACCAAGTATGGAGACTGGCTTTCCCTATCAAACGTCACTTTTAGAGCTGTTTCCAATTGTGTGTCGTAAAACCGAAACCAAAGTAACTACTCTGGCCAATCGCAACAAGTGTAAACAACACAACGAGCCAACCAGAATTCGAAGCAAATACATGTAACTGACGCCAAGCGCGGGAAAACGCGTGCAGCCAAAACACGACTGCATGGTTTTGGTTTGAATTCCCGTTGGTTTAGAAAGTGGCGCGAGTTTTGTTAACCAAGCGCAGAAGCATAATAATGAGACACACTCGCGCGGCCGGACTGCCTTTTGGCGCGAGATTTGATTCCAACATAGCGGACTAGAATGTACGCTGACAACTTGTCACTGTTTTTCGGTTTCCTTTCCTTGCGCTTGTGCTTATGCGTGCGTCGTCCCAGTTTACACGTACGACGCAACGACGCAAGCACAAGCACAAGCACAAGGGGATGGAACTGATCGTTCCATCCTCTTGTGCTTGTGCTTATGCTTTCGTCGTTGCGGCTATAAGCCTGTTTTACACGTACGACGCAAGCATACGCAGAAGCACAAGCAGAAGCACAAGAAACCTACGTGTAAACTGGTGCGACGCAAGCATAAGCGCCTTGTGCTTGCGCTTATGTTTGTGCTTGCGTCGGCCCATTTTATACGTAGGACGCAACGACGCAAGTCAAGCACAAGCACAAGAGAAAGAAACGATTTCCATTCTCTTGTGCTTGTGCTTGTGCTTGTGTCGTTGCGTCGTACGTGTAAACCGGGACGACGCAAGCACAAGCGCAAGGAAAGGAAACTGAAAAATAATGACAAGTTGTCAGCGTACATTTTAGTCCGCCATGTTGGAATCAAATCTCGCACCAAAAGGCAGTCTAGCCGCGCCATCCTGCCCCATTTTTATGCTTCTGCGCTTGTGTATGTCACCTTATGCTTGTGCTTATCGCACTTGTAAACATCCTTGTGCTTATGCTTATGCTTATGCTTGCGTCGTTCGTGTAAACAAGGCTATATGGCGCACTTTTCATTCAAGTAAGGAAGTGATCATATCAAATGATGCTGATGTTTAACGTATTATCACGTTGGTTGATGAGAGACTACTTTAAATAACAACCATGATGAAGATGATGATGATAATCAACTTACTTTGCATAATGAGGAGGATGATGATAATTAACTTACTTTGCGCGCGTTCCATTAATTCAAGGAAGGAAATGATCAAATGCTCATAATAGTATGTGCAATCACAGCACAATAAAGTACACCTAAAAAATTTCATTTTGAAATTTATAACAACAAATTAAATACCATGCGAATATTGCAGATTAAAGTTCATAATGCGCTAGCTTAATAAAAATGGGTCTTGAGACGTCTCTTGCATGTGTGCATACAGTTTATGGCCCTCAGTTTCTCTGGGAGAGCGTTCCTGGCATAACCTGAGAGCCGCCACAACAAGGACCCCAACGACCATCGTTATCTTGGTCTTGATAGCGGGGAAACTTACGAATTTAGGTAAGATCATGAAGATTTCATACATAGTAAGTCACAGCCACGCAGAAGAGTTCAACTGCGATGACGATGATGATAATGATGATGATGATGATGATGATGATGATGATAATGAGACGGAGGAAGAGGACGAGGATGATGATGATAATGAGCTCCGCTTAATGTCGTGCAAAATTTCTCCTCTTATATACACCCTTTTCTCCCATATTTCACTTTCGTTCCAACTTTCGCGCCGTCGAAAAGCGAAATACGCATAAAACGGACGGAAACACTGCACCGGAGCCTTACCCTGCAATTTTCCACTGGTCCAGCCCCTTCAATAAAGGGGAAATAGAATAACATAAGCAAGGGATGCTGCTAACAACACACCGTCAAAACGTAACTGACAAACGTTACAATTTGAAAAATATCGAGACTCAATTCGGACGACTTGGATCCAAACAGTCGATGATCAGTAGCAGGGGTCCGTTTCTCGAAAGTCCCGGTAACTTACCGGGCCCGATAAGTGTCTTTGGTGACAAATGTTTCTTTACAGAAGTCAAGTAGCTGTTAGCTTTGAATACTAAATTTTAAAACCTTTCACTTCTATGAAAACATTGACCAAGTACCATGTCTGAAATCACTATGTAATCAGGGAAAAAACATTTAAAAATATACTTATCGGGCCCGGTAAGTTACCGGGACTTTCGAGAAACTGGCCCCAGGACCGATCGAGTTGTTCGAGGCCACATTGGCACTAATGAATCCTGGATCTTGAACTGCCATGGTACTGTAAACCTTTAAGGTTTTACGTTCGAATTTAAATTTTTAGAGATGTATTTTCTCTCATTGTAGCTCAGGCTCTGAGGACGGCTAGTGGCAATAGTTAAAATATTGGCCCTTCGGTCGTAGTGTCAGCCTGGCCTAAAATCATGCAGTTTAGTTTAGTGTTATGGTAGTCAGGTATCTATTGTAACTGTTTAAATTGTAACGTATCTTGCCACAGGGTCAGTCTCAAACATACCCTGAAGAAGAAAGGCCGTGCCTTTCGAAATATTGGAAAATATACTTCCCTGACCGTGAAATCAGCCTTGCTCTTTTTTTAGATTATTTGCTTTACTATTTTTTTGCTGATTAGATCCTTCACTACAGGATCCGGTACTTTTATTTTGTCACTGTGGTCCTTGCAAACACAGTTTATCACTGGTTTTTACTTATGGTAGTTAATCGGTTACCTGCCTAGCAAAAATCATGCTTCGAGCATCCCGGGTCTTTATTGCCAGACGGCAAAGAGAGAACAAAAAATGAAATTAAAGCGCGCACTGCATAGTAAGTAGATTTTACAAATTTCAAGAGGGCAGAGTATTTTTTTTTTTCGTCTCAAAAATATTTCCGACCCGAAAACCAGAAACAAATGCGGTACGCGATCGGCCTCCCTGCGAAAATTTAGTGACTATGTGCAGACTAGGGAGATTGCTATACTTGAATTTGCATTGAAGCTAAAAGGCGATTATGAATAAAATAAAACTGGGTTGGGCTTACAAAAGTTGAAACGTATCCGGGAAGTTAAGGGGGCGGGGGGGGGGGGGGGGGTGAAGAACTTCACCCAAAATTTTCGGACGGGTGTGTCCACTCGGCTGTCACACCCTGGCCCCGTTTATAAGTAGATAGATAAGAATAATGCAGAATTGTTCTGGCCTTTGATGCTAACCCAAAACTACTCACTTTCACCGGAGAAACTGAAAACAGCGAGCGGCTAATATAGGATAAGAATGGTCACGTGGCCATTTCTGCCGTTTGGGTTTACGTAATCCCAAATCTTTCTACTTAATCGCGCATGAAAATCTTCAGTTTGACCGTAGTACGTTACGGAAGACGAACTTCCGCGCGCAAATATCATTAATTTCATACTTGCTTTCGTGTGCCGGCGACGCGTGGTGTTTGTCCATCGCGAAAACATTGTTCCGAGTTTTATTTTCGCGAGTCTAGTAGTAAGATTTGCTGATGGGGATTTCAGAGAAGAAAATGACTGAGGTTTTGTTCGAGCTCCGAAAAAGCGGTTGCCTTGACGCGAGGAGGTCGCATCGTAGAGTAAAGGCCGGGGACGGGGTTCTAGGTCAATTCTTCATGTAAGCCTACGTATAATGTCAGATCTCAGTCTTGTTTGAACAGAGCCCTCCGTTCGCATGACCAGCGGTCGGGGGAATAGAGCCACACGTCAGCCACACCAGAAAAATCTCACGGTACTCACTGTTTTGTGCTTGCGTAGGTTGCTAACGCCTGCAGCCTCAGGGCAATGCTGACTCATTCCGGAAGGAAATTAATATTGATACCTCTGTGTTATTAAGAGCAGAAGTAAATTCAACTGCACGCGAGCCCGGTTCAACAAGTTTGCTGCCAAAAATGTGGTTTAATTTTATGATCGTTATGTGTAGCAAACTTCACCAATCCTCTGTTATTTGGGAATCAGGCGTATTTCTGTAAGATTTTTGCGTTATCTCATATATGCTACACTTTTGCATCGATTCTCGTAGCGGAGTCGATTTTATACTTCTCCACTGTCTTTAGTGATACGATCTCAGTACGTATATATTCCATTTATAAACCGCGCGACAGACTTGGCACAAGTCAAGGCCCTCAATCTGAAGGATGCTGTTGGAAATTTGGCGAGATCACCGCGCGAGGCTGGCCCACGAGAGGCGAACTCGCGCCCGCGCCCTTGGTTACTGAAACCAACATTGAAGGCTTTTGAAAAACAAAATTGAAACTTTCACGAGATTCACCTCGTATGTGACAAGTTGTTTTTCAAAGACAAATCTATGATGAGGGTTAAAGTGCATCGTTAATGCCAAGTTATTTTTGAAAGCAAGAAGAAGCTTTAAGTTTGTTTATTTATACGCTCGCCGTTGCTAAGCCACGTCAATTGAACAGCTGGGGGACATCGATCGACCGCCATACTGTTTTTCATCTTTTTACCAGAAAACCTTTTTACCACTTTGATATCAAATCGCATTTATTTACAGAATGTATTTTTAAGCATATCAAAGCGGAATCTGCCTGTTAAAAAACCGCAGAAACAGTAAGATAGTAGAGCATAAATTCACTTAAAATTCACGATGTTGGGTGTGCGTTAGCCAGTGAAAAACTCATAAAATTTGTTTCATATTTGCATCAGTTATTATTTTTATTATTATCAACTTGAAGTACATAATTTTGAATTACAGAGTACGGCCAAAGCCGCGAGAAATTACAATTAAAGATGTGCTAGTTACAAAAGTAAACAAAAATGAATCAATAGATACAAAAAGCCATCGAGAAAAAATTCAGGCTTTGTCTGTGTATTACGTACGTAGGCAAAGATGAGTAACTTCAAGTTCAGTTAAACTTTTAATTCCTATAACACACAAGTTAAAAGAAAAATAATTCTCAGATTTTGCCAGATACTGAAAAGAAACCAAACCGATGGGAGTCATGCTGTTGGTGAACTTTTATTAATCGTTACAATTTAAGGATTTCGGAACCACCTTGTATAGCATAATTAATCAACAACACCACAGGAAAGCACTGCTACAAGGCCTTTATCGAATACTCCTAATTTAAATTGCACGAAGACACATCGCGCCGTAAGAGCGACTGTGTTTAAAGTGAGAAAGCCTGTACGGTCCACTTCTCATAACTGTTTACTAAGGCCGGACTTGTCACGGTTATTTTTAGAATCTAGCAGGTTTTAAAATCGTTTTTGCACCAGCTAAATTTGCATTTTTATTACAAAATTAACAACCACGAACATTTCGAAGGCGCTTTTGTCATTCATAACCAACATGCTCCCTAAATCACCATATTTGCGAAGCAGCTGGATTCTAGCTAGCTTGTCCTGAGTACTGAGAACATATGTTGTAAATGAAAATTCTAGTGCTGCTTTGCTCGTTTTTAGTTTCACAGTGTTAAGACTCAATAACCTGTTTTAAAATAATAATAAAATCGCCTGTAATGTTTTCTAACTTTTAGGACAGCAAAATATTTAAGTAAGGTTTTCCAGACCGCGTCCTATTAAAATACAATTCACGTTGCAGATAAGAGTCACTCTATTCCCTGACTTTTAGAACATAAAATTTCTCTCTCAAAGTTAAGTGTATTACTCGTTGTTTGTGGTTAAGTTTTCTTTGGCTAATTAATTGGCATTTTTCCTGTTTTTATGCTGTGGCTTGGCTGTATTCAAAACTACCGAAATGTGATATATATCACATCAATAAACGAAACGAAAATGAACGAGAAACGAGGAAAGATAGATATAATAAAGTTTATAGATGCAATCGAAATACACAAACCATCAACCTCAAAATACTAACCAGCGGAACAGCTACAGACTGAGACAGAAAAATCATTATAATAATTAATTGTTCAGTACTCGAAGGAAAACCCTTCGACTGCGCAACACGCGGCTGAAGAAAAAAATTCTGCAGCAATACCTTTAAAAATTGGTGTCTCAGCTTGAAAGGATGATGAAAGTTTTTAGTGCCCTTTATGCTGATCTCTTTCTCCAACGCGGATTCCACTCCTTGTAACGGTGTTTTTATTTTGTGTATGACGGTAATAAGAGATGTATGCAGTCAACGGGTTTTAAAGCTTCTTTAAGTAAGGAAAAGCCATTTTAGTGCCATATAAAAGGTGTTTTTATTTTCAATTTTTGTACAAAAAAAAATGTAATAAATTGCGCAGAAACTCTTTAAGATTCAATTGAATTAGCGAAAACAGAATTGAAAGAGCGACGGTTTGTGTAATAGCTACTTATATTTTTTTTAAATTTAGAGTCGGTTTACAAACGGAGGCTTCTGTTAAAGCAATATTTCACTGTGGTACTGATGACGATTATGGTTGGTATGTAATTTTGTTCAAGAGTCCATGGATGAGATCTTACACGTAGAAAAGCTACGGAGCGGTACGTTCTTGTATGTGTTACCTGCTGATAAAATGCTGTATAGGGTGGCTCTAACATTTGAGTCCATCAAACATGCAAAACGTCCACTCGCAATACCCCCTCTTCTCTTTTATTTTCCTTTTGCGAACTGGCAATACGAAGGTATAAACATTCCAGACAGCGCCTTCGAATCGTCGTGTCGTTTGCGATGACCCTTCGCTTTCTTTTGTATCCCTCATGAGAACAATATTTTGAATTCCTTTTCTTGAAATAACAGCACCCTTTACATGCCACTGAGACTATAAGAATCGCAATAAAACTTCCGTAATCTTCCAAAGCCACACATTTATAAACAGCGACATCGAAACCTTCAAAATCTCCTGGGGCGATTTACAACCCTTAATTCCAATGGCGAGAATTTTAACACTCAATCGTCAACACAGCTTTAGGCAGCCAGAATTATCCCAACACAAGCCCTTCGCAATTGAAGTAAAGGCATAAAACTGCGAAGAAAGGAAACACAATAGCTCCATCCTTGATTTAAGGTCTTTAAGCCTTCGCCTATTCAACGCCGACCACGTTGTTGAAACAAGTTGCTTTGTCGTCTCGCTTGTTGACGGCCTGTGTCGTCACCAAAGTATATGAATCTTTTAGACGCCCTTGGTATACACCAGAAAATCGAAAATAGTGCCACAATGAAAGCACTCTCTCAATTTTTAATGCATTTCGACATCTTCCAGAGTCCTTTTGTTTGCAGACCAGTTTGATCTGCGCCAAATGGTTGACTTTTTAAAGCGTAAACAATAATCTTCGAAACAATTATACCATTGATTTTCATAGAACATTGTTTGCCCTGCGCCAAATTTGCATACGAGAAACTTGGAATCCATTGTTTTGAGTAAATCCACTTCTTACATACATTTTCAATTAAAAACTTCCATTCAACCGAATATTAACAATGTCGTAATCGTGAATTTTCCACATCAGTGAAACCCTTGGATGAACCTTCGAAGATACTCAAGTTTGACCCTCTGAATGTCCAGATCAGCTATCGATTGAAGTTAAAAAGTATTTATCTTTTAAAAAGACCGGCGATGGTATTTGTTTGAGATAACATTTCCTGATTTCAAGCCTGGTGTTTTGAGCGGAAAATAATCGAACCACCTTTTGGACCTCATGCCACATTTTTGTTGTTTCCTGTGTTACGTCACTAAAAGCGTCACGTGACGACAGGTGAAAACGCATGCGCGAGAGCATCAAATTCGTCTACCTTTCGTAAGCAGCAAGTAAACTGCAAATGGCGTTGAGTGAGTTGTATTTTTTGTGAAAATACTTCGTCAAACCGTATTATATCTGGACTTTTTGAAAGAGCAGACGCCCTTTCAGAAGTTTGGGGTGTCGTCAGTTTGTTGGTGTGAGCTTCAGTGACATTTTGGTCGTGGAAATTTGTACTTGTTTTACCGAAGTATAGAGTGCACGAGTTAGATGACTGTTGTCTTGCTCGACCAACCCTCAACGGCCGTTGTTAGGTAAGCTGAATACGTCATGTTTTTGCCTCTCTTTTACACTACCGTTTCACTGAAACACGGTGGATCAATAAAGTAAAACTAAAGAGTAATTTTGAGGGATAAACTGCCACCTATTTCAGTCGTATAACGACGGTGTTTGTATGTATTAGCTTATAACTAAGCTTTAGCTTACGTACATTGAGAGCTGTTTCATGTCGATATTAAATGGCTTTTCCTTGCTACGAATTTAGCTTTATGCTTCAGTTTAAGCTATGGAGTTGCTGTTTACCGGCAAGCGTCGTGCTATTTCGTGCTAAAGTGAAACTAGATATCGGTTATTGCTACAAATATGGCTGCTTTCAGAAGGGATGGTTATAATTCAGATCTACGCCTACTTTCCGTTCTCCTTGACAGCAGAACAGATTTGCTTCAATAGTGGTGAAGATTGCATTCAATTGTGCCTTAGTTTTGTCTTTCTTGGTTGTGGCAACGGTTATTTTTTTTTATCAAAAACACTTGTCTCCGCGCTGCCCTCATGCGAGTTACGAGAGTAGATCGATCCGATCGAGCCAGCTCTGAACGTCGAATAATCGTAATTTGACCTTACCCATCAAGTTGTGCTATCCTCAGTAAAACTACAGCTACAGAGGAAAGAAAATCCACACTCGTTCGTTGTAAATCGCCCGAACGGACCGATTTCACTCGGATATTCAGTTATGTGTTCAAAATTGTAGTATTACAAGCGAACTTGTTCCAATCATAGCTATGTCTTCAAAATCTGCCAATCACTCCCACTTTGGAAAAGCTAGCTTCTAAAATGTGCTTTTACTTCTATAACCCGTAAATTGCTCTACATTTTGATAACATTTCGCGATGTAAAGTTTTCCAGTACGTTTTGATACGCGAACCTTTCAATGTAGATCGCGTAAACATGTGCTCTCGTCCGCCATTTTGTTTGAGCTTGTGTTTTGTTTTATACGGCGAGACTGAAATAGAAATATTGAGAAACATTACTTTTTCTCAGGTTATTTAAAGAATGTCTGGCGATCGAATGGATGGAAATAGTATTTGGGGCTTGCCCAGTTAGCTTTAATACCTTTATTTTGATGAAAACACTTAAATTCTGAGGTTGTTGGCGCATTGACATTCATTTTACTTCGTCACTGTTTTGGGCGAGCTCCAATTCTAGGCGGGAAGGTGGTCTTGACAAATCATTGGAAAAACATTCTTTCAGGGAATGCTATTTGTCGCTTAGACGAGGGCATAAAATTCATTTCTGCTTTTCCAATACGTGCATTCGAAAAGGTGTGTCTCACAGCTTTCACTCTTCTCCAGTGTTCAAATATTTATCGTTTCTGAATTCGTTTCGCCGAATCGAACCTTTCTTTCGATTGCGGTGTTTACCATAACTTCGATTCTCTCCTTTCGTTTTAATTGAATTTTGCGTCGTGTTTTGGGCTCAAAAAAGCGCTCGTTTGTTATTGGTAACCGTCTGAAATGCTGTAAAATTGTGGTTAGAGTGAAATGAACCGCGTCTGAGGAAAACGTGTTACTGCGAACGACTACCATCTGCTCGGTTCATTGCTTTGCTTTTGAATGCTATTTTTTATGCATGTCTGTCGTTGTTCAAACCTTATTTCTACAACGCCTGGATTACTTCTTCCCAAGAGATTTCTTTTCGCAATGTTTTGGCTGTTTAGTTGTATTGTAGTAGTTTCACCTATTTCGAAGAGAACGCCAAAGAGAGCTTGTTCGTTTTGCCGCGAATATTGTACGTTCCGCTTCAATTTTTGTCGCAATTTGCATGTATTTTTCATGACGTGTTGTCCGCTTTGTGTTTGGTTGTGTGTCGAGAAAGCGAGAGACAACCTTTCTCGTCTCAAGGCTTTAGTTCTGAAGGCCAGTTCCGGTGTTGTCTCGCCAGGGGCAGAGTTCACTCTAAAGATGTAGAATTTTTATTTTTGCTCCATCGTTTGATGTGAAATATGTGGATTTTTATTATCCAAACCCGATCTGTTTTTCACAGTTATTGTCAAATGTTGTTTAGATCTAGGCTGTCCTTCGATCACAACCCATTTGTTCTGAATTTCTAATTCCAGAATGTTTCTGTCGAAGGGCTGTTTTTCATTAATAAAAACATGTATTATGGTTTCATTCTGAGGACGTTATAGCACGAACGTCCGTTTCAGAACGAACAGTCGGGTTTATAATCTTGAGGTTTCTGGAAAAAAAAAATTGTCATTTATTATTAGATGGCATGAATCTTAACGAAGTATTTCTTCCTGTAGTTTGTATTGTACAATTTTTTTAGTATTATGAGTTGCTTTTGATAGATGTAAGTTAATAAAAGCTTTCAAAGGCAGACTGTGTTAATTTTTTAAAAGCTGTAGTGGTTTCCCGGGCATAAAGCACCGTTAATCACAATTTGGCTGTGTTTTTTTGGCTGACTCATACAATCATTGCAAACTTATTCTGTTTATTGAACATGTGATGTTTAAATAGCCAGAATATTTTATCCTTATTTTGTTGACAGCCATTGTGTCACCCCAAATGCAAATAAATCTGCATATAGTCCATGGACCTGCCATTAACCCACTTTGTGTAAAGAACACAAATTTCCAGCTTTTGAATTGTATTTGCTTGTATGAAATCTGCTTTTCCCTAGCAACTTTGCAAGACCCTATATTAGTTGATGTAGTCTCCTGTAATCTTGTGAATTTCCATTTGCTTCATTATCAAAATTGTGAGCTTGTTGTCTCATTTCATATTTATGAAACAAAACTCAATTTATTCCCCTCTGTGATATTTGTTTGAGCCCTTATCCAGATTTCCTTTCTTTTTGCCGGCCTGAGGCTTTGAACGGCAGTAATAGTTACAAGTGCATAGATCAATCTCCATCTATTTGTACCCTGTAATTGTATAGCTTCTTGGCCATGTGGCATCAATATAATGTATTATTTTCACAAGGTTTTATCAGTAACAATCTTGGTTTTGATGTATTCTTGCTTTCAAGTTCTCATCACACAAGTTCTGTATTGTGTGAGGATCAATATTAACTTGTGGTAGATAGAGCAAGCTAGATGTAGAGTCCCTGATAACACACTTTGTTGTGTTGAACTAGCCTGCTCTGCTTGCTCTTTCAACATATTTTTTTATCAAGATGACCATTGTCGTTGAAACATTCCCAGAAATACATTAGTATAAAGTCTTATATCATTTATTTTTAAGCCTTAATCACTTGACAAGTAATGTTAACAGTTTGAATGAAATATCACCATCATAATGCCCTGTGATTCAAAGCCAAATCTATTATTCAGACACACTTCATCTACATCTAGGACAATATGTTCTATGCCAGATGTTTCTTAACTCTTTGCCTACTAGCTAGGAGTTCAGAGTTACAATTTGATCAATTTGTTTTAATTTTTGCTTTGAAAAATTAAAAAACACAAACCATGCAACCAAAAACTGCTGCTTTCAATGGTCATGCTGCAGGATTTTATCAATAGACTCAAAAGTTACAACGCAGTGTTCGCCATGATAAAGATTACCACTTGAAGGATTGCACAGTAGCTTTCATTTAAATAGTGTGCCACTTGAGAATGTTATTATCCATATGCGTACTGACTCAAAAGTCAGAAACACCAGTACAGCAAGGAGCTGTCATTTGAATAGTGAAAATTTAGATTTTATCCAGGAGTTGAAATGTTAGAAATTCAATCTGTGGACATCTTTATTGACAGTGCCACAGGAAATTAATAAGCTTATTTGTGTGTTGATTAGACTTTTTTATTTCACCCTTGTTTTGCTTAACTTGTTTCCTTCTCTGATAGATAGATGCCAAAGGGATTTAATCTACTTACAACCTAATAAGGAATAGCAAAGGGACCTTATGGTCAACTTCTTTTATTTTAGTGCTTTCATATTGAGTCTCTATTTTCAGTATAGTAAACAAAACATGATTTTGAGAATTGAGCGACAAGAGGGGGAAAGGCGTTTTGTACATGTATGCTTTCCCCTTCAATATTCTCACTCTTTACTCTGAATTAAGGACAGTGCCTACTAATAGAGAGGTAGTTTATTACTATGCAGGAAAAGAAGATCTTAGCAAGCTAAGGGCTATTGAAATCCGTAAAGAAAAGTAGGGGTAACCACATATTTTGTGAGATAATTAAGCAACAATTATTCTAAAAAGTAGTAAAATACAAACAATGTATGGCGTTTTTCTTCAAATTGAAGCCTTCATTTCTCTGAAAAATGCATGGTTACCCCAAATTTTCTTTTTGGACACCAATGGCACTTGTTAAGTTCTGCTTTCCCCGCATAGTTTTAAACCACGCAAAAATATCTCCGAACCACCCATTGGAAACCCGAGTATCTCGAGATGCGCAGAACGTATGCACGGTAACAAAAGTAGGCACCATCTATAATTTTGTTATTTTTTTCTCCAAGGTTTGCTTTGTTTGTCGAGCAGGATTGTGGATCATGGCCTCATATGTAGTGGTGGTTAAGCTTCCATCTCCTGATGAAACATGCAGTTAAAAAGTAATGAGTGTCAACCTTCTGATAGAAACAGCACCTCTAGGCATTACCAAGCCCATGACGGCTGGATCTGAGTGAGTATGGTCAAGACCAAATTTCTCATTACCTTATTTATGCTTTTTCAACCTGGTATGTAAGGAGAATTCAGAAGTAGTAGGGTGAACTGATAGTGGGGGGGGGGGGGGGGATGGGGGCTCACTCAGTGCTTCAGCATTTGTTCCCATTCACTGTTTTGAGTGTAATTGTTATCATTAAAAACTTTTGGAAGAATAAAAGTGCAAAATCAGGGATTTTTTTAGCAAATTAAGTTTGTCCTTTACGATGGTAACTTTGCTCTGAGGGTTTTTTTCAACCCTTCTCTGGTTTTCCTCTCATGTGAAATTACTAGCTCAATAAAAACACAGAGGACCTGAAAGAAAACCAACTAGGTTATAGCCATCCTCTTTGAACAGAGGGGTTTTGTACACAGAAGAATGAAGGACCAGGTTAATTTATATAACCACTCTTGGGCCATGCAAATTTGGTCCTATCCAGCTTGGTTGAATTAACAAGGTTTTTTACAGAAGAAAATGCCTGCAAATGGTTTTGATTGGGTTGAAAATAGGGGGCTGAAACAATGATTTGATGGCGTTAATAGGATGACCATGTAACTCTGAGTCACTCCAACCAGTAACCCATGATTTTCAAAACTTGACTTGACATTGTTGCATGGTTATTACCAAGAAGAGTACTTTTGGGTGGAGGATGCTACATCAAATTATTGTAGTACACATGAGTAAATTGCACAATGCAAAATAAGCGTTGGATAGACGTGGAATCTTCACTTTCCTATCCTGAGGCCAGCTAGTTTCAATATGGTCACTGAGGCTACCTATAAATTCCAAGAATAATGGTTAACAGTTTTACAGGGAGCTTCTACCCAATGTAAATAGCTTTCATTTGAAAGCACCTACATGTAAACATCTGTATGCTTCAAAGAACCACCTTGTACACCATAATAAGCAGCAACACAGGAACCTACTGCTCAGTAGGTTTCATTTGAATGGTAACACTTTAGAATTTCACCTGCATGCTTCAGTGGCTAGAGCCACGTTGTGCACGAAAAGTGTAACAAATAGCACTACAATGAAGCACTTACACTGTTCAGGGTTTTATCCACGGCCTGGAAAGTTATGTGTAGGACCACATTATATTGAGTAATCTTGTTAGTCAAGATGTGACTGGAAAATATGATTTTTAATGATGCATGTCATTATTTTTTACTCATTGCCCAGTATTTGTAACTTGTAGCTAGGAAACATTACTATTTTTTACGTAATACTATCTGCATTTTCATGTGGCAAAGTTAATAAAGGTGCAATGTCTTTTGTTATGACAATAATAGCTACATGTAAATTTTATTAGCACAAAATGACAACGAACATGATCTGTAGGACATACAGTGTGTCATGATTCAGCTAAGGAATTTAAACAATTTATTTCATTTTTAGTAAGCAGCTCAGGGCATCAATAGAGTCTAAACTACTTTGGTAATAAAACGTCTTATCTAGAAACCCAGTAGTGAGAAGTGTGAATCAGTGGCTGTAGGAAATTAAAATGACCATCAACGCAGAAAAAGAACTACTTTATTGTCTTCATGTAACTGGTTGCACACTAGTTTTTTTGTACAGACTTGGAGCTAAGTCCACCATGTGCGTTAAAACAAATACAGTACATGTGTAGGCTGCACGATTGTCCTGTCCGTTAGCCATGACAGACTTGAAAGATCGTCACCTTGTGAAGCTCAAAATTTGACCCTGACAGCACAAAGGTGAAGGAAATTAATTTGTTTACCAAGAAGGAAAGATTACAACTGAATTTGCGTCATTATATAAAGGAGTAGGATCATTATCATGGATTTTTCCTTTTTTAATCCTTTTTGCGCTATTTATAGGGAAATAATGTTCTTAGAGCATTTAACATTCCAAAATGTATTGATGGGTTTAGTTTCAAATATTCTGTAGTTGTATAATTTCTGTAACTAGATAATGCTTGAAAAGACTTTGGAATGTAAATTAATATGATTGTATTTGCCCTTTTACCTCCAAACGTCATTAGAAACCATGCAAATAAGTTGATATTTGGACCCTCGTGTACGAGACGAGAACTGTTCATTATTTTTTTCTGATAGCTTACATTTCTTTCAAATTTGTTGTACATTGTACATGAACAAACCACCCTTGAGTTGTGAGTTTGTATTCTTGTTCCTGTCTACCTGACATGACAATGTACATGTGTGAATTACTGTTGGGGGAAGTTTTATGTTGATCACTTGTTAATTAAAGGGATAGAATTAAAAGCAGCAGTGCTGTGTACTAAGGACTAATAGTTGAAAAACAAACTGTTGTTTTAGATACATGTGGGTGCAAACACAACATGCCTTGTTTGAATTAGCTTACAGTAGGGTCTCAATAACTGAAACCTCTTTCAGCTTTGAACTTGACCTAATCTCACTAGTTTGAAATAAAAGTTTTTTCCTCTGGTCGGCAATATAATTTGCCCTCAATTGCTAGAACATTATTTTGTTAACTTGAACAATAACAGCAGCGACAACAAAGGCAACCTTTATTTTGAATGCAATTCTGTTTAGAAAAAAAAAATTACAACCTGCTGTTAGCAAAGGCTCCTCATGGCAGGAGGTGAAGAAGTGAATAGTATTGTTTTACATCTGTATGATTTGAGTGTTTGAGATTCTGCTAGAGTAGAAACATCCCAGCTTTTTTGCCAGTAGTAAAATCAGGAGCAAATCTCTCTGTGAAACTTTAACATTGATCAGTATTTATAATTGATAGGACAGTGCTGTGGTTTTATTTATTATGAATACCATACAAATAATACAGAAGAATTTAAAAAAATATATATGATGATTATGCAGTAGGGGGTTCACAAAACACTTACACTGCAAAGTTTACAATATGAGAAGGCCTTTAACCGGCTCATTTTACCACAACTAACAAAGGTCTTCAGGAATTTTCCTCTAATGAATATCAATCATTAGCTAGTACACTGTACTTCATAGATGATGTATTCTCTGATTCACTTGTCACGTGTTTTAGCTTTCACACATGTTAACTTTCATTGCACGTGGAAGAATGAACTGTTTCACTTCTTTAAAAGTGCATGGTTGAAATGGTTTTGAATTTAATCTCAAGCAAAGCAGTATTGTCTGACTAATCAAGTGTTTTCTCTTGTCAACAGTCCTCAGCCGGCAGAGTCTAGCACTGCTCCGAAAATGCCCAGTATTGCATCCATCCGTCATATTCCCCATATCTTGGTAAGTAAAATTGTTGTACAACATTGTGGAAGTTAATACATTTAATTCCGAAAGAAACTGAGGTTGAACAAAGAAAAAGGAATAGGTGATTTCACAATGACATTATTTCACTCCAACTACCTGAATCCTCTTCGTTTATCCTTTGTTTTTAAAATTTTGTAATCCCAGCGAAGTTTAGATAACAATATCCCTAATTTGCAACAGAAAACAACAAACTGAATGATTCTGGTAGTTGTAGTAAATAATGCCTTCGTAAACATGGCCTGTTCGATCCCTTTCTAACATAGAGTATCAAATGAAAGTGCTGCTTAACCTTTCAAGCATCAGTAGTGACAAGCATCAAATTTCTAATTCTTTATTGTTATTAATCAATCAGTCTTTATTATTTCTTCTATACAATATCACTACTTGATGAGACATCAGGTCACAAGAACCTAATATTAAATGTGATGGAATATTTTGAGCCTGGTGAATAAATGAGAATGATGTATTATTATCCATTAAGTGACACAGGCATACTTAGTAAAAAATCCTAGCAGTATGCGGGATGTTTGTCCCATGAACCTAGTTTAATGGCCTTAGCTCTCACAAGTTTCCTGTAGCTCAGTGGTAGAGCATCCGAACTAGTAATCAGAAGGTCTTAGGTTCAACTCCTGATAGTATTTTTTTTTCGAGTATACCTGTGTCACTTACAGGATAATACATCCTTCTCATAAAAATGTCATGTTTGTAAACATAAATTCTCTCAATTGGTACCTTGAGAAATGTCTGCAGATAGTGAGGAGAATGTGCAAGTTGATAATTTGGACCAAGGGGTTAAAAGGTTTTAAGTTGAAGAGATTCAAGGCTGTGTTGTTAGCAGCTAGCATCCAGCTAATGTGGCCAGCAAATACAGTGAAGAAGATCAGCTACTCAGCAAGAAAATGACAAGACTTTTAGCAGGCTTGAGAGGAAGACTTTTTTAGGTTTTGCCTGGTTACTTTCCTTGTGTAGCAGACTTTTAATTTGCAAGGCTCTATGACAATGTTGAATTGTCATCCACTAGCTTTGGAGTCTCCATTTTGAATTACCTTGCTCAACATAATGACAAACAGTACTAATGAAATTACATGTACTGCACAAGAGCTTTCATTTGAATTGTTGCGCTGTTTGGGTTTTCCCTGGGTTGAAAAGTTAGAAACAAACTACAGATTATGTGGGTAGTTATTTGACTCAAAAGAGTGACAGATTTACGTACTACAATAGGAATGCAATTTTTTGTTTTTCTTGATAATGAGTGCCTTGCAACTTTCATTAGCAGTTGACTTCAATGCTCTGCTACAGAAATCTGTTTTAAAATCAAAAAGAATAGTTGCTGTTTTCTGTCATTGAAGGAAGTTTAGTTTTATCTGTCATTGACGGAAGTTTCGTTTCGTTTTAGTTTACTCAGCTGCCATTGTTTATTGTTGTCTGGTCATATTCATGTTTGTGGTTACTTTGTTTACGCTCTAATTTCAATTGTACGTGATTCTCTTCTTGCACCAATTCAAGCTTTCTCAAAATAGTTTTTGTTATTGTGAAAAAGCCTGATGGTGTCACTTTAGTTGCAGTGAATGCAAAGTGTAAAATGTACCCAGTCCAATACCTTCTTGTATTGAAAGTAACAATGTGTGATGAGTTGTCATTTACTTCCTATTATTCTTGAAAAGTATTGCTTTATCTGCTATGCCGTTGGAACTAGCTGCTTTTTCAGAAAGGTCATATTGAATACCGAAATTTCCTGAATGTATCATGATTATCATCTTTAATGACCGCAAACACAAGATGGTGTATTCCCTATTTTTCTGACCACTAAGGCCCGGTGCAGATGCCGAACTTTTCATGAGCCGAACCTAATACCTCAAATTAAGTACATGAAAAGTTCGGCATCTAAATCAGTTGAGAACGGCTGTTTCAATTTGTAACGGCTCAGCCGTTCTTCCCGCCTGGCTCAGCCGGAAATTTCAGCTTTGGAACGGCTTTCATTCAGGCGTCGAACTTTTCAGGAGCCGAACCTAATGCATAAATTATTATAACGTATTTCAAATAAAAAAGTAAAAAATCAAAAGAAAAAGTTGACATTTCGATTGGTTTTGCTTCAAGTAAATAAAGGTGGGATTTTCGTGATTTGGGCCGACCAAATTTGAATTAAGTTCGGCTCATGAAAAGTTTGGCATCTGAACTGGGCCTAACACTTTTGTTAAAGACTAGTGTTTATGTTGTGGTTCAATTTTATCCTTGGTTTAATTTTTATTTCCCATTGTTTTAATCTCATTATCATACATTACCATATCCCAAACCAAAGGGAAATAAAAATTAAACCAAGGATAAAACTGAACCACAACATTTATGGTGCTTTTTATTCTGTGTAACACTCACTTTCTGATAAGCATAGTTTACCTTACATGTAAGCCATTGAATGTGCTGACTGTGTGGTTGAAATCCTGATAAAGCATGACCAGTAAAACAAACTATTGAGTAATGATTTATTATAATTTTGGTGTGCTTTGGTGTGGCGTGTGAAATCATGGTTTCTAATGTTTTAGTTATGGTGAAAATTGATCACCAGTGAAGTATTAGATGAAAGTGAATGAGCTGTACTCTCCTGCTGTACACTGTACATCTTGCACATGGTGATTTCTGTTGTTTCAGTCTATGGGCAAAGTCCTCAACTGATCGCAATTGTCACCCTGGACCATTGTGGGCAGGTCTTGCTTATAATATAAGCAAGAGCTGTCCAATATGGTCCATGGTCAGCTATATTTCTCCCTACATGTAAGTGTTGTCAATGCTTTTTTTCCTGTCAAAGTTGTCTGGGTTCCTGACTAGACCATTGTGGACAGCTCTTGCTTATAATATAAGCAAGAGCTGTCCACAATGGTCCATAGTCAGCTATATTATATTATTATTGTACAAGGTGGTTTCTGACTTCAGTCTGTGGATGAAATTGTTTCAATTTCAAGCAGTATATGAACAGGGTTTTCAAAAGTCTTTTCATCCCATTGTTTTAGATATTATGTCAAATTTCTAAGCTGTTGGTCGAGGTTTAAACTTTACCATTTGCATGTTGTTGAAGTGTGGAATTGCTGTACACCTCTATTTAACAATTAGATGGCGAGCTGGAGGTTTCTATCGGCTGATAGTTGGCGAGGGGCGAAGCCCCGAGCCAACTATCAAAGGCGATAGAAACCGAGAGCGAGCCGTCTAATTGTTTTAGCATACCTCAGTGATTGATCTATGAAGCAAAAAATCTTTTTATTTTATAAATTTTGATATATTTGTGCAATGATGCATGCTAAATCGCGCGTGCTCTGACAAACTGCCGTCGATCGATAGCCGGCACCTGTGTAGCCAATCAGATTGCGCGTTACGCGATGGTCGGTCACTGAGGTATGCTAACATTTATTAACTGTATATAACATCACATTTCTTTCACATATACCGCTCATCGGCATTCAAATCCTAACAGTACATAGGATGTTTGTCACATAAAACCTAGTCTATAATGGCCTAAGCTCCCATGAGTCTCCTGTAGTCCAGTCATAGGTTCGACTCCTGTTAGGAGAACTTGGATTCCCTTTTCAGAATACGCCTCTGTCACCGTCTGAACAAGATACCTCAATCATTTATTCACCAAGCTTAAAACATATCATCACATTTCTTGTTGTAACATTTTTCAACATGATGACATAACATGTTAACTGCTTTTGTGGTTTGCACCCAGGATCATAACTATGGGCAGCCGCCACCCATGACCCCCCCTGACTCCAACAGTCCAGGGCCTGAGGATGGTGACACTGGCAATGAGGATGACGAGGATGACGGCGTGACGCGGTGTATATGGTAAGTTGAATTAATTTGTAATGGACTGGACAGTGGTTCATTGTTTTTTTCTTAATTTTGATTTTCATACAAGAACAACAAGATTTGATCAAAGAAATTAAAAAAATCTGTCACACCGTATTTATTCGATTTACCACCCTGGACGTTTATTTAATTTCGGGCCCATGAGGGTAGCCCCTTATTCGAGGTGGGCTCTTATTATTTTCCCAACATTTTCGGCAAGCGAGGCAAAAGCTGACATAAACAAGCCATAAACAATATTTATAAACATTCATTGACTAATACCAATTTTGGAACACAACTCACATTCCTCTTACTTCATGCTGGACTAGTGTGGAAATGTTTTGGTTGGGAGGGGTTGGGGTGGGCGCTTACTCAAGGGTGAGCACTTAATAACTTTAAGGCTTTCAGGGTGGGTGGTTAATCGAATAAACATCGTATACACTTTAACACATGCAGTAAGTACCCTGTATCATGACTTGCCATCTTCTTACTTGCAGTGATTTTGATCACGACGATGGCTACATGATTTGTTGCGACAAGTGCAGGTTGGTGTTGTTGCTTCATAGCTTTCTTTTAATGGAACCAAACTCTATGCAGGATTGAAGCGAAGTGTGTTCAGTTTATCCATCTTGCTATGAACAGTAGGAGATGTGCTCTAAACATTTGACTTTGTCTTTGTAGTGTTTGGCAGCATATTGAATGCATGGGAATCAGTTCTGATGCTGTGCCAGAAAACTATCTTTGTGATCAGTGTCAACCAAGGTAGGACCGTGAACTAATAAATTACCTTTTTGTGTTCCTTACCAGTCTGTACAGATTTCATAAAAAGTGAAACATTTTGGGTCCAGTTTTATGCTGTTCGTGTTTTGAGAGGCGCAATTCCACTGTACATCTGTACCCAGCATAACATACACTGTACGGGCCATAGAAAACCTGGAAAGTCATGGAATTTTAGCATTTCATTTTTCAGGCCTGGAAAGTCATGGAATTTATGTGTGGGCCATGGAAAGTCATGGAAAATGATGTTTATTAAAAAGTACAAAATAAATTGATTTTTTTTTTTTGGAAAGAAAATAGTAAAAACATACCCAAAATGAAAGATGATTTCCAAGAAAATGATCAAATTTTGTCATGGAAAACTTGGAGTAGTGATGGAAAAGGTCATGGAAAGTCATGGAATTTCAAAAGCTCATGGAAAGTCATGGAATTTCAAAAGCTCAAAAGAGTATGAACTCTGTGTAACCTTCTGCTTCGGATTCAAGCACCATGTTTGTAATGTGGACATTTTTTTTCTTGTTTGAACAACATTTGTGATTTGTGTTCAAACAGCTCAGCTAAAGACATAATTTTCGATAAAGGACATGTACATTTACACATGTGCATTTTTTTTAACGAGGTGGTGCTATTTTTTTTTTTTGCAACTAAGTGTAATTTTATGAATTCTGTGCCTAATGACAAGTGTCTATTCTGGATTGGGAATACACAGAATAGACAGTAATTGCATCTGTTATGAATAAAATATTGCTGTGTTACAAACATGTTATAGTGTAAAGTCTTGATTTTTACATAATGTGTGTTACTTTCCACCATCACAGAATTCTGGATAGAGAACGGGCCCGGGCAATTCAAGAGAGGAAAAGAGAGGAGCAGAGCGGTAGGTGCTTTACTAAGTTACTTGTACTTGTCTTTGGCCCCTCGTTAATGGGACCCTCTTTGGACAAAAGGTAACTGAAAGGTAACCATGACAATCCTGTGAGCTGCAACCACCCAGGCACCATCACACTCAATATTCAGTGGAAAATTACTTACTTACCAATACTTACCTAGAGGGAGGGGAGGGATGGGAGTAAAGCTTTTTTCTGCAACTGTACACGTAGCACATTGCAAGCAAAATGGTTGACATCAATAGGGGAGCTGTAAATTTACTGAGGCCCTACAAAACCCTTGGACTGCCCCACATAAATTAATGGGGTAGATCGCTGGCCAGCATTGTTTCAAGTTTAACCTCGCCTAAATTACATTTAGCCCTATATAAGGAACTCTGCACTTGTTTGACTTTTGACTCTTCATATACATCAACTGGGGAGTTCAGCACAGAAAGTTAATCTTACTCTGAGTTTTGTCATACATTTCCCTTTGTGTTGCAAGGTAGAAGACTCCCTTGAACTGTCTTCTTAGGACAAAATGTTTTTGAGTTTTGACTGTGCATCATGAAAAGCCCGGACTTCCAACCCTCAGTACACAGCTAACATGTTTTGCTCTTTGTAGATGATGACGATGATGATGAAGATAGTGATGAAGACAGGGACACGCCATCTTACACTGCCGTCTCTAATACACCAACAAGAATCACGCTGACAGCCAAAGTCAGCCAGAAACGAAAACGAGGTCCTAACAAGATCAAGGTTAAAGACCAGAATATAATCCATGTAGGTAGTTTGTTCTATCTTTTATGGCTAAACCATCACCTGTGCTGTTAATATTGTTACATTTACACTGTATTTAGTAAATGGTTTTCACTAAGCAGGGATTAAAACTATTGGGAGGTATTTTATAATGGCCGAAGTGTATCTCAAAATTTCATCAGTTACTCAGTCATCTCAACCTCCACACACCTTTGTCAGTTGTCTGAAATTTTACAGTATTGAAGTTCTGTTTTGTGGTTAACTAACTGAAAAACCTTTTTTTAACAGAGTGATAAGGATGACAAAGAGAAGAAGCCCAAGAGAAGAAGGGTATGTACACTGAATAGAATTTCAAACATTTGTCATTTTGTTGAACTGATCTTTTCTCTTTTCTTGTCACAGAGGCAGAAACAAAAACCACCCCCTGGATTTGTTCCTGGTTAGTACATCATTGTGTTTTGTTTCATTGAAAAAAACATTCGATACATTTCAAATGTGTTATTTTAACCCCCCCCCCCCCCCCCCCTTCCTCCGCCTCTAATTTGTGGGGTTGAAGAAAAAATCCATACCCAATCATTGGTGGCTAATTTCTGCCAGTCAAAAGGAAGTTGCTGGCCCAACATGTCGTTGAATTTTCGTTCTTCCTAAATTTGAAGTGTGCGCTACCAAATTTTTGTTATTGAAACCCCCCAAAAATTATTCACTACATGCCAACTACTCTGTTTTGTGGGAATCTCTATGCATATTTGTTATGTTTTGCTACAAATGTGCTGGAATGCAAATGTTAAGTTTTGCGGTAGATTGTTGATTTTTGACAAGACGATTAAGCCTGCCATCCCTCCCCCTCTAGATATCTAAAACTGAAAGGATCCCCTCCCCCCCTCCCACCTGTGCCTTCTACACTATTAGCCTCACAGTAAGCATCCATCCATTACACCAAGAAAATGCCACAGCTGTTGGTTGTCCAATATTTGAATTAATTGCCTTGCATTGGTTGAAAAGCCCAGAGATGCAGATGTTCAAGAAATTTTTTCTTAGAGTCTGTCAGAAGTATAGCCTCAATTTTACACATGCCCTGCTAAGAGACAAATTGAAAAATTTATAGTTTCCAACCCTGCTTAATTATGATTTTCCTATTTTGGTCCACAGTTGATGAGGATACTAGTGAGGCTTGGGACAGTACTTGTAATTCTTATGATAATTACGAGGAATTGAAGGAAAATATTTATGGCAAAGAGTTTGAGCAGTTAGCTCTGAACTCAATTCAGGTATGTCTAAATGTTCAAAAAAATCATCATCTTTAAGTTAATTTCCAGACAATGTAGGCTTTATTTGTTTGATTCAAATTATTTTTATAACTGAAGCTGATTAGCAGAAAATAAATCCTGAATTTCCTTGGCTTTGATTTCCCAATAATTTGTAAAAAACTTGACTGGAATAATAAGAGGCCATTCAGATTATATGGCCAAGTTTTCCCAGGGTTAATGTTGAACATCAGTTTGAAAGGAAATAGAGATTAGTTTTGTGTGCTATTAATTAGACAATTTGAAAATCTGCTAATTTAAATTAATCCTGTTAGAATTCAAGTGAGATAAGAATTTGATATGTACTTATTAAAGGGGAGGTATCATGCGAATCTGATGTCATTTCAAAATACAACAATGTTTGTCTGTCAATAGAAACGAAAACAATAATTGTCTGTCAATTAGTGCCTCTGGCCAGAGACAGAGTAGTTAATGAAATTAATGGATTGAAACTTGAAAAAATTTATGTCGGGCTAACATTTTTCAAGTTCTAGCTGATTTCTTTCCTCTTGTTGTTCTAGAATAATTGTGTTGTAGCTATGTGAAGGCTTATTTCACCATTTTTAACAAAAGAGGTCAAAAACCCCATGACACTTCCCCAGGAAGTTTCTAGTGTTTACAGTTCAAAAGAGGGGTCTCTGGTTTCATCAGTTTATTTGAGATGTTTTCTAAGTCTTCTTTTACTTGACAGGAAAATGGATGTTTGCCAGTGGTGGACAATGATGCGCAGCTCTGCAAAGTAGTAGATGTGCAGAAATACAGAAAGGTGATTTAAAGTTCACACATTTTGACCGAATGTTACAACTATTATTGTAAACTCTGTTACAAGTACTTTCTAGTGTACAAAAGAATTCCCATTGCAAAGCTGGTCCATCAACTGATGCAACTGGAAGATTGTGTATTTCACACGACCCAGCTTGCTGAACCCATTTTGTTAGGTCTTCCTGTATTAGCTTGTATTGGGTGGGAGTTCTGAAATGATGTTCACATGTATAACTCTTTAAGCCCTAACAGTGATCAGCATCAAATTTCTCCTTGTAATACAATGTTTCTTCAACTTCTGAGGTCATGAGAATTAGGGATATGATCACCTTAGGTGAATTTTCTTGATATTTTAATAACTTCTCTCTGGTACTTTTATCAGAAAAGTGTGGGGACTAGATTGGAGAATTTGTTCCTTGATATTTGGGATTGAAGGGATAGCCTTTTTTATGCGCAATTCTTTGTTGTTTATGCACTTAGGGCATTGTGGCAACTGAGGACATGGACAAGAACAAGTTTGTCATCCAATGCAAGGTTTGTTAATTTTTCTTGCCTTTTTTTAGTTGCAAACTTATGTCCAAGTAATACGGGAAGCATTTTCATGCAACTTACCACACAACAATTGCTGTGTTGCAACTTGCGATTAATAATTAATTTATTGTTTGTTGTGCCTATTATCACCCCTGCCCGCAAAAAACTTTGAAGTTGCAAAAAGTAGAAATAGCATCTACTTTCTGCAACATGAAAATTCATTGCACGTGGAGGTGGTAATACAGGCAACAAACAATGGCAACTTGCAATGCAACATTTTTTGCGTGATAAGTTGCGATAAAATGATTTTTGTTTTTTGTTTTGCTACAAAATGTTGCCGTATTGCTTGGCCTTTATGCCAAGAATAGGCTTGGTAAAATTATGTTACTCATTTTCGTAACTTTTACTCGTTCTTTTCAGGGTAAACTCATGCTCCTCTCTAAGTTTGAAGCCGAAAATCCATTTTTCAAAAGGTATTGGTCAGAAGGTTTATGTTTAGTTCTTGTCACTTTTAGTCATACAAGCTGTAGTTTGACACAGTATTCAAGTATTTAACTCTATAGGTCTTAGTTGATGGCATTAGCTCTAAACTACTGAACGTAATGTTACAAACTGGGGAGCAGGGATGTGCAGTGTTCAGAGCACTTGCCTCCCACCATTGTGGCCCAGGTTCGATTTGGCTATGTGGGTTGAGTTTGTTGCTGGTTCTTGTCCTTGCTCCGAGATGTTTTTGTCTGGGCACTCCGGTCTCGCTCTCCTCAAAAACCAGCATTTCCAAATTCTAATTCGATCTGGAATCTGAGTGCCACAGGTTTGTTGGTCGTAACAGGCAGTTAAGTGTCACCTTCATTAAACAAAGTTGATTGATTTATTTAGCAAATCCCAGCTAGCAAGAGGTTATCTAGGCAAGTGTTTTCATAGTGTGACTAAGGATTCTGCAATGCAGGGCTACTGTAAAATAAACCAGAGAGGGGAGTTGAGCCAGAGACCTCCTGATTTCAATTCCGCACCTCGAACTATTCACCCACATTGTCCCACGCAGAACCTTTCTAAAATTGTGTATTGTTTGTTTTTGTTGTGTGTGTAGATGCAGCCCCTATGTATTCTATTACTCTGAACTGGATCATCTGCAGTTGTGTGTTGATGCACGAACGCATGGCAATGATGCGAGGTTTGCTAGAAGATCGTGCTCGCCCAATTCAGAGGTGAGGAGATGCATTTGACTCTTGGCATCTCATTTATTCATTTTACTAGGTTTAAACTGACTTTTATTGACTCATAACATTTGGACACTTCGCTATTTGGCAATAATAGTGGTCTTAGTAATAGTGCTCCCCCACTTAAGTGTAAAATGTTAATTTCTCCCCTCCTGGGTCTAACAGGCTGGTTGTTTAAAAGCTGATAAAGCCTTATTCAGGATAAAAATGCTAACCAAGGTACATGTAGTGGTTCTCTTGTTCCAAAGCTTTTGTAATACTAAGTTTAAGTTTAAGTTTAAGTTGAACTGTCAAGGTATGTTTTAACCTGGAGCTGGCATGAATTTTTTTGGCATGCTTTAAGCAAAGGGAGTGTAGAAGTAAGTTTCCAAGCTAATCATAACCAGGCCTTTCTCTCCTCTTCTCCTCCTCCCCCCTCAACCCCCCCCCCTCCCCCCTAGGAAAGCTTGATACTCAGGTTAAGCTAATCAGTGTGAAAATTATGGCAAAGTATTTGGCTGCTTCAGTGCTAAATGCAGTAGCTTCCTTTAAAAACATTAAGAGGCTTGGTGATTATTTGCTCTGTCTTATGTGATGTCGATGTTTGTCTTTAAGGTCAAACACTTTGTGCTTAATGGAAGAGTGTGTCTGGGCATCTTCTCCTCAAGTCCCTTACCAAAGGGAACTGAAATTACCATCCCATTTGAGTTCCAATTTGAAGAGTACCATAGTTACCTGGACTGTGCATGTGCACAGGACACGTGTAATGTTATGAAATACAACGTCAAGTTCCAGAGCCAGAATAACAATGGTCACACACATAAGAGATTTAAGCCACATGATGAAGACAGCAACTCTGGCTCTCACCAGAAGATGTCTCCACTGAGAGTGTCGCTTGCCAATAGTCATGGTTTACAGGTAAGGAAAATTGGAAATGACAGCTTCCCTCACTGTCCTGTTTATCTACCTAGATGCAGTGTTGTCTGAGCTTAAAAATGCCTTAATAATATCTATGGTCTGGAGCCTACTATGCTTTTCAATAACATGCGCTCTCTGAAGTTGAAGATTCAACCAACCGTAACCCTTTTCACCTTTAAGAAAACAAAAATTATTGGCTCATTGGGGTCAAAGGTTATGTTCTTGTGCTATGATTGGTGGATTTTTAATCCACTTTGTCGGTTTCTGTATTTTTTACAGTCTGCCGGTTGTCACCATGATTATGATCAACAGCAGTAAAACACACAAATCGTTAGTTGGGGGGTAAGTTCAGAGTCCCGTATGTTATTGAAAGGCACAGTTAAAAAGTTTGAGAAAATCCCTTGATACAAAACTATGTTCTTTTGAGTGGATATAGGCAGAATGTATGGTGGAACTAAGGAGAATTTTGACTCTGATGTTATGGTTTTGCAGGGTGACAGTGACTCTGACATAGAGAACAATCCCGAGAAGCGCGGTAAGAAAAGCAGAGAGGAAAGGAAACTGGAGGCGTACCTGAAACAGATCGAGAAAATGGAAAAGAAAGAGAAACGCAAAAAGGAGTCCCAGAAGGAACTCAAACCTGAACAAATCAGCCCTGTTAGCCAAGAGGCGCCCTTCAGCAAGTTGAGCAGCAAGAACATTAAGGTCATGAAACGAACATTTAATAAGAGGCGCACTGTGACGCCAGGGTTTAAGAGGAAGAGGGCTAGGTTATCTAGTTGTTCTTCGGAGCCTTTGTCTCCTGACGATCATAGTAGCACGGCTTCTACACCCACGACGCCAATGGTGTCATCGGCATCATGTTTACCTGATGTCCAGGAACCTTGTTCTGTAACTCCATCAACGTCGCCAAGTCAAAGCTTCAGATTTCCCAAGGACAGTAAACAGGTAGGGCACCACTGAGAGTGCTGATTGATAGATAGATGAACTTCTAGGTTGCGTTCAATTGACTGTATTCTGGAATAAGAATAAGCAGAATAGTTGTTAGATTTCTTTTTTTAAGTAAATTTGAGAAGACATTTCTGCAAACGTTCGCTGACACATGATAATTTCAGTGCGATTTTGTACTCCAGTAACTCCAAAAACCACTTTATGAGGGATTTCATAACTGTCTAAATTCCTGTGTGCTGATTGGCTCATAGCCATTGTCTTTATTAGTACAGACAATAAAAATGACGTCAGATGTAATGTGCATGCTTTCTTAACGGAAAATAAAGCCAATTCCACTCGTACTTTTTCCATGTTATTGTAAAAAACAAATTGATGGCAGTTTTCTATGGTTGATTTAACAAATAGATTCCAAGTTGCCGTGCGTCTGTTCAGTAATAGATCACAGATGACGTCAAAATGTGGTAAGAACAAAAAAGTGCGGCTCATGTGTCACTGATGTTCTTACCACAATTTGACGTCTTCTGTGATCTATTACTGAACAGACGCACGGCAACTTGGAATCTATTTGTTTTATACAATGAACAGAAAGGAAACACGACACACTTGCCTCTGAGCGCTTGATTGTTCGATTAGTGCCAGTTCAGGCATTTTCAAAGTCACCAACGCTACTTTCCGTGTCGGCTTCTTCTTTTCTTCTTTATTGTACTTGTAAACAGCTTCCTCTAATTTTTTCCGAGGCCTTCGCTTGCTCAAAGCAGAATAATCGAGTAAATATTTTCAAAACTGTGAGCGTTTTTGTAGCGATAACAGCTGTTTCGAAGATTTTTTCCAGTTTAGGCATTTTCAAATAGATAAGAACACTTAATTGGTCTCTTCTTTTTCTTGTTTTCTTGTTTGTAAACAGCTCCTGCTTAACTTTTCTCGAGGCTTTCACTTGCTCAATTCGAAATAATCTTGCAAACATTTTAAAAACCGCGCGCCATGTTGGACAAAACAAAGAAAAACAATTTTCCCGTGACGTCATCCGTGTGTCTGTACTCTAATAGATCATGGGCAACGACCAATCACAGCGCGCGTAGTATTCAGTACATTGTATAAACTCTTATAGACCATAAAATGATGCCATAAAGTGTCCAAAATGTGGCAGTGAAACCACTTGCCTGCGGCTCATGGTTCCAGTTGAGTTTTGAACATTTTTCGACGTCATTTTATGGTCTATAAGAATGTAGACCATAGAAAACTGCCATCGATTTGTTCACTCTATGAGAGATCTATCTCTTGAGGACAATTTTACATTTTCTGCTAGCTCTAACACATTGAAAAAATCTTAATTTCAGTACGCAGAGGAAGAGGTGAAGGATACGCCCACTAGGGACTCTGCCCTTACTGTAAAGACTGAGCCGGCAGATCACAGTGAAGCATCAGCTCCCTGCTCCCCCATTGCACCGCAAGATGAAAGTGACCCCAAGCCTGTTTTGGACACGGTGAATAGCACAACTGATCCAGAACAATTACCTGAAACTTGTAATACTGTCATGGTGTCTGGACATGATACTGTGTGCACAAGCACAACAGACAGCAGCCAGTTTAAGAAAGACTTGAGCAACTCTCTTTCAGAGTGTTTGGTGGAGATAAACGCTTCTGTTGGCAGTGGTAGAAACACACCCAGTCCATGCCCTTCGACTGCAGGTAAGTTTGATAGAAGCAGGGTTTGAAATTGGCGCTCGCCCATTCGCCAATGCGAGTGTCAAGCCCGTCGGGCGAGTGGAAATCTCAGGTTACTCGCCCGGTTTGGCGAGTAGAATTTTCATCTTCAGGAAAATAAAACTGTAACTGAAAGTTTTTGACAAAATCTAATCGAAACGTAACTACTTTTTCACATTCTGAAAGCTTTAGAAACGTGGCACATACATGCAAACGTTCTGCTTCGTAAATAAAGAAATAGCTTCTGTTCAAGTAATAATGAAGTACCCACTAGTAGTCATGATACGCCGCTGAGAACAAAATCTGATGGTGATAGAAATGGACTGAATTATGAATTGCCGACTTTTTAGTGCAGGGCGACTCTCCTGGTCTAGTGTTTTCCCTTGCGTGTTTTCTCTGAGTATCTAAAACTCACAACAAAAAGATTGTGAAAGAGACTCCTCAAAAGGCAGATGCTAGAGATTACAAGAAGATGAGATCGAGAAGAAGAGGAGGACAAGGAGGAAGTTGTCTTCACTGAAAAGAAATATGACGGTGTTGGAGATGACGACGAGGGCGAGTGAAGTTCACAAGTTGAATTGTCAAGGTTTTAGCCATAGGTTGTCCATGGGTTGCCACATTTTTGGAAACAAAAATCCCTGAAAAGTGGCATAATTTCTGACTTGCAAATTTTCAGGGAGACATCCAGATTTTCATTTTCTGGCTAAAAGGTTGGTGTTGGTTGTTTAAACCTAAAATTTCCATCAGTAACTCATTGTGCTTATGAACAGGCTCCCCAACCAGTGCTGAGAGTGTAGCTAGTGGATACAGTGGTTCGGCCACAGAAAGAACAAGCCCAGGACCTGCACCTGGGAGTCCTGTGGCATCCATTAAGTTTGGACAGAGAGCTACAAGAACAAGCCCTTTGTATGGATCACTAAAGAAGGTACAACTGAGTGAAAAGAGCCACTTGGTGTGTGTAGAACCACCTTTACAGCAGAATAAGCATTACAGCATAAGAAAAAGTACTGCTCATGAGCTTTCATTTAAATCTGAAATGTATGAAATAATATTTGAAGTGAAAATGAAAGATTGATACACTGTATGTTAAACTAATATTTTGTTGTGTAACTTGAATATAAGTTAGAACCACATGATACACTTAAATGTTTAAAGGGGAAATGTTATGGTTTGTTAAAACTCTTTTGTTAAAAACGATGAATTGAGACCTTCACCTGGCTACAAAATAATTCTAGAACAACGGGAGGAAAGAAAACAACTCAATTCTTGAAAGAAACAACTTGTGATCTGTTCTAGCGCAATTTGGAAACAAAAATGTGAGAACTTGAAAAACGTAAGCCTAACATTTGTCAAGTTTAAATCCATTCCAACCTACTCTGCCACTGGCTAGAGGCACTTACTGACATTTCATTGCACTGGGGTGATTATTTATAACACAACTAGACAATTTCTTTTTTTTTGTTTTGTTTTGTTTCTGTTGATAGACAAACATTTTTTGGGTTTTAAAATGACATCAAATTCGCACGAAACTACCCTTTTAAATCTCAGATTTGAATTTTAAGAAGATATCTTGCTCCAGTGTACTACAGTATTTAACCTCAATAATTTAAATTTCAAACAGTGGTATGATCTCATTTTGTTGTCATTTTTTTTTATTCTTGCAGAGGTGGTTATTTCAGTACCTTTGTGGTCAAAACTTGGTTAATGAACGACCTCCTAATGGCTTTAAAATTAATGTCTGCAACTCTATGAATGGGCCAGTCAATGGAAAGACAATTCCTTCTTCACTGAGAAGAAATGGCCTTCCCAAAATGCTAGGTAAGAAATCAAAAGGATGATAATGCAGCGAAATGCTTACTCATATTGGCATATGGTTAGATCTCAGAACAGTCCAACCTCTCTAACACCAACCTCTGATTCTGCTTGGTGTTCATGTAAACAATCTTGCAGATATGTTGCCATTGATTTCTCAGGAGACTTCTGTCCTGGGTGAGTTGCATAAAATTTAACGTCGCGTGTAACTATTAACGCCAGACCTTCATCCCAGTGACCTTCACTATTTTAACGTCTGATGATAGCATTTACGCCCGCGGTTAAGTTTTATGCAACTTGTCGCTGGAGTTCAATTCCCCTGCCACCTACATTGCACAGTGGCAACTTCTCAACTGAGATAACTAGGTAGTGGATAGTTTATTCTGAGTGAGCAACGCAACGTTCAAAATTTGAACAGACAGGAGTTGGATGGATGAGTAGTAGCCTCCCACGCAGACGTGACGAACCCCTAAGAACGTCTGCGTAGGAGGCTAGATGGGTAGAAGATTGGCTGGCAGTACTGGCAGTATTTGATCACAAGAAGTTGTTATGGTGTCAACATTAAACAGGTGTCTTTATTCTGTTTCATCAACAGATCCCCTGCCCCTCAAAAAACGACACTTGAGAAACTTCCAAAACGTGAATTTAGAATCAAAGGAATCCGTTAAGGAAACGATGCGGTTGTTACCAAGTCAAGCACTGCGGGAAGAACCCCTTATTGTAAGCTCACCAGTTGCACTGGAACAGCAAGTGCAGATTGTGTTGGCGGACAGTGTGAACGACTTGCAACCTCACAAGGAAGAACCAGTCACAAACAGTGAACAATTTTCATTAAAGGAAGAAACACTTCTAAAAGTGAGCACTTCCACTGCGCCAAGCAGTGTAGAGACTCCATATATAAATTCAACAGTCACCTTGCAGAGCACTGTCGTTACTGCAGCGACGAACAGTGCAGGGATTTTGCAGCGGAGACCCAGTGACCCCAGACTTGTAAATATTTCCCCCGTTAGTAGTAGTACAAATCCTGTTGTATCGCCTGGAGGTGGTTGTCCTCTGGTGACAAGTGCTGTTTCACCTGGTGCTGTACCTTCAACTGGGCAGTCTGTGCTGCAGTTTTCGCAGAGCGGTGATTCCTCTGGGACTCCAAGCAAGAAAAAGGTGAGAATGCTTGGTCCCTGAATGTTTTAGAAGAGGTTTGGCTCAGCCATTCACTCGTAAATCAGTAAATCAATCACTAGAACACAAACAGCTAAACATGCATACTGTTGTTGGAATTTGGTTGTGCTTTTGGGGAGGGGAGGGGAGAGCTAATTTTTAAAACCTGCATTTGTTATCATTCCCCAAAACTGAGTTGACCCTGAGCTGAAGGTCAGTAAGCAAGCTTAGCAGTACCATGTTGGCTGAGTACGTCCTGGACTCAGTAAAAATATGAACAACCAAATAAATAAAGTCGAAATGTCTCAGACAAACTTACCGTAGAAAGATTTGTATGGAGACAGCAGAGCATAGCAGTGCTAATACATGTAGTTCGCCTCCAAATTGCAATAAGACGCTTATTTTGGTAAGGAGGCATTATTTTTTCATCATTCTCTTTCCGAACATCTTTTTAAATCCTATATTTCACAAATTCAAATGTTTGTGATGTCATCACTTTGGGGTAGTGGTAAGTTTATAGTAAGTAATTTTGGTTATCATGTTGGTATCGGTTCTTGCAGGTATCATTACTGGAGTACCGCAATCGATCTCGTAACCGGCTGTCAGTGGACATGCCAAGACCTGTACCACCCAGCATAGCTCCTACGACAGCAAGCACTAATTCTTCATCCTCTGCCTTTTCCTCGTCTGTCATTAAGCTTAGCACGTCACTTCCAAACCTCAGCTTGCCTTCGGCATCTCCCTCGTTAGCTCATCGACCGGTATCGAGCGGCGGAGAGATCAACGGGCCACATGTGGAACCTGTCAGCCCTGATTTGGAGGAGAAGTCTGGTAAGGACATCAAAAGCATTGTTGAGGGGGAAGACTGGTTTAAAAATTTTTTTTTTTTTTATGAAATAGAATGTGATTTACTGGGATAAAAATTTTGCACACACTGTCTGACAGTTGGCCACTATACCATGCATAGCGCTCTGGGTTGTCAGCAGACTGTTTTGGCGTCCATTTATTAATAATTTATTGATTGTTGACATCAAATTTAAATTATTTTAATCATCTTCAAATCTAAAGTTTCCTCCATTTCTACAAAACCAATCAATCCCCACCCTTTTCTTCTTCATGCAGAACCTAAAAAACATCGCGAAAAAAAATGCTGAAATGTTTATGTGTCCCCACCTTATTACCCTATGGTGGCATCTGGATTTGCTCAAAACCTCAAGGAAATAATAAACATGAAAAGCTGAAAACTTAGAGAATCCTTGAATTTGATGAGACTGCCCCGTAAATTTTGATGAGCTCTCAAAGTCTCACGTGATTGGTTTGCAACCCTTCTAGAAAACAATAGAAAAAAACAACAGAACAATTCCCCCAACCCTAAGAACAAAAACAGCTGCTATACAATTAAAACATTTACAAGCTTACGAGAGCTGCTACACTGCTGTTAAATTACTGGAGGTTGCCCTTACTGTGGCTTCAAGGTAAATGAATGTGTTTCTTTGTTCCAGGTCTCTTACATCATTCAACAAAGATTCCTAACAATGCTTATGGAAGAGGGAGTTATTCTTCAAGAATGGATGGAAGAGGTTTAATGTACGGTGATGGGGACTCTCGCCTTAAACGAGGTTTGTGCTGCTGCTTGTCATCTCAAGTACTTTCACAGATGTTTGTCCTTTTACCTTAAATAAAAATGTTAACGATTATGAAGGATTCAACATGTAGAGCCAGCGTTTGTAGGATGATAGAGCGGTTTTCATTAGAGTTTCAAACGTAATTTACGTTTGGCTTGGTTTTGTTTACTTCGCTCTTTGATTGGCTGGCAAAATTCCCGCCACTTTCTCGGCCATTCAGAAGCCAAACCAAAACCAATCGTGCCTCGCTCGGACGCGTTTTCCCGCGCTTGGCACCGGTTACACGTAATTGCCTCGAATTCCGATTGGTTCATTGCGCTGTTTGTCTGTTTCCTAGAATTCTGATTGGTTCATTGCGCTGTTTGTCTATTGTGATTGGCCAGACTAATCACTTTGATTTTGGTTTTACGACACTCGTTGCAAACCGCTCTAAACAGCACCACACTGAAAGTAGCACTTAGTAGATGTCATTGAATGGTTACGATTAACGATTTTATACACAGACTCGAAGGTTAGAAACCTCTTCTTTTTAATGTACTAAGATACCGGATTAATTTGATATTAGAGAGATTTAAAATCGCGTTTACGGCAAACGTGAGATCCGCGTTAATTTTTTCTTGAAAAATCTAGTACACAGATGAGAATAGTGCAAAATAATTCAGACCTTTGATGCTAACGCAAAACTACTCAATTTTACCCAGACACTGAAAACAGCGAGCGGCAAATATAGTGTAGACGTGGTCACGTGGTCATTTCCGCCGTTTGCCGTTAACGTAATGGTAAATCTCTATTAATTTGCTTGACGTACATGTAAATGTGAGGCCTTTAATCGATAAAAGCATGGGAAGAAATAGAATCCAGTGAACAGCGTAACAAACTGCACTGTGCCGAAGGTACTTTGAATGGTAAGTTAATCCAGAGAGAACCACTTCAGGACCGCCTAAAAATCCTGCTTTGTGACTGAATTGAATTGTCAAAGGGTTTATCTAACAGTCGACAATCTGACAAGGGTCTTACATCTTTATTGCTTCTTTTTCGTATTCAGAAATTCAAAAGAAACACGAACAGCTGACGAGGAAGGAGGAAGGAAAAGTGAAGTTTATTGAAAAACTGACATCGCGCATATCGGAGGAACTTCAGAAAGGTACTTTTGCCTTGTCATGGTGTTTAATAAGCAAGGTTTTTTGTATCGCTTTTTTAAGCAAACAGTGAAATATCTCGAGAAAATAAATTGTTTCCTGATCCTGTCATTTGAAGTTTAGAAAATCAAAATTAGCTTTCTAGGATTCAAAAAATGAATTGAAAGCTTCGCAAGCGTTCTGTTCCTTCGCGGAATCTTTTTCAAGTTAGGCGTTAATTTATGTCACGTGACTTTAGGTGGTGTGAGTCGCGTGACAAAATGTCAAGTTCGTAACCGCTGCTTCGATTAAAATATCTTATTACAACAAAAGCACACAGAAACTTGTGTGATTGTACGCCTCTTTGTTTGATTCCCGTCACTTGTTTTCATTCCAACACAGATTCCAAGTCGAGGCCGTCTGTAGTGACGGGACGATCACCAAGCTCCAGCAGCAGCGACGCGTCAAATCCATCAGCGGAACTTACTGGTGCGTATGTCTTGCAGTTACGCAGTTTTATATAAAATGGCTGTCTCCTTTATAGTGAATCTATTATCAAGTATGGTGAACAACCGGCGAAGGTGGTCGAACTTGGGGAGCAGGGATGGCGCATTGGTGAGAGCACTCGCCTCCCACCAATCAATGTGACCCAGGTTCGATTCCCAGACTCGGCGTCATATGAAGGTTGAGTTTGTTGTTGGTTCTCGTCCTTGCTCCAAGATGTTTTCCTCCGGATACTCTGGTTTTCCCCTCTCCTCAACAACATAGACCAAAGGGAAACACTTGTTCGTATTTCTTGAGGTTATGATTGTACTTGACGTTACGAGGACGACATAGGAAGAAACGGTGTGGTTTACGCATAAACACAAGTTTTCCATGTAGTTCAGGTAGGTCACTTGTGCGGTATAAGGTGATAAACCAGTGTTTCCTTTACATGTTTCAGGGGATGCCATGGATATCGAAGATGATGATAGCAACTCCAACTCCAGTATCTACGTTAACACGCCGGTGATCACACCTTCCACGCACCCTCACTCCACGCTCGCGCACTCCACGCAACTTCCGCATCGTCCCTCACTCCTTTCACAGTTTACCCAGCCGGTAAGTCTGTAGCAATAAGTCTCTTGTCATTTTACTGGTATGCATCCTGAGCGGCTAGATAATTTTTCCACAAAGCATTTAACTCAATATTTAACTCAATTAACTATGATGGCGCGTTGCAAAGCAACTGTCTCGGGAGTCACGTGTTGTGCAGCTCTTTCCTCCCTCCAAAGGAGAAATTACAACAAAAACAACCTTTTTTACCTTTATCCTTAGCTCCTGTGAGTTTGAAAGTAATGTTTTCGTTTGTTTTCTTTTAGAATTACAGAATAGGACATCCACAAGCCTATATATCACAAGCTGCACCCCAGCTCCCCTCTCCTTCTCAACCACCGCCGCGGTTACCAAGCAGTTCGCCCCAGTACCTTGTAACTAGTCCCTCTGGTCCTGCGCATGTCCGTTTTCAATCACCGTACCAGGCCCCGCCTTCTCAGACGGCCGGTTTCTTTCATCATTGACCTAGGTTCCAGTGCCAAGGCGCTTTGTCTTTCAACAATATTGTAGTTATTAAAATTGAAAACAGTCCTGTAATAATGTATGAAAATGGAAAAAGCTGCTGTAAACCGACTCACCGCACTACACTGTAGCTAATATTGTACAGAGCCAAGCTCTTTTCGCTTGGTGCGATCGCGATTGCGATCAACTTTGTGCAAAGTTTTAGTCCGTTGGTTTTGGTTTGCGTCAGGATAAACAAGATAAACTTGTCGTATAAATTGTATTTAGAATGGTGATTTTTGTTGGTGAGTTCACATATCCAGCGAGTGGTCAGATAAAATGAGTTGTTCAAGTTCCCTTATTTCTCAAGAAAGTGTTTAAGTTTCGAGGCTTATTAGAATTTTTCATTCGGCGTCGACCGTTCAGTTATAGTAAGTAACTGCAGTTGTTTTACGTACATACATCACCTTGTATTATAGCTCGCCCATTATCTTAACTGATATTTTAGTTGGGAACAAACATTGAAATAAAATGTGTATGGCTACTGCCTTTTCTTAACACGGTGTCCGTTTGTTGTCTTTTCGCTGCAGTTTGGCCTTTCTCGTTCAGCCAAGTTCCAGCAAAATTGCTGGCTGGCTGGCTGGCTGATAGCCTCCTAAGTAGGCACTTTTTGGGCTGATCCTGTTTATGAGTTAGGTTGAATACCCCCATCGTGAAGGGTGGGGGGGGGGGGGGGTGCGTGGCTCGGGATAGCCTGCGAGAGTGACAGAAGAGAGCATATTTGGACAATTTATTAAGGTGCTTCGAAAACGTTGCAGTTTTTCATGAACTGATTATAGACAACACTTTGGATCATCAGTCAGAAATACTTGCATTTAGTTGACGATAGAAATGGGCTCATATAATTGCGAGCAGTTTTAAAACTCGAGTAACTTTTGAAAGGCCGCGGGCCGTGTACATATAATCCCGCATCCCGATTCAGTTTAAAGTTCAATCCCGTATCCCGCAGCTAGATCTGTACATCGTGATCAACTGCGATAAAACATGCTAAGACACGATAAAACGAAACACACAGACGTGGATCAATATACAGCACGAGTTGGAAATGTTAACATTATAACCAGTTTGTGACGTCAAAACGCCTTGTATAACCAACCCCTGTACAAATTCAATTAACTTGTATCGTGACCTCTTGTTAAAGGTCATCAAAAGACATTTGCAATCACGTTTACAGTTTTTAAAGTTGTTAGTATAAGAATGCATGGAGTGACGCTTGAAAAACCACGATCCTAATTGATTTGCTTTTCAGTTAGAAGCAAGTCTACAGGTATGTATCAGGTTTTACCCTTCTACTCGGTTGAGCTTTCATTATGATCTTAAAGTTAATCATTGAGCTGTCGTGTTTTGTTTTTTCACGCTTTGAATCTGTGGATGAAATTGTCAATAGTAGCTCTTAATTAAGAAGATCTTTTTAGTAAGATCGCTTACACTCTAAATAGGGAGTGATTTCAAAGGCGTGAGTTCAGCTCATGTACCGTGCTGTCGAGTTTACTCTATCAACCCTTCTAGTTGTACACAATACAACTGATTGATAATTTGATGAGAGTTTCGCTGTACAGAGTCCGATCAAATGTTCCGTTACACAAGGATGAAGGAGTGTGTTGGGGGTGGGAAGGGGGGCATTTGACTTTCAGGAGGTGAAGTGAAAAGAAATTGGCATTGATGGCCGGATTGATAAATTAAACGTAGCTTAGCTTTAATATATCTAAAGCATACACATAGTATATGAAAAGCAAGAGTTTCTTTGTTCAGCATAATAAAAAGCGTAAAATCAAATGCAAGGCTGATTGGAGAGCTAAAAAGGATAATCTTATCCTTGCATTATTCAAGATTTAGTTGAAATGACATTGCAACATCGGGTGCTCGTATGCTATTAGTTGCTGAAGATTAGGAAATGCTTGTTTACCTTCGGAACAAAAGAGGGCAATGAAATAGATGTACTAATGTGTAACCTGTATGCCACGCTGACGTAATTTAACTGAAAATTAACACCTTAGTTTAAAATAAACTTTAACTGAAGTGAATCGATCACTAATCTTGTTAGCCATTAGCGTAACACCTTTTTCAATTCCAGACTCCAAAACTCATCCTCCAGGAATGGAAAAGTATCCAGATTATTCACCAGTGATACGGAGAGTTATTCCCTGCTATTATTACTTGTCACACAACAAGTGGATACCGCAAGTCTTGGAGGACATATCACAGTCAATACCAACCTTACACAGGACAAATCGCCTTACGTTGTAACTCAAGATGTTGTTGTAGCTGACAACGCTACACTGAATATTCCACCGGGCGTGGAATTGCATTTTCACGCCGGCGTTTTATTTCAAGTCAAAGGATCACTGCAAGCGAAAGGAAACTCACGAGAGAAAATAATCTTCAAGAAAATTTCGACGAACAAAACTATAAATGTGGATGATTTGAATGTTACCTCACCATACAATGACGGCATTCGCCTTCGCGGTGGGAAAAATTACCGCGTTGGCCGGCTGGAGATTTTTCTGAGAGGGAGCTGGGGAACTGTTTGTCACGATTCGTTTGATATCAAAGACGCTCAGGTGAGTCGATGATCAACACTGAAACTCTTTTTAGGCATCAATATATATGAATTCCAGTTGGTAGTGAGAATAAACGACCTGATTACTGAGATAAAAAACGCACGGAAATGTGAGGCGACGCGGCATTAAGGTTGCGTTCGATTGACCGTATTCCGTAATAAGAATAAGCGGAATAACCGATAGATTTCACTTTTTAAGTAAATTTGGGAACATTTCTGCAAACTTTCGCTGACACATGATAACTTAAGAACGATTTTGTACTCCAGTAACTCCAAAAACCTCTTATGAGGGATTTCTTTTCAGAATTGTATGTATTCCTATTCCGGAATAGGGTAATCACACGCGCGTTTTCCAGTCTGCGCAGAAACGAAAAGAGATGCGGAGCATCATTCTTCGTGCGTGTCTCCCGCGCGTCTCCACATGTAATGATTTGATGGCAAGACGTGCGCGGCAATGGGATGCGAGACGCATTGCCACATTTTCAGTTCTGTGCGGGCCTCCACGATCGGCTAATGCACGCCTAGTGCACGTCTCCACAAACAGGCAGGAGTATTGACAAAGGCGCGTGTATACGGGGTGACAATGAAACAATGGTTACGATCACATCTACGCCTTAACAATAGTTAGTCTTCAGTTAAGACAATGGCAACAATAGCTGTTATTTTGGTAATGTTTACTATAACTATAGTTTTAAGAAATTTATGCCTGGATGATCAAAAACAAAAGACGGTAACTGTAGTTAAACCCAAGCAGTGTGCATGGGTTAAACCTTAGTTACAAAACGAAGAGCTAATCAAAATATGTTCAATTCTTTGATATTTCTTTCAAAAACTTGAGTATATTTTTATGCAGGAGACATGCTTTATTTGAACTTCGACTAACGGCCTGTTATAACGATGAGTCGCCTCTCACCCTCTCCCTCTCCACCCACCCCCCCCCCCTTCCCTACTCTCGAAGGTTCCTTTAAGGAGGCTGCCACTGGTTTCCATCACTTTGCAGCACTTATGCTTTGACAGACTAATAGAACCATTCTTCATCACACGATAGAACAAAAACATGCCTAAACATTTGTGAACAAGTTATGGTCATTTTCTTGACGTAATAGGTTACCATAGCATCAGTATGACCTGTTCAAAACACCCCGACTTTTACCGTTAAGTTGTTATAACTAAAAAAAAAAAAAAGGAGCTCGGTGACCCCCATTTTTTTATTATGGAACTGTAATCAGCATGTTCATATACAATTTTTTGCAAAGTTTAAAAATATTCTACGACCGATTTGCCATTGTCACCAACTGACGCCGTGTAATTGAAGTCTAACTTAAGTTTAGTCGTCGATGTAACCGCAACCAATAACAGGAGGTTGGAGCCGCTTTTAATGCTCAGGGGATTCTAAAGCATTCAAGGAATAAATTCTCCTCAACTCTCGTCAACTTTCGTCAGTCTTCGTCAACGCTCGTCGGTTGTCACGACATCTTTCCTCGTGTCTCGTTAGCTCTCGTTAATTCTCGTCAACTCTCTTCAACTCTCTTCAACTCTTGTAAGCGTTTTTTAACCCTCGTCAAATGTCATCACTTCCAGTCGACGTTTGTCAACTCTTCCTAACATCTCTTCCACATTAATCTTTAATTTCCAATCTTTAATCAAGATAACTTCCAAATACCAAGATACTACAGGCAATGGGCGGTCAATGTTGTTATATAAATCCATGCGAAGGTTTAAAAGTGAGATAAGGAATCGCATTAACAACTTGTAGCGGGAGGTCGAGTTCCAAACTATACAATATTTACAAAGATTTACAAATGATTGTAGATATGCAAATGTCGAGTCATGTGACTTTCTCTTACAAGAAGTATTAACGCTCATTAATAAATCAAAATTATGGCAAATCTTATACTGAAAGAGTGAACGGTCAAACAGTTTACTACGTTCTTGCAACGATGACAAGTTGAGATAGTTGTGGAGGGTGGAACACTAGTATATCTGTGATAGTCATTGAAAACAAACCTCGTAGGCTCTCAACAAATACTCGTCACCCCTTATCATATCGGGCGTTTAACCAGGCCTCTAGGACAAATTATTTTAGTCTGTCAATAAACGTATGTTCGTTTTTCCTTTGGCTGAAAACAGGTCGCTTGCAGACAGCTTGGTTTTCTTGGAGCCAAGCGATACTACACGCATGGTGGAGGAACCGGGCCTACTTGGTTGGACGAGCTGAACTGTCAGGGGACTGAGAAGAGCTTGGTGGACTGCAAACATCAGGGGATTGGGGTTGAAAATTGCGGTTAGTCAAGCGAGTTACAACATGAGTTATTTAAGGAAAATTAGTGTTTTTTCAGTGATTTTAAGTTCTCTGAGAAAGCTTTGGTCAAGCTGCTTCATTATAAAGAAACATGAAACAGTAATTATAGAGAAAAATGCTATTTGATATTACCAGTTACCAGGAATTTTTCTGTTTGCCTTCCCCCTGAGAAGGGGAGGGGGGGGGGGGGGGGGGACTAGAGAAAGTTTTATACGGGGTGGCTCTGCCCCGAGTCCAACCCTTCCACTTTTATATTCCATTTTTGACAGGAAAGGTAACCTTTTCATATACCTTCCATCGGAAATGGTACCCATTTCACATACCTACAGTAGAAACACTCTGTCTGTTTTCGTTGGGTTTGTTCGAGGTATTTTGAAAACCCCCTTTTAAATACCATAATGACAGTTTTCCCTACCGGTTTTTCTACACTTCTGCTCGTGAAATCCCTACCCTTTTATACACCTCCACCCTGAAAAAGGTCCCCCTTTCGGACAGAGCCTCCCCGGCCGTATGACTCAAATTTCTGCAAGGCTGATCGGACTGCGTAGAAAACTTAACACGACAGCGACACGATAGACCAAATCGAGAATCAACAGAATGTGGCAACCGAGGACAGCTGTTTTGAGCTGGTTGGCTCTCTTCAGCAAAGTGTAGCACAGCAAAAAGTAGAACAACCAACGCGAGTCGAGTGGTCTACCAAATGCACTTGGTAGTGATTTCGGATGGGCCCAAATTCAGACATCCGTGCACGTCATAGCGCGTGACTACTAACAATGAATAAAAGAACTGAAATATCATGTCGCTGTCGCAATAAGTTAAATGAGAAAAGCAAAACATTCCTTCACAAGTACATGGCCAAAACATGTTAAAAAGAAGTACAGCATATCGGATCTAAAAAGATCTACGGTCCAAAACATAAAAGTAAACAATAAGCAAGGGACCATTATAGGAAGTACCCCCCCCCCCCCCCCCAGTGGGGGGCTTCCCTTGATATTTATCGTTTTCTCCTTTTCAGCTCATCGCGAAGATATCGGAATAGAGTGTCACAGCCTGGCAAAGTTACTTGCAAGCAAAGTTTATTGGAAGGGAGTCGAGTTTTCAACCTCAAGCAAGCCTACATCTCTAGATTATGTCGAGATATCCGAAGCGTATGAAGCAATAAAAGGCGATGAATTCCTTCCCGATCTACACCACGTTACAATTAAAAACTCTGTATACGCAGTGAGATCCGACAAAATGAACTCTCCGTTGACCATTAGTGATAGCAGTATCAGAGGCAACAAGTTCGCGGGAATTCAAATTAAAAGCAGAGTCGGCGACGCTAAGATTTTAAACACAGTAGTGGAAAATACAACTAGCGGGGACGGGTTGAGTTTTATTAGAACAGCACCTGATCCAAAAGATTTCTGTTCCACGGATATGAATAATATCGTATTTCCAATCAGTTTGCAAGCGCTGGGGAAATCAAGAACGAGGGTTGATTGCGCTAAGGTAGGTAGCTTAATGTTGTGGTACCTTTTTTTTCTTTTTTTAAATCTGGCTTATTTACGCTTGCTTCCGAAGCCATCCATTGGACGCGCATCAAATCCTAAATTGTAACATTTCAAACTTGCGCTCAAGACATTAGTACTTTTAATTACCTTGATGTCCAGATATTCTCCTAACCCTGAATTTGGGTACTATATATTAGACAGACGTTTTTGTAATTTTCATATGACTTCATGTTTGAGAGAATTATTTGTTTTAGTAAGAATTTATAGGTTAGAGGGTACCTTGTGATGTCTATCATTCAGTACACGCATCTTGATAGCGTGCATCCCTAGGCATACCTTATTATTGGAAATTAACACGACTTGAATTAACACGAATTGCAGGAAAAAATACTTCCTAATAAAGAAAATTTACACAAAGAAACAGAATTGTTCAGACAACAGGAATTCAGACAACAGGAACAAATTTATTTTAACACTTTGTATAAAATTCCGGAATACAAACAATGTTCGTGGAATTGTCTCTAAACATAGGATTTCAGCGAAGGAATCTGGCCACTTCGCGCGTTCTTCACAGTGTCCATGATACCAGCGGGTCTCCACCCACATAAAAATTAACTCGCTACTTAATTAATGACGCAGAAATTAACGTGAAGAAAAATGAATGCGTTTATTTCCTATAATAAGGTATCTCTAGGTTTGCAACTAGCCTGCGAACTGGCTCCCATGTAGGGTATAGGGCGAAGAGAAAACTCGGCGTGCAGAGCGAGCCCAGCTACCCCACTTGGAAGCCTGTTCACAGGATATTTTGCGACTTCTTGGTTAATAGGAATATTGTTTGCGCTCTTATTTTAAAACAAGTTTGCATAAAACAAGAGATCTTAATAAGATTATCTTTTTGTTTGTTGTAAGGCCTAAGAAACGAAACATAGAAACAATGTAAACCTACTGAAAAGTTGCTTATAAACAATAGGTGGTTCGCATTGCCGCCATGTTGGTGGACAAAACAAAAGAAAACTTGCTCGCATAGTTTGCATAAAAAAAGCAGTTAACTCCCAGAGGAGAAAAATCTTATTGTTCCTGTCCACCAACATGACCGCCATGACGTCACATGCAAACCATCAACAGGTCATTTCCGAGTTGCTGTGAACCTCATTATGAAAACGAGGCTAAGCGCAAAAGCTTTTGATATGAAAGTTGGTTTTGTTTGTAGAATGAAAACAAATTTTCATAATAAAGACTTTAATAATTAAGACTTTTAAGAGGTTAAAACCTGTCTTTCATTGCGAGGTTCAAAGCAACTAGGACATGGCCTATTAGAACTTTTTTGACATTTCTTTTCAGATTATCAGAGCTCAACCAGGAATTCATTTGACCTTGCATTACCAATCAATAACAGGAGAAAAGTTTGAACTCGAGGTCTACAATGGTAACACGATAAACGCTACAAAACTCACACATGCGAACCAATGGACAGGTGTCAATCAAGCAGTCACGCCAGTCTCCAGCTCTGGTCAGGCAATCTACATAAGGTTTCGATACAGTGGCAGTAATGGAGCTAGTGTGAAATTCACTGTAACGGATAACAGAGGTAAGGAAAATTTTATTTTTAATGAATGTACTTTTACGACCACCGAATGAGAACAACTGATTAATCACATTTTCCAAAAATTGACTGAAGATTGTCGACTATTTCTCACTCCCACTCAATTGTTGAACAGATCAGTAACGTTTCCCATAAATTTCCGAAGATTTTCCTAAAATTTTATTGACCTCCAAAGTTTTTGTGGCGAAAGATTCGATGATATTTCAACCGCTCTCGGCCACAGGTGGCAGAGAAGAGCTCCATCCTTCTAAAGACCTCAAATTTAACATCATACTTTAAGACCTGTTTTGTGGAGACCCAAAACAGTCCACCAATTGATTTTGTTTTTTTACTAGAGTAAAATTTCGTGGAGTTTTTCTCAACTAAAAAGCCTGTTGATTATACCACTACACTCGATAATATAATCACTTTCATTTAAAACTGGAGTACTGGATAATGCCGTTCCAGCGTTTTGATTGGCTAAGGGACCAAGGGATAGCAGCCGTTATACCGTGACCGAGAAACAGCGTGCAATTGAACCGTCTACTGATCTTCAACAAGATCAACCAATGTTTCTTGCCTGTTTTAAATAAAGCAATTATGCCACTTGCCTTGTTAAATATGGGATTATAGCCAGCTTGGCGCTACACGCCTCGTTGGCTATCTACCATCTCATATCCGACGGGTGCTCGTGGAGTAGTTGTTAATTGTATGGCCTGTGGGTGGTAGTTTTAAAGACGGTGCCTGCTTTTTGTAGTGCGCATACGTTCTGCGCATCTCGAGGTGGTCCGAGAAAGTCGTGTTTCTTAACGGTGGTGCCTGCTAAAACAGAGATCTATTGCGCGGGTTATAACTACGCGGGAAAAGCACAACTTGGCAGGGGTTATCGGAATCCAAAAAGAAAATTAGGGGTAACCACGCATTTTCAATTTGGAAAAAAAAAAAAAAACAATACATTGTTTTGTTTTTGCCCTTTTTAGAATAATTGTTGCTTATTACCTCTAAAAAATGTGTGACTACTCCCAATTTTCTTTTTAATTCCAATAGCCCTTGCTAAGATCTGTTTTTCCCGCATAGTCATAAACTGGGCAAAAATACTTCTTTATTACTAGGCACCGTCCTTAATAGGACCTAGCTTCCTTGATTTATACCACTTATGAGACATAGTTCTTAACGAATTGTAACATTTTTTAATCATTTCAGATTTGCCCTCTCTCGTGATATCTAACTGCTCGTTCAGTGATAACCGTGGAAAGGGCGTGACATTAAAGGACTTGACAGGAAACGTTGAGATCTCCTTAACTTCTGTCTTTCGGAATAAAGCGGACGGGATAGCAGCCGAGCGGGTCCTGGGGACAGTAACAATCACCGATACAAGTTGTATTAACAACAGCGCCCACGGTCTTGCAATCGTTGACAGCAGCTTCATGTCATGTAAACTCCACCAAGTGTCCACCAAGGGAAATTCAAAGAATGGGTTGTACCTGCAGCGTGTTGCTCTTAAAGGAAATGTTTCGAATTCGTTATTCCATGGTAACGGTCTTCAAGGATTTGCATTCAATAATGGCGCTGGGGAGATCGAATTCAGAAAAATCACGGCAGTTTTGAATCGATACAGTGGAATTAGGTTTTACGATGGTAAAGCTTCGTCAAAGTTTTTCTTCTCGAACTTGACAAGCAACAACGAAGATGGCTGTTGCATGTCAAATCAAGGAGGAGCCCATCAATTCTTTAACTGCACAGCAAATTCTAATGTCAGACACGGAGTCAGCTTGTTTGATGTCAGACGCCGTTATTCTAGCGAGCCCCCGAGGAACCAATTCATTGACTTTATTCTAATAGATAGCGTTATAAAAGACAACACGCAATATGGCGTCAAGCTAGGCCCAGAGTGCCAATACTGGAGCGAGTCAGCGGTCAACGTTACCATGACAATGAAGAATAACCATATTTGGCGTAACAGCAAAGGTGGAATTTTCCTCTCCCCAGACTCCTGTAGTTGGAGCTCGTCGGCGCTGCGGCCGAGAAGAATCGACGCGACTTTCAGCGAAAACCATTTCGCGGAAAACAAAGTTAATACATTTTACGTTTACTGCACAGGTTTTCTCGGTTTACAAGCTGTTATTGAGTCAAACAAGTTTATAAACAACAGCGATAAAGTCTTAACTTTGTTTGATAACAACAATTGTGGCGCGAATTATAGAAGCAACCCTGTAAACTTCGTCATCAGAAAGAACAACTTCACAAAAAACCGCGTAGAGAACGTTGTATTTATCGACTACGGCTCGTTCCCAGCCACTCGCTCTGCTATCATAGCAAACAATTCTTTTGAAGACAACGATGCTGGTACAAAAGATTTGTTTCCAAACCTTTATCATCGCACCACCACTCGCGCCGTTATTGTCCTCAGAGAAGGCAGCTTTACTTTGAGAAAAAACGTGTTTGAAAATCCAAGCTTCCCTTTGCAGTTTTCCACTTTGCGTCATGATCATAGAAGAGTGATTGACGCAAAGTTTAACTGGTGGGGAACAGAAAAGGAATGTGAAATCGTCGATAAAATATTTGACTTTTGTCACAGAGTTCAACTTTCCCCTGTCGAGTTCTTTCCTTACCTCCTATCATCAAACAAGTCGCTTGTCGTTGACTCGAGCATTTTAAGACCATCTTGCTTCTTGAGAAATGGAACTATTGGTGGGATCGTGGATAGACCACTGGCCTTATCTAGCGAAGACTCGCCTTATGACATACGCGATGATGTCATTATTCTAACCAATGGTTCTTTGGTTATACCGAAAAATGTCTCCCTGCTGTTCCCACCCAGGTCGGTATTTTTTCGAATCTTATTAAATAAATTAAATAGTAACTAAGTAAATTGGATTCTCTTTGCTACTGGCCCGGAACTTAACGACAACATCAACAAAAATTATTGTAAGTCCATGTCTCTTCGTTTTCTCTTCAGGTCTGCCATGTTTGTCCAAGGAACGCTTTTCGTCAAAGGAGACGAAAACGAAAGAGTAAAGTTTACAAGAAAGGATTATGACAGTGAATTCCGATTGTCCGGAGGGTCGGGTCCCTGGGAAGGCACACTGGAATTTTTGGTGAACAACACCTGGATGCCAATGTGTTTGCCGTACTCTAGATCATTCACCGTTGAAGGAAAAATCGTTTGCCAACAGCTCAATCTTTACTATCAAAGGTAACTGATATTTACACACACTGGGTCTCTATTACTAAGTTTACTGACGAGGAAAATGTTAGTGAGAGTTTTATCTGTTTGTTACTCTTTTTATTTCCTCCAGATAAAGTCGTTGTCGGTCTTCCTTGTTGTGACAATTGCTGTTTTTATACAGAGACGTATAACCCGTCTGGAACGAACTTGGCCAAACATCTTAAGTGCGGTTGATTTTGGGTCTCGTAGTTCGTCTAGTATAAAGATGGGCACTAGACGGATTGTGCCTCTAAACGAACTTTCGGCTTTACTGCGTGTTGATGAACGACGTACGATCAACGATAATTCTAGACGCATTATCAGTCTAGGCCCGTCTTTATAGTAGACAAACTACGAGAGGCCGGCATGGCAAAACGCACTTAAGATGCCCAAGTTCGTCCCGCAGATGCGGGAGTCTTGTCCCATGGACCTAGGTTAATGGCGTTAGCTCCCACGAGTCTCCTGTAGCTCAGTGGTAGAGTATCAGAACTAGTAATCGGAAGGTCTAAGGTTCGACTATGCCCAGGTAACTTACTGAATGATACATCATCCTCAACGTGCAAATCTTAGTTTTGTTCCTGTTGTATTAGGTACGAAGTCCGCAGTCTACCTTCTGGCCAAGAAACTGTCTTTGTGCATAATGTTGTCTGCGATGGAAACGTTGATGCTGATATCATGAACTGCAGTGCTGATAAATGGAGTTATGGACCTTCGTGTCGAGGATATATGGTTCATATCTACTGCCAGCAGTATAACTGGGTGGGACTTCATCTAGCCATGTCAAACCACCAGAGCTTGTTACACCACCTGGACATCGAAGACGCTGGTTTTGCTTATCGCAGTGATATTAAAATTCCCGGCACAGCTCTTAGAATTGACCTCAACCACCATAACATCAGTGACATTTATATAAATAGTTCAGAGGGAATCGGAGTACAGGTGGTACATCAAAGCTTGCTTTATAACCAGTCCTTGATGCCGAATTCTACAATATCAAACACGAAATCCCATGGCGTTTACTCACTTTCACCCTCGCTTTCGTTGACGAACGTTAACATAACAGAAAACAATGGGAATGGTTTTGTTTTTACGAGTACATGGGATCAAACAAGCACGTTTGCTATCAATATGGCCAGCCCAGATGTCCTCCAGATCTTTCATGTCTGCTCAAAAAACAAAACGTTTCTTCTCCCCAACCGAGTTTACCATTTTACGCTAGAACAATTAGACTACAATCTGCAGAAAACTTGTCAGCATGTCTTGGAGACAGAGCCAGGGTATAAGCTGGTCGTTCAAGAGCTGTATTATTACAACTCGCGTAATTACTATCATTACATTACCATTTTTGATGGTGTGAATATGTCGGTTGGAGCCCAATGGAAAATGGAGAGTTCTACTTGGAAAAATCGCCCAGTTTTCAACTCGACAAGCTCATCCGTTTTGTTTCAATTTACCAAGCGCGGGAGCTGGAATTTTGCCATCAACTTTCTTGTTTATACAGTGAAAGGTTAGTAGAATAAATTCCGCTAAGTTCAAGCTAAGCTTAAAAATCACTCAACCCAATTGCAATAGTTCATTCTAAACCATAGCCACAACTGGGACCCTCTTGCTGATCCTGTCTTGACATGGTACAGGAATATAATTATCGTCATCGTTGTCACCTTCATTAATATGTTTGCTGTTCTCGTCGTCGTCGTCGTGATCATCATCATCATCATCATCATCATCATCATCATCATCATCATCATCATCATCATCATCATCATCGTCGTCATCATCATCATCATCATCATCATCATCATCATCATCAACTTTTCAACTTTTTTTAACTTTTCAACTTTATTAGGTGTTTGTATAAATTTACATGTACAATTTCTCGGCTCCGCAGGTAGCAAAGCTAATCTAGGCGGGCCAGGATGACAAAAAAAAAAAAAAAAAAGAATGACTTAAACTGCTAAGTAAGAGGGCAGACTAAGCTATAATATCAAAGATACAAGAATGAGGAAACGTTTTTGGGAGGACTAAAATAATGAAGAACTTTTCTGGTAAATAGGGCGGCATCCCGCACTTTGCTTGCTAACCATATTCCTGTTGTTTTGGTGCACTCGACGGAAGCGCTTACATTGTAAGTGTATTGCTAAGTCTGGAGGCCCATCTGGATATTTTACTAATTTCTTTTATTTCTAATTGTCTTAGAGAGCCAGCACGTTGATTACACTGGAGGAAAAATTAGCATAAGTCAAAGCAAGATTATTAGCAACGTCAAAGGCGGAGTTCTCATTGCTGGAAGTTGGTTGAAATATCTCTCGATAGCCGACTCGCATATTTCCTATTCTCGAGAATTTGGAATCAAATTCCAACCAAGTGGAATCGACTCCGTTAAAATCAGTTCGGTAAATCTTGAGCAAAACAAGCTAGGATTATGGATATTTTCCATGTCATTTTCCGAATTCACGATCGAGAACTGCGTGATCAATGGATCTATGCGTCAGGGGATGTACGTTTACTCCGATAGCAGGGGAATAATGCACATTATCAACTCTAGAGTGACGTCTAGTGGAGACCGTGGACTCACAATCGAAGGTCGATATCGGCACATGCGCACTAGTTTGTATGTCAATGGTATCACATTTGCGTGGAACAAGATGGGAGCCGTCAGTTGCTCAAACAATTATGTCAGTGATTATGTTACCATACAGTTTGCGTCCAGTATTTTCTTCCGTAACGAAGGACCCACATTTGAGATCTTCGAAAGCACGTACAGGACCTCGTGGACATTCGTGAACAACACGTTTCACGAGAATCGCGGCTTCGCTGTCATCGCTGTTGGAACATCGTCTCTTACCGGTTCGCAGTTTAGACCAACAATGGCTGTCCGTGGTAACCGCTTTTTGTCCAATCAGTGTCCCGATAAAGCAGTGATTGACATTCGAAGGGATGCAAGTGATTTTGTCATCAGGGATAACGTTTTCGAGTTCAATTTAGGAAGCTGTGTGCTCCTAGAAGGGACAGCAGCTCACGTTCCTCTCACCATCGCAGATAACGTGTTTAATGAGAATGAGTGTGAAGACAAGAGTGTGATAGAGGCTTTACGCTTGGACGAAAAAGCGAAATTTGTTAATAATACCTTCACACAAAACCGAGCACAGAGTGTAATCCTCATGCAGGTGGTACATAACATTGATTCAACGCTTCACAGCAAAGAGCTTGCCTTCAGGAATAACACCTTATCGGAAAACACACCTTACAATGCTACACAACATCTTGTTGACAACAACAACAACAACAACAATATCAAGGGAGAATCTTGCGCTTTCGTTCTCTCTGGCATCCTATATTTCAAAGACACAGATTTCCGTTTTAATAAATTCAACAATTCAAACTATCTCACGGAACTATGTGTCAGAGTCCCAGCCATTTCCCAGCGTGACGTTGTGAACGTGACACACAACTGGTGGGGTACGGCCAATGGAAGTGGAGTGCGTGACAGGATATGGGATTTCGATGATAATTACGACTTTGCCATCTCTAATGATTGGCCTTTTCTTCTGGGAAATGATGACCCATCGTTCATTTCCTTGGACGAACACGATTACAAACAGCACGGAGATGTTCTCTCAGGCCGATTATTCGATTCTTTAACATTAAGGGCATTTCAAAGTCCTTATAGCGTGACTTCGGATTTTACTGTTTTAGAGAATGTCACACTAACTGTAGAAGCTGGTGTCAAGATAAGCGTGGCCCCTGGCGTGAGTATATTTGTTGCTGGAGTTCTCCATGCGCGCGGTACACTTGCTAAACCAGTGGTATTTACAGTCAAGGGACCTGGGATAAGTGAAGGTGCTTCGCACCTTCCAGTTCGACTTGTTGATGGTGATTTCCCGTGGGAGGGGTGGGTAGAAGTGTCACAAAACAACTGTTGGAAACCAATTATCGCTTCCGATAAGACTCCTTCAAGGAATTTCACAGGACTGATCTGCAGACAGCTTGGGTATGGCTCACCAGTTGACACCATAGACACTGAAAATAAAGCGGCGAGGAATGTGAATGTATCGTGGGTAATGGAGCTGCATTGTCATGGCAACGAAACATTTCTGCACGAGTGCTCCTTAACACAGCGAGCACTCAACTATATCAGATGGCTTACATCTGTACACGTGAAATGCCAAAGCGCAGCGTGGGGAAATTTGCGATTTGTATCCACGAAAGGTGTGAACTCCACCCAGAAACAGTCTTCACTAGAGCATGTCGAGTTTTCATATTGTGGTAATCGCCATGGCAACAGCGTCCCAGCAGTAGAAGCGGAAGCAAATGTACCTGAACTGAGATTCATCACCGTTAGGAACTGCACTTCCGGTGGCCTAAGAATACACGCTCCCGAAACAGATGTCCATGTCAATAACAGCGCGTTTATAAATTCAGGAAAAACCGGTTTAAGCTTTTTACAAACTCAGCGAAAGATTGCAGTTGAGAACTCGGAATCATCAACAAACGAGCGAGGAATTTCCTTCGAAGAAACAAGGTTGAATAACGTTCCCCAAGTTCACTATGGTCGAGTGTTTCTTTGTAGTGACGAAAAAGCTATATTTTTGCAGAACCAAACGCTTCTATATTTTAAAATACCAAGGTTGAAGAACACCAGGGCATCCGAAAGTTGTCAGAAAGTTTTAAAAGTTCCCAAGGGTCGTGGAATGAAGATCACATTGTTGAACTTCAAGGGAACCCAACAGCTTCAAGTTTATGCCTCTGCCATCACGCGTAATATCATCGTCGATAAATCCACCAGAGACCTTAATACCCTTGTTCACAAGAAGCTGTTCATACCACGTGGTACAACACTGGTGAAATGGACTGGGGATGTGAATTCTGAAGTGCTTATTCAAGTAAAAGACATTAATATCGAAGGTGTGTATCTTTGTCAGTGTGAGTGTGTTTTCAGGAGGGAAAATGGAAGAGTGGAGAGAGGGAAGGGAGGTATTCATTAGACGTTTCGATGGACCTGCGTCTTCTTATTACCCCTTCCCCCATCTTATTTCTAGAGACGTCAGAAAAAGGGGGTAGGGTGGGGGCCTGATGTGTCTCCTGTTTCTCCTGTCCTTGATTGTTTTATAGACGGCCTCTGTTATGAGACAGAGTGAGCGAGGGAGGAGGGAAGGACTTTGGTTGGAGAATAGTAACTCTCTACAAATTTTTTTTTTCGTTGCCTTACTGTTTTGGTTGTCTGACGTTCTTGTTCTGAGAAAACTGAGGGGACCAGTGTTCGTGATGAAGACTGTGCGGATTCAAAACAGTGCGGGGTCAGGGGATGCAAAAGTTCTTAAGTAGAATTGCTAAATTTCTAAAGATGCCTTCAAACGCAAAACCTTAACCATTTTTTCGTTATTTTCCATCACAGGTGCTCCGTGTACATACGAGGTTGGGTTTTGCGGCTGGCAGACATTCACTAACATGACAATCAATGGACTTAACGTCACCAGAACATGGAAAATATGGCATTATGCGTATCCATATGACACAGGGACAGATTACTCGTACTTTCATACGAATGGTACGTTTTCATGTTAGGTAGAAAGCCAGTTAACACTCCTTTTATCTTAGGAGGAATAAAGATTGATTGATTGGAGCGACCTGCACCGTTTGCAACGTCTTACATGGTTGCATAAGAGAATACAAAAACGAACAACAGAACAATGCTCCCAGCGGTAAAAAACAATGCAGCTGCAGGTTATCAGGGTCCAGTGAAAATAGAGCTTTTGAAAGGTGCAGGTCTAGTAAACAGTCTTACCCTTTTATTATTAATTATACTGCTTTCATTTTAATTGTCACATCCACAAATCATCTTAACCTTCTACAACATCATAAATAGCAGAAACAGAAAAGTACGCTATCATACTTTTGGAATTCATAAGTCTAAGTTTAGAAGCATCTTGAACAACTTATGATAAAGCATTTTTATATTATATTGCGGCACCTAAAGATTTAAATCACGCACTTTGAAGAAGTTAGAACGTTAGTTAGAAAGAAGTTAGAAAGAAATTTGAAAGTTAGAGGCATCTAGGATAATGTATGAAAAAGCCCTTTGGCATTATGTTAGGATTTAAGTCACACGCTTTGAAGTGCACGCTCACAATAAGACCATTTTTTCTTGTACATTTAAGTGATTATGATACTGTGTTTAAATAAAGATGATGATGATATCGCGCATTGTAATAAACTACTGGGAAGTACTTCTCAGAAAAGCAGCTTTGATTTGTGGCCACAGCCTCAAAGATTGTTATAGGACAGACTAGATATAGGATTTAACGGATCTTTACCGACTGGACTGTGCTTTGGCGTTTTGAAGATAGAATGCCTTTGAATGACAGAGCAGGCACGGAGAATGTCGCCGTTTGGGGATAAACGTTTGCGCACCTGGCCCCAGCCAGACGATTACTAAATAATATAAGACTGAATTTTTCTATTCCAGGAAAGCGCCTGTACGTTGGCAACGATCGATGGCCAGCACCTGCCGGTCGTGCAGGCCTCATCAGCCCCAAAATCATTAAACACTCGCAGTTGTGTTCTATTGCGTTCTTTTACCGAGTGGGAAAGCAAGGAAGGGCTGGTTTGTCACTTTACATACAAACAGGTTAGTCTGGTTTACAGGTTGTTAAAAGCATATTGTTTAGTTGGCTCCAACTTCGCTAACTAGAGTTTTATCTTTCATTTAGATGATTTAAATTCGCTTTTTTTGGCTCAGATAATGGCGAGTAAAAATTAAACCCATGAAATTTTGCTATAGAAGATTCCTACCTATGCATTATTCGTTGAATCTGATGAAATTTGTACGAGAAAAGAGATTTTATCGGCATTGTTTATCCACTTACCTCCTATTCCTCATGTATTCTGAAAAACTTTGAGGTCTGTCCATTCCCCTTTCCCTTTTAAACGGGCTTTAGCGTCTTTGTAATCGTAAGTTACAGCTTTCTATATTGATATAACTAAGTTTAAAGCAAGTGTGTTTTTTTGTTTGTGTTGTTTCTTTCGTGTAGGAACATATCCGAACATTAGACAGACACTAATCTGGAGTGTTAAGAACATCGAGGTGTCAAGTTGGAAGAAAGTGATTTTGGATCTTCCAACCGATGTTGACGAGTACAGACTACTTCTTGAAGGCGAATACAACAAGACGTCAAGTTATTGGTCTAGGAATTATGTCACTGTCGACCATCTTGAATTAAGAAGCTGCTCGATTAAAGGTAGTGTACATTTTCTTTATCCCTTGTATGCGAGTTTTACAACAATAAAATTTGTAATAGAGTACGACAGTTTTATCCAAACGCCTTCTAGGGGTGCAAACACTTCAAGTTTCATGTTTCAGTCTGATACCAAAGTTAATGACCTGCAAAAAATTATCGTGTAGTTTACCGTGCTTATAACACAAGCCTCAGGTATTGCATTCCATAAAGCTGTTGTTTGGGACACTGAGCTATTTTTTTGAGCAACCTTGCAATGCAACGATGACAAAGCATCGCAAATTAAGTTGAAAAGAAGTGTTACACTTTGCACCGAATCTCGCAACGTTGCGAAAAGTAGAAGACACACTCGCAACGCAAGTTTTCGATGAGAGGCAAGTTACGCAGAGGGGGTTTTACATGCATAATTTAGTCCGAAACCTGCTTTTAATATGGTCTCCCTCCTGTCTCCAAGTAAAAAAGGTGTCTGTTACGCCATCCCGGCAGACTAACATTTAACTTTCTCTTTTTCCTAGGAGAACACAGAATCTCCAACAGTGTGTTCAGCGGCAATACCCATCAAGCTATAAACTACACTTCCATCGCAACCGAAAGTGACGTCAGACCTCGTTTTACTATAGAACGCTGCAAAATTACCGACATAGCGGCTGTACCTTCTGATGTGCCTGGAAAGAGCGCCATCTTCTTGGAAATTCAAGATAATAATTTCACACTCTCTAACAGCTTCATCGCAGGAAACCGTCTGGGGGCAGTTCAAGTGCGATTAGGACGATCCGATGGTACAACACTGCCACGAAGCTTAATTTATGGGAACACGTTTGACAGAAATGCAAACGGAACTATTGTTGCAGAGCCAAGAGAAGGAGTCAAAACGAACAACAGTTTTGTATACATTGTGGAAAATGCATTTGGAACTAACTTGGGTTATGATAGCACTTTAAAACTTCATGAGACGCAAAGTGAGATTATCAACAACTTCTTCTACAACAACTCGGGTTTACACTCGATTGAGTATCATTTTTCCGGCTCCTGGCCCAAAGAACAGAGATGTGAACTGAACACGTTTTTCCTCAACAAGGGTCTCGGGCAGAATTATGGAGTAACTGTATTGTCCAACGGGCCGATGCAATATCACAGAAACAACTTCAAAAATCCATCAAATCTTTATGAGTTTAGTTCCACAAGGCAACCTGCGTCTGACCTCATAGATGGCATTGAGAACTGGTGGGGGGTTGGAATTGAACCTGCGGTTGGTTTGCGGATTTTTGAAAAGGAAGACGACTACAGATTGGGCGGTGTGGAATACAAGCCTTTTCTGAAGCTACCACCAAAAACTATTTTATCAAGTAAGTACATTATACGGTAGCCAGAAATTTAGAGACTTTAAGCAAACACGACGGAGTCGCAAAGAAAACTTCACAAAACTAAACAAACCGGCTCTGCGCGTGCTTGATTCATTTTCTTTATCTACAGTTACAAAGATTCTCTCTATTATCTTTCTTTTTGAAAAGATGGTCCTACAAGCTTGGTTCTTAATATTTGTATCACAGTACAAATGAATTTCATATCACCCGTACCTAAACCAATGGAGCTGAAGAAATCTTGAAGCTGTTAAGTTTATGAGCGATTTGTTTTGCTGGAAAGAAAATCAGTCATTGCATTTCCTTGCCAGGAATGCTGGCTGAATGATAAATTGAATATTTCAAGAATTTGGATATGATTTTTGAGTTCGCAATTCAGTGACAATTTCATTGATTGTTGCTAAACTGCAACTTGGTTTGGCAGCAGCGAAACGTTTGCCAAAAGCTTTTGGTTTTTATTTGACGATTTTGGGGCCATCTGTGTCTTGCAGAGTATTTAGGAAACGAAAGGTAAAAGACATGACTTTACTTGACATTTCTGCGCGGTTTGCACTCCGCAAGCACTGCTAGACCTCTCTGAAAGTTATGCATCAGGCACTATTGAGCTAATTTTATACTTCTGTCGTATAGGAATATAAGTACATAAGACCGTGATGAGACAAATAAGTCTGATATTCCTGGGATTTGACTTTTTTCTTGTAGTTGGCTGCCCCGCTGACTGGTTCAAAGTAAGGTCAACTTGTTTTGTCTTCAGAAGTGGAAGTACGACGTTGCAGGAAGCCCAAGATTATTGTCAGGTATCTACCAAGATCGTTAGCCTTTGAAGTTCTAAGACATAAACGTGGGTCGCTTGGACAGGTAACAGAGATCCTCTTTGAAAAAACTGGGAAAAGTTGCTCAAAACTCCAACCATTTGTTCCCCTGGGGTTCTGATCAAATTGACAAAAACCAGCATTGTAATTTATCGACCTAAATATATGTTCAGCTTTGTGCGAATAGTTTTCTAGATCTTAGTTCTCGATGAGACCAGAACTGGTTCCCGGTGACTTATGCTCAGACGGTAAATTTGTTGATGTCGTTTTTATATATATATATTTTCTCGGGAACATACAATTTCCGTCTGGGGTAGCGAATAAGGCCCGCTGGGGTTTGAAAAACTTCAACCATTTGTTTCTATTCCCCACTAGAAACTAACCCCCTTATCCATTTCAAAAAAGCCGACAGGAAATCGTGAATTTTGGAATCCAGTTGCCTTCAGTTTCCTCCCAGAACACTCTTGCTTAAAGATTTGCCTACCGTGCTTTGCCTTGTGGCTTGTTGTGAGAGCAATCTGACCAAAAAGGTAAAAACCTTCTAAAGGAGGTCTTAGAAACGTTCTGGTCATAAAGAAACCAGGTACAGTTGAAGATTCTTCAATTCCTTCTCTTAAGAAATTGCCAAAGTGATCCCATATTATTTTGCTATTACCGCTAAAAAACGTATAATTACAATCTTTGAAAGGTACTTTCCAATAATGGTTTTTAGGTCCCGACACAAAATTGCCCTATCTTTCGCTTTGTTCTTTTTCATTTTTTTCTTTGTTCTAATTGCACTAATTTATCCTACTCTTGTCCGTTTGTTATTGTTGGTTTGTCTCAAGGTTGTTTTTTCTTGTGTCTTAGTACTATGGAGGACATGTGGCATCAGCCGCAATACCGGCTGATATGGAATTCATCAACATGAAAATACAGTCAAGAAGACCGGATGGGAAGCCTCTAGTGCCTATATGGGTGATAACAGAAGAACACATGGTAAGTTCGTCCTCAGTATCCAACCCCAACGGTTGTCCCTCTCTTCCTCCATCCTTCCTTGCTATTCTTCCGTATAATCCTGCCCACCCTCTTCCATTCTCTGTCCGTCCCCTCCTTCCCTCACTTCGTCGACCCATCCATCCATCCATCCATCCATCCATCCATCCATCCATCCATCCATCCATCCATCCATCCATCCATCCATCCATCCATCCATCCATCCATCCATCCTTCCGTCCGTCCGTCCGTCCGTCCGTCCATCCATGCAAATAGTCTGAAAAGGAATATGATTTAGCATTGAAAATTCCACGGAAAAGTTTACTTCTACTTTTGATCCTCGAACAGGAAGAGGAAAATGTTGGCGGAAAGACGCGCCAGTGGTGCACCGTGATGACACAAAAGAAAGTTAAAGAAGTTGTTCCATGTAACAGTCTTCATCCTTTTGTCTGCACACGGAATGCTGGTACGTTAAACACAGTTATGCTAAACAAAACACAAATTGACGCTTTTTACTCCTGAAAAGGTAATTTTTCTTGTCCATTTTGGGCTGATTGATTACACTTTAACGCCGACCAAGAGTGCCATATGGCACAAGATGCAATTATGAGCTCAGTATTTGGTCAATTTGTGTGAAATTTGCACAACCAAAAGATCTTTGAAAGATCTATAAATTGAAGGCATAAAATCATGCCCCTCTCCTATATGAGACTTGATTTACCACCCCTCAAACTTTTGGATTTTTTTTTCTTTGTACGTTAAGGGTCCAGTTGATATTTTACAACAAGCAATGCACTGAGAGCTGTACATTAAGCTATAGTTTAGGGGGATACCCAGTATGTACAACGAATGAGAAAATTTTCAATGTTTTTCTTCTTTCGTTTTGGACTTTTTTCACTCTAATATGTGACCTCCTCCATCTCTGTTGGTGTGATTTATAGCACACCCCAGAAAATACCTTTTAAATGGTATATCACATGTGGTCTCCCAGTTCATAGTTAGCGATTTAGAAAAATTCGCCATTTCCCTCGGACGGGAAAGGGTTAAAAACTATTAGGCAGTATTTTTGAGATTTAGTTGCCATTTATCTCTCTTTTCCTTTCTTCTTCATTGGCATATTTGTTATTCTTGCTATATTTGTTGTCTTTGTTAACAATGTCTTTAGCAGCTGAAAAGAAATTCTTTGTTTCTTTTGACAATTTGTTATTTCCTTGTTGCATCTGTTATTTTTGTTAAACATTTCTGCAAGCAATGTCTTTTGCTTATGTTTTGCTTAAATTGTTATCGACATTTGCAAGCTAATTTTTACCACAGCTTTCAACCCTGGATATAAGTAGAGAGTATTTTCCTTTGATGTTGTTGATTATGCTGTCTAAGATAATTGTAACAGTTTCGAATCTGCGAGTGGACCATTCAAGTGAAAGCTAATTGTCATTTTTGCTTTTATAAATTGGAAATAGTTTGTAAATAGTTCCTGAAAAACCTCACGAGGATGTTACTATTAAAGTTATTATTATTATTATTATTACTGAGAATTTCTTTACTCTTTCCTGTTCTTTCCAAAGTGGTATAAATCAGCTCTTGTTGTCTATATTCTTTTCAGTCATTCGCTGTCCTAACGGTTGTTTTCACAACGGCGATTGCGTCGGTGCCACGTGTTTCTGCCATAGAGGGTGGACTGGACGCGACTGTTCACAGTATCATTGTAATGACGTGCACAACTGTTCTGGCAATGGTCAGTGCGTGGGACCAAACGTCTGCAAATGCAAGCCGGGATTTCTTGTAAGTCAAACTACTCTTTGTTAAACGTCCTATAGAAACAATAAAGTTTATCTGACTTAATTTCTACACCGTGTGTTTGCATTTAGCGTGATTCCTTTAGTTTAGAATCAATTGTAGATTAGCGGATAATATCTTAACTTACAGCATGTATTCGGCCAGCGTCGAATTATTTAAAACCTGTTTGCCCAGCCTAGTCTCCATTGATCCTTGGCGCGCAATGGAATGTGATGTTAGCCGTTTAGCTGTCCATGCAGGAAAAGGTGCTTCAAGCCTCCGAAAAATAGTTCAGTTCACCAGATAAGCGCATTTCGGTCGGTCTTATTCGAATTCAATAGTTTTGCCTATTTCCCTAATACAACATTTCACACCATCGAACGAAAAATTGTTCGAGATAATGGGAAACTACTGTATACTTTAGTTCTCTAATTAAAAATGTATCCTCTTTCTCACAGGGTCGAGGCTGTACATATTCCTACTGCACTAAGTTTCATCGTTGCTCGACTTGTTCCCAGGATGCAGCGTGCGGCTGGTGCGATAGTCTACAACAATGCATGCCGGGAACGTCAAGTGGGCCATACTCAGAGAAGTGTCCCGATTGGTTTTATTACACTTGTTACACAGTTGGGAGTGTCAATCATTGTTCCAACAAAATCCAGGTAAACTTGCTTTCTACAGTTTCTTTCAAAAATGATTTGAGAGTGTAACTTTGAATAAAAGGGGAATCGTTCGTTTCCTAATGCTTGCCTCATCGATTACATCGTGTTTTTAAAAAAATTTCACTGCCGAAGTTTGAGACTAAACCTCAGATGATTCTGGAGAAATAGACTTTATTTGAGAGTGATGTTTTATTCAAAGTGACACAGGCATATTCGGAAAAAAAGGAAATCCCAGTGTTCCTATCAGGAGTCGAATCTATATGTAAGACCTTCCGATTACTAGTTTGGATGCTCTACCACTGAGCTACTGTAGACTCGTGGGAGCTAAGTTCATCAAGCTAGGTTCATAGGATAAACATCCTGCATACTGCTAGCATTGAAATATCATGTGTAGCATATGCGCAATGAAATAAATGTGAATGAATGAGAATAACAATGTATTATTCAAAGTGACACAGGCATACTCGGAAAAAGGAAATCCGAGCGCTCCTAGTTTTAAGACTCTATTTGTGTCTCAAGTCGATTTCTTTTCTAGTGAAAAAGTCTTTTTGTAGTGACTAATATATTAGTCGAATGAATTTTATTACAGAGAGTCGACTGCACCAACAGACAGTGTAACATGACACAAGAGACGACTAACTCAGAGTCATGTCAGAAGTGCGAAGATCTTGAAAAATGTTACAATCATGTGGTAAGTTAATCAACATGTTTACGGAGCGGGGAGGGGAGTGGAGGGGAGGGAAGGAGGGAGTGGGAGAGGGTAAGCTCTTGAACCCTGAGAGATGAAAAATGACACTTGTTATTCATCCTCCAGTTTAAGTTTCACGTTGCATATTTTTATATTTCAAATTTTAAGGCTTTTCCTCTTATTCAAATTTTCAAAATTGTTAAATATTCTCTCTGCATTTGGAGTAATTATCTGTAACATCCTAACTAAGAGAGGCTGAACCAGTCGAAACATTGGACTTTCAAATGTATTTTCCCTGCCCTGATTTGGGTTAGTAAAGAAAGTTTAAACCAAATCAGAAACGTACAAGTCCTCGTTCCAACCAACATTGAAACATCATAATGTTCATTGAGGAGTAGCAATCCTCAAGTCGTTTCATGTCACAGATACGGCGTATGAACGTCGACCTAATAAGTTACCAGTTTCAAATGAATATATTGACTATTAAATTGGCTAACTTAACAGGAAGAAGGCAAATGCAGGGCGTGGAATGATACGCGATGTCCTTACGGTTTGGTACAAGTGGACTACACAGATCCAAACAGAATAGAAAACACTCTGCTACGAAGCAATGTAAAGGTTATCAACCCCAACAGTACAATCATCTACAGCTGTCCCGTCGTTCTTCCTGGTCGTGATGATACTACGTCAGTATTTGTGGCTCCGAGAGGGCTGGTTATTAAAGTTGGTGACGTGTTATCAAGTGCACAGGCGGGTGGATTGATGCACAAAGTTAACCTAACTACAAATACAGGCAAGATTTTTCTCTTTTAAGAAAAATAAAAAGTTCGGTCCCTTGTGCTTTGATAACAACTATAAAACGTCACTCCACACCCTAAACGGCAGAAGAGAAGTGGAACCGAGGGAAGATGGATGAGAATTTCTCAAAATGGCTTTACTCAGCGGATATAGTGCAATACGTTGGTTGTAGGTCACAGGTAACATCAACGGGTCTCCATACCACTGGAAAGTAAACAAGCCAAACAGGATTTCTTTTCCCTTGACACTCTCGGTGTCCAAAATTGATCTTTTGGGATATCATTTACAGCTTGCTTGCATATCATTGAGTAGCGCACGGTGACGTGTGCTTGAGACTTGTGAAATGCGAACTCCGTTTTATACCGGCCCTTCATTTCTTGTGCTGTGACTAATTATTTCATATCTATTCGGGAAAATTCCACTTATACCTGGAAGGGAGAAATTCTTGTCAAATATCAACCTATACAATACAATGTTTTTAAAGGTCGTACAATTCCCCAATCTTCCTTTCAGCAGCGGAGCAACATTAAAAACGGTGAAAGGGGCTGAATTGTCGATGCATGAATTTGAACTACAAAGCTTTCGAATCTAATAAGAGTTCGGTGTTTTCCAGGATTGTTGGTACTTTACTGGGTTTGAATATGAGTTTCATAGTTTACTTGTTACTCCATAGAATTGTATCACCATCGGATGCTTTTTTTCTGCTCTTTGGATTTATAGGTCCTTACACCATTATACTTGGAAGTCCAGCCCAGATCGAGGACGTCATCCAGTACGCGGACTTCACTAAACGGGTTAGTCCGGTTCGACTGGCAGATCAATCCACCGTGGATGAGGAGCCAGACGTGGAAGCATTGCATGGTCTAATGGATGGAAGCATTCAGCTGAACGACACTGATCTGCATGTTCTACCTTCCGGTGAGTTTCTCTCAATACACCCTGTGACACCTGAGACTCTATTTCGTACACCAAGCTCCTGGCTAGGGAATAGCGACTTCTTTTTCAAGTAAAGTCTTCTCGAAAGCTACGTCACTCTGTTTGCTCAAAAAGTTTCATTCTTAAGGACGGTGCCTACTTTTGTTACTGCGCACACGTTCTGCGCATCTCGAGATACTCGGGTTCCTATGGGTGGTGCCTACTAATACAGGGATATTTTTCCGCGGAGTAAAACTATGCGGGGAAAGCAGAACTTACCAAATGCTTTTGGTATCCAAAACAAAATTGGGGGTAACCATGCATTTTTCAGAGATAATAAGGCTTCAATTTGGAACAAAACGTCATACATTCCTTTATATTTTACAGCTTCTTAGTATTATTGTTTCTTAACTATCTCTAAAAAATGCGTGGTTACCCCCAATTTTCTTTTTGGATTCCAATAGCCCTTGCTAAGATCTCGCACTTTTTTCGCATAGTCATAAACCGCGCAAAAATACTTCGGTATTAGAAGGCACCGTCCTTAAATAAAGTATACTACATAGTTTCGTCTTCTTGACTGTTTATCTTTTTAGGCCGTTTTGCTTGTTTTAATACATATATCGACTTACTTTGTACCGTTCTTTTTGTAGTTGAGACTTTATAACGGGGTTTTCTTGAGAAGAATTGTGCGATTTTTAAATGATGTAGAATTTTTCGCGATGACTAGATGTGAAATTTGTGAACAAGAAATATGCGTTATTGACCAAGCGTGAGGTCAAGATGGCTGGATATTGGCCAAGTTCTTGTTTTGCGTTTTTATGGACCGAGACGAAGTCGAGGTTCATAAAAACGCAAAAAAAGAACGAGGCCAATATCCAGCCATCTTGACCGAACAAGCTTGGTCAATAAAGGACTTATTATATGGCTTTACCTTCAATTTAAAACTACGACAACAAAACAAAACAGGACATGAAACTGCTCTACTCGGAAAGAAATTCTTTATAGCCGGCAGGTGCAAGCCGGATTTATTTTTAGTGCATTTTTGGATTAGCATGTAATCGTGGAAAACAACGAATCCTAAATTATCTTAGGGCTCTAACTTCATAATGGCTTAAAGGGAGTATACAATTATTGAGAACGAAAAATTAAGATTTTCGCAAGAGCGGGAAGATTTGAATAGAATCCGGCAAACTCTCCATTTTTAGCCGATCGCGCGGCGGCGTAAATGATAAACATTTTTACACAGTTTTCGGCTTCCAATCATTAATTCTTGAATGAAACAATAGATTTTGAGATTATATGCAAACATAAGCCGAAAAAAAGAGCGGGTGAATCAGAAAAATGGCGAAACTTTGACACGATTTTGTTGTTTACAACAAGCAAGACGCGGCTAAATTAGAAACGTGAGCTTCTTCGGCGAACTTGAAAAAAATACTTTTCTGAACTGCTCTAAACACTCAACGCAACTTCCACTACGCTATGATTTAAATACAGCCATTGCAAACCTATAGAACTTATCAATTTGGCACTCGACTTGAGACAATAAGTTTTACAAAATCAACTCTATCTAAAATACTACACGCAGAGCAACTCACCGATTCAACTCACATTCATTGTAGCTGAAACAAAATTTTCACTACACCAGGACGATTCCATTCTCTTTCCTTTCCTTTAGGTAAATGTTGAGAGAGTTTACCGAACTTTTTAGTGAGCATTCATCCCCAAAACAACGAGAAAATCGAAGAAAAGATTGCATTGTTGTTGGGATTAAACTTTCGATGCCAAGCGGACGGGCAACGGGTAATCCCGAGCGGGCAAGATAGCTCCATCTTGCCCGCTCGGGTAGCCAATCACTGCGCAGGATTTGACTCATCTTGCCCGCTCGCGGAGCCAGCCGTATAATAAGGACCATTATTCTACATATTGATTCCCTTTTCAAAGCAGGTGCTTTTTATTTCTTCTCGTAAAATGAAAGAGCAGTTTGCTAAGTTGCGTTCCAATCTGCGTAACTACAGTATTGAGCGGCCACCAACGGGGAAATGGCAAGCGGCCGCTTAATACGGGTTAACGCTATAAAAAAGGGGTTCCTTCAGAAATTAGCAAAAGGCGTGATATCAACGTCAATTTATTTGACTACCAACACATATGAAGGCTTGAGAAAACTGTTGCAAATAACACATCTTATTATATGGCTGGCTCTGCAAGCGGGCAAGATGAGTCAAATCCTGCGCTGTGATTGGCTACCCGAGCGGGCAAGATGGAGCTATCTTGCCCGCTCGGGATTACCCGTTGCCCGTCCGCTTGGCATCGAAAGTTTAATCCCAACAACAATGTGGGTTTTCTTCGATTTTCCCGTTGTTTTGGGGGAAAACACTCACTAAAAAGCTCACTAAAGGAAAGGAAAGAGAATGGAATCGTCCTGGTGTAGTGAAAACTTTGTTTCAGCTACAATGAATGTGAGTTGAATCGGTGAGTTGCTCTGCGTGTAGTATTTTAGATAGAATTGATTTTGAAAAACTTATTGTCTCAAGTCGAGTGCCAAATTGATAAGTTCTCTAGGTTTGCAATGACTGTATTTAAATCATAGCGTAGTGGTAGTTGCAGTTAGTGTTTAAAGCAGTTCAGAAAAGTATTCTTTTTAAGTTCGCCGAAGAAGCTCACGTTTTTAATTTAGCCGCGTCTTGCTTGTTGTAAACTAGAAAATCTTGTCAAAGTTTCGCCCAGTTTTCTGATTTACCTGCTCTTTTTTTCGGCTTATGTTTGCATATAATCTCAAAATCTATTGTTTCATTCAAGAATTAATGATTGGAGGCCAAAAACTGTGAAAAAAATTTTTATTATTTACACCACCGCGCGATCGGCTGAAAATGGCGAGTTTGCCGGATTCTATTCAAATCTTCCCGTTCTTGCGAGGATCTAAATTTTTCGTTCTCAATAATTGTTTACTCCCTTTAAACCATTATAAAGTTAGAGCCCTAAGATAATTTAGGATTCGTTGTTTTCCACGATTACATGCTAATCCAAAAATGCACTGAAAATAAATCTTCCACCGGCCGGCTATGAAGAATTTCTTTCCGAGTAGAGCAGTTTCATGTCCTGTTTTGTTTTGTCGTTGTAGTTTTAACTTGATGGTAAAGCCATATAATAAATCCTTTATTGACCAAGCTTGTTCGGTCAAGATGGCTGGATATTGGCCTCGTTCTTTTTTTGCGTTTTTATGGACCTCGACTTCGTCTCGGTCCATAAAAACGCAAAAAAAGAACTTGGCCAATATCCAGCCATCTTGACCGAACAAGCTTGGTCAATAACGCATATTTACAAAACTGGACTATTGCTAGTAGTTTTCCATTGGTTTAAGTGTGACTGTTAACTGTCCAATGTGTTCCTAAAATAGCTAACGTAGTATCTTTAAACTTGCCTCTCAGAGACGACAGTATTCAAGTGCGTGGGACACATTTACAAGATCGACGATGAATTAGTCTCCACTCAGTTTCTGGTAATAAGCAAGAAGCAGGCTGTTAATGTTAAACGCGGTGACGTGATTGTGTCTGCACAAAGTCACGGGTTCATTGAAAAAGTGGCCAAAGTCAATCGGACTTCAGATATAGTGTTCTTGGAAACAGAGCTGGAGAGATGCACTGAGAACTCCACCTGGACACACAGGTTTGAGTCAATTTAGGGAGTTTAAGCAGATACGACGGCGACGGCAACGAGAACATCATAAAACAATAGGACTTAAAACTGAGCAAAACAAAGGCTCTGCACGTGCGCTAATTTCTTCGCCGTCCTCGGTAAAACAACAACGTGAAACGGCTAAATTTAAGGTTTTGTGGAGAACGTGAGAACATGACGGCAAAGATTTCATTCTCCGTCTCACCTTGAACACCGTTCTTACCAATTCTGTTCCAGGATAAATCGCTTCATTGTACACATTGAACGAATTGGAATATAAAATCATGAAGTAGTGCAAGTCACGTGAACATAATTTTTCAAGTGACGTTTTCGTTGGCGTTGCCGTCGTGGTTTGTTAAAGTCCCTGACAATTCTTGAGTCCAAATCATTTTCACTTTATTTGTTAAACTACGTCGCGTTTGTTTAGTGACCATGTTAATTGTACCTTTTCTTAGTATATGTCGGTGGGTCAAACAAATGCCTTTTGCTATCCCTCTTTCGTTTGCTGTTTTTTGTGTCATCCCACAATTTCATACTAGTCAGAATTCCCTGATCTTCCTCCAAGTAAGTTTAGGCATAGTATGTAGTAATGCGATATTCTGCTTCGTTTCGTCATTTTGTCCCAAACGAAAGGCATACATAAGTGTACGCTTCCTTGAGCAGAAGGAATATCACGCTTGAGATTTTAAGGTTGGGTGCACTTGAGAACAAAAAAAAAAAAACCCTACTTATTTGGATGAGCTGTGGAATTAAATAACATAAATGACCGTTCCTTGCAGTTCTTTCACAGTTTATGCGAATGCGAATTTCTAAAGTCTGGAAATATGATTTATATCAAGGTCGTTCATCCAAAAAAAAACTTGATGTAGGATAAGAACCAGTTCTACTCAAAGTACTGGTCAGACGCCTTCATTGAATTGCCACACTATTGCTTTATTCATAGATTCAAGAATAAGGAAGTAACAGCTTGAACATGTATAGGCCAATTCAACCGCTTTCGTCCGAATGGTCAAACTCCACAGATTAAAAATAGAATCATGGTACTTAGCCTAAACTCTTTGGGTCAGTTATTAAAAAACAGTTTGCCACGTTCTAAGCCATTTTCAATTTTGCCAACAGTCATACCTAAACATTGTCTGCTAATGACGGTAAAACGAAGGCTTGCATTTCATGCAGACTAGCAAACTATTTATCTACTTAAAATCAACCACTTATGAACCGATTTCGAAGCCAGCTGAATGTGTTCAGCCGCGGCCAAAGTTAAACTCTGTTTAAATTACTTGTTGGGAGTAAGGCATGTTTCTGTTCTTTCTTTAAAGGTTTAAGCCTCGTGTACCTGGGTCTCCGTCTGATGATGATGTGGTGTGCACTGGTGGTGATAACAGCTATGGCTTAATTATAACTGAACCAGAACAACAGCAACAACAAATATCGGCTAATGATTCAGTCATAGGAAGGAGAAGTAGTCCATTCATTGCAAAGGTTAGAAAACTGCTTTATCTCGACATAGCATTGGTGTCGTGTGCAGTAGTCTAGGGTCCTTAGCGCGTCTGAGTTTGCGGTCGGGAGGTGGCTCCAATTCTAATCGATCATGCTATCATACTGTGCTTTTAGAAGAGAAGAGATTGTTAAAACTAGATTGACTTCACATCACATGAGCGAATTGAAGTGGGGGATAGTAAACATAGCATTAACTCACGTGATTTCGAGTCTTTCTATACCCCTAACGTGGTACCATCCTGGAGGGGTGGGTGGATGGAACCCCTACATTAGGTTTTGCTGTTTTGCTACATTTTGAAAAGCCTTCATAATATATAACTATCCTGTGAAGTTCTCTCAACATGACGTCATCCAAGATGGCCACTTATATAGCAGCAATTTTGGATTTAGAGTGAAATTTGAATTTACAGAAAGCGTTCAGAAATTACCATGTTTGCGTGTAAGGTATGCACAGTCCTATAGGATCAAACACGGTTTTGCTGTCTGACGTTGCCATTTCAGTTGTTGTTGTTGTTTTTTTTATCCACGAAAATGTGGAAAATTCACAGTTTTCTTCTTAACGGCCAAGTCTTGTGTTACGTTTTGTTCCATATCTCGGACATCCACTTATCAAATACTTCTCACCAAGTGTTCCCAAAATGTGTGACAGCAAGAGATTCAAGATTTGAATGCCTCATCTTCTTCTTGTTGATTTAACGGACTAGCGAAGAACGCTTGAAAAGGGCAGCTAATGAGAACGACATTCTTTAGAAAACATTGGACAAAACCATAATGAATGCCAAGCGTAACAAACCAAATCATTTAAATACCATTTATAAATTAATATCATATGACCCCTCTCTTTCAGTCTGGATACGAGACTGGCCCGCCTAGAGTAGCATTTGCTAGTTCTGGGCCAGTCCACAATAAGCTGCATGTTACCTGATAACCGAAAAATTAAGGACATACTTTCATCTATAATTGCAAGCTACTGGAGAGCAACGAGCGCTTTTTCAGTCCTTGTCGAGAAGTGAATTCAAAACAGGCAATCAACAGTAACGTTTAACGTCCAGTTGCCGTCGGTCATTCACGCCGAACGTTTCTGGTTAAAGTTTCCTTTAAGAAAAAAAGCAAGGTCGGAGTTAAAGTGGAAGGTAGTATATTGCATTCCTACAAAGAAAAAAATTATTTTGGCTTTTCTAGCTGTTGTCGTGAGAAATAGGACTCAGTTATAGCTTTCGTAGCGTTTGCGGCAACGCAAACAGCGGTTGATGGGGGCTAGCGTGGTTGAATAATGTTGACCGATTGGTTTGTTCTTCCAATCCATCCATCCATCCGTCCGTCCGTCCGTCCGTCCGTCCGTCTGTCAGTCAGTCAGTCAGTCAGTCGTTCAGTCAATCAATCAATCAATCAATCAATCAATCAATCAATCAATCAATCAATCAATCAATCAATCAATCAATTCTCACTATTAATTATCATTCCTATTGTTTAATATGTAAAAATTGTAGTATGTTTCTATTATTGCACTTTTATTATTCTTTAATTTTTTTGCTGTTTAGTTAGTTGCACGTTATACGCCAGTTAGTTGCACGTGGCAGTGACCAACTCGAAAGCCTAAGCTCCTTTGGTCACTGCGCACATTTTACTTTTCACATTTATGTAATTTAATGCTATCTTTATATTACTTTTCTTATATATTGTAATTTCCTTTTGTTGTAAGCCATTGAAATAGTGCACAATAATAAAAACCTTAAAAACCTTAAACCTTAATTCTTTTCATTGATTCGCTTTCAGGTTGTTGAATTACACGTATCTGGAGACTTTGTGTTGGTTGAAGTTCTCCACGTCCAAGCCATCGTAAATGGTACTTCAGTTACTGTTGTAAGATTAGACGAATTGAAAAAGGAACATAGACGACACAAGAGGGAAGTGGATACTAAGACCATTCGGTTTAGAGAGTCTTATCCAATGGAACGCAAGTTTTCGGTTAGTGTTCAGTGAACACCTTCTCTTTTTATGAGTGAGTTGTGTATGCAAGCCACAACTGAAAAAGGATATTTGGCTTCTTAAAATATAAGAACACAGACAACACGATAGAAAAGCACTTATCATCAGATTCTAGGGAATGGTCACTCTTTAGGATTTCATCCACAGAGTCAATAGTTAGGACTACCTTATACAGCATAATAAAGCGCACCATAGGAAAGTACTGCTCAGACGCTTTCATTTGGTCACACTTTAGGATTTCAATCACAGACTAAAACGGATTCACCTTGTACAGCATAATAAACAACATTACAGGAAAGTACTGCTCAGTAGCTTTCATTTGAATGGTCACACTATAGGATCTCATAACAAGACTCAAAAATTAGAATCAGCAACATATATAATACTCCACACCACGAAAAAATTATTACTTAATACTTCATTTGAATGGCCACACTTATAGGAATATCACTTATGGACTTAAAAAGGTGAGCCAGTCTGACAAGTAACTGTACAGGTCGAAGGCGTACAATCCAATAGCTAATGACTCTCTATGAATTGAAATATGTTTATTTAGCATTTCTCAGTGACCGACTTTTAGGCAAAATCCCAATCAATCTGATTGGCTGCGCGAAGGCGTTCTAGTTGTTTACAAGAAGGAGTAGTTGCTACCACTTTGAAAGACCAAAACATTGCTTCTTCAGCCCATTTTAAAATATGTTTTAAAATATATGAAGTTTAAATTGATTTTTCTGCTCGGCTCGAAGCTCTTTTTTTCGCAAATGAAACTTCAATTCATCATCATCATCATCATCATCATCATCATCATCATCATTTTATTAAAAAGTTCTTTTTCATATGGTACAGGCGAAGACTACCCGCATATAGCGAAAGCTAATCGAGGGAGGTGAAGAAAAAAATACGTTGCACTATGTCATACATTACTTTAATTATCCCTACACGATGCATATAACAGTCCATATTTTCTTTTCCATGTAGCTTTTTGGTAACGGTTACGTCAATGTGCAACAGGAATTCAAAGTCTACACAGACTTCATTGTGTCTATGGGAGTCTTCACTGATCGAGATCAGAACGGTGATTTTATCGTCACAGATGTGCTGTTTGGTGCAGAGATGGTGGGTGAAGTGATCTACAATGTGGGTATTCAGACGGGAGTTGAAATTAGGTAAGCAAGGAAAATGGCTGGGTACCACAACAAAGTACGACCCTCCCCACGCGGGATCCAGACGGACTATTTGTCTTGAAAGTACAACCTATTTTGCTTTAATGTAAAGAAAGACCCAAGTAGTTTGTAAGAAAACATGCGGCCAGTTATTTAAACAGAGTCTAACTTAGGCTGCGGCTTAAGACAATCAGTGAGCCTCCAAATCTTTTGATAAGTGGTTTATTTTAGGGAGATAAATAGTTTTCTAGTCTGGGATGCAAGCCGTCTTGTTACAGCAAACAGGAGACAATGTTTAGATATGACTGTGGGCAAAATTGAAATTGGATTAGAACGTGGTTTTGTTAAACACCGTCTAAACTGTCTTAGTAACTGATCCATGGTCTCCAATTTGCTGTAGAACTTTCATTTAGTTAGGGCGTAATTAGGATATTGTTTTGTGAGTCACAAAGCAACATTTGTGTTATGTTTCCGTTAAGGGTGTCATAAAATGTTTAAATGTTCAAACTTTGCTTGTTATTTCAAAACACGCCCACTGCTTTTTCTTATATGCTCCTCAAAGGCTTCGAAGATCGAACTGTTATAATCTTATTTCAAACTCTTTCCTTTTTTGTTTTAGTATTGATTATTTCAAACGAACGTTCAAAGTCGTCAAGCCGGTTCAGCTGGCAGATTTCTGCATACCAATCACAGGAGTGTGTATTCCGTCAGCACTTTTCTTTGAGGCCGACTTTGACGTGGTAGTCAAGGCTACGGTAAGTTCCATCAGTTTTAGATGTAGTGCAAAGAGCGAGCGTAATTATAAGACAAGCAGTAACGGGACATAAAGAGCACATAAATAAGGTTGAAGAGGTATTGGCATCCTCGGAGATCCAGGGACAGATAGTCGAGACTGAACGAAGATTTCACTGGAACAAACTTTCTCCTGTGAAATCTTCGTGCTGTCCCGACTTCCTGGTAGGTCTCCGACGGTGTCTATATGGTATGTAAGAATGTATTGGACTACAGTAAGCCATTTTGTATGTAGCATGTGTAGGTAAAGCATGAGGTATAGGTTCAACGAGGCAAATTTCTGCGCATGAGTTGTATTTGAGTATTTGGTGAACCGCCACGGATTCAAACGGTAAACAAAGACACCCAGAGCTGACCAATCTCTTGTTTGGTTTGATTTGCGAAGGGAATTTTCACATACTTCGCTTTAAAAAATGTTTTAACTCGTTTAAGTAAATCGTAAAATGAGTGCATAAACTCATAGACTCACAAAAAACGTCTAAGCTTTGAGCTCTCAGAGTTACTGAAAGCCGATCCATTTGACCGCGGCCAAGGGTATAGGCATGTCATAGCCGGTTTGTATTGGTGAGAAGAGGAGGAAGTTTACGCTTGAATACTGTTTGAATAGGCAGAAAATAGACGAGTTAAGCCCACTAAGAGCCGGTATTAACGGTTTCAACATTTGACCAACTTTCGTTCAACAAAAGTTCAACGGATGTTGGGCAAATGTTGGACAAATGTTGAACGGAGTGATCAAACGGCTTCAACGCCATTCGCAACATTTTCGAGAGCAAAGGAAATGTTGTTTGGATGTTGAATGAAAAAAACAATTTAAATTTGATTCAACACGCTTTCAACAAGCTTTCAACATTTTTTACACTTTCAACAATGTTGAACGACCTGTTCAAACGCCCCCGACATTTGTTTCAACAAAGTGTTGAATGCATTTTGAAGTTAATGTTGAAATCGTTTAAACCGGCCTTAAGGTGTATGTGTTTCATTGATGGAGCGCGGCAGGGTAATAATGTCATTTTCTTTTGTAATAAGAGAACGAGAAGCAACAGTTTTACCGAGAAACGAGCAGTTGACCAATATATTTTCTTCCTTTATCAAAATTGTGAGCTCTTTCGCTACCACTTCCCACCTTTAGTTTCACGCTATTCTACATTAACAGAAAGCTACATGCTTGAGAGGTGTGAACGGGTTGATAAATTCAAAATGTTTTAGTTAGACAACATTTAATAGAGCTATGCTAAAAACATTTGTTTGGTGTGAATCTGGGATTAAATTGTTTTTAGATGATGGGTTCATTTTGACCAGAGAATTTCGTCATTAACATTTTTGTGTAAAAGCGCCATCTTGGGTCTGGGCGTCTTGAATTTCTCGATTTGTCCAAACTTTATACCTTAGAAAACTGTCATACTGGATTGAAACCTTCTAAACAATACGAAGGAAAACTTTGTATTCCATTAAGAAAAACGATCAAGAAAAACAAAGTCGAAAGCAGAACTTTCAAACCTATGGTTGCCATGAAAATATCAAGTCATGTAAACAATGACGTGTCAACCCAAACTGTTGGCAGATAAATTTTTATATTAGAAGATGGCTTCCAATGTTGGAAGTCAGTACAAGCAAATTCTGGTCTTCGTACTTGGCTGAAAAGGGTTTATTGAAGCTCTCCTTTTTTACTCATATAATTTGTGTGTTTTCTTTCTGACTAGGGAAAAGGTTATTTCCCGATTGATTTTAAATCATCCGCTCGGTTGGGACTGGGCGGATTCTGCACAAGACGTGGAGGATGCCGGACTATCAAGCCACATGTAAGTTACAAACACCTTCAGGTTTGAATTATAGCGCGATCTTTACCAAGGGCAAGAGGTGATCAAAGTAAGAGAGCATATCCCCCATACCAGTGCTATTCTATAGAAATGCTTCTGTGTAAATGTTTGGAACCAAGAACTCATAATAAGTCGGCAGAACATGATCATCATCCGGGTCAGTATAGTCATGAGAAGGACTGTCGTTGATTACATTTACTGACGTTTTGACAAACAGAGCGGAAATCATATTTAGAGGGAAGAGAACTGTGTATCCTCAGTAGATGCTATGTCACTGATTATTGACATGAGGTCAGATTTACAAAGCCCTAAGTATCGTTTCTTGGCGAAAGTCTGTTTTTGGACTAACAACTGACTTTACTTACGAGGGTTCGTGAATCTTGTCCCTGACTGGCCAAGAAAGTGACGATATTTTGGTCCTATGTTATTCAACCCTTGCACGATCTCACTGGCTGTGAGGATTGTGAACAGTCAGTGGAGTTTAATCGTAGCACAAGTCAATTTCTGGTCAAGCTCAAATAGTTATATTTTAACCACATTTTGCAGTTTTGCCTGATAGCGTCTCTCTGTGGATGAATACTATCACATCACGTGATCACATCACCTGATCAATTTAGACCAATCAAACTCGGGGAAAAATTAGTGGTGAACTATCTAATCTGTGATAGTTGCACAGAGGCGCTCGACTCGTGGAGTAATACGGCAAGATTTATATTAAAACAATTTGATCATTCACTCTGGATTTCTATTTCTTTGATCATTCTGCGAACTTACTGACTATCTTTCGATAGTAATGTCAAGCTCATAATATAACCTCAAGCATAAAGATTTCAGTTACTAGCTCTCCACGTAGTAACCTCATCTATTTTCATTCCTCTTCAAAGCTCAAATTTAACCGTAGGCTCACTAATGACAGACCTAGAGCTGAGGGTGAATATGGTGCAGAGTTTTTGCTCGTTCCCAAGATAACTTTAAGGGTACCGTCCGTGCCGAGATTCCTTAGGAGACTTGTGAGCAGGTTCAACAAGCTTTGGAAAAAGGTCTTCAAAAAATTCCGTAAGTAATATTCACTGACAATATTTCGTTGCTCCGTTGGGTAGTAGCTTTTGTTAATTAATGCGTTCCTTGTTCCTTGTCTTTTGTTTTGTGCTACTTAGTTAGTTGCACGTTATACGCCAGTTAGCTGCACGTGGCAGTGACCAACTCGAAAGCCTAAGCTCCTTTGGTCACTGCGCACATTTTATCTTTGATATTTATGTATACTAATTTAATATTGTTGTTATGTTACTTTTGTGATGTATCATAATTTCCTTTTGTAACGTATTAAAATAGTGCATAACTTAAAAAATCTGAAAATCTAAATCTTTGAGACCAATAAACAAACAAACAAATTGATTATTTCGTCGATATTAGAGGATCTTTTAACACCATCTAGGACGCACTTTTTATTCGCCTTCTAAGGCTGGGGGCCTCCTCCATAACTCCGAGATTATTTAAGTTATGAAAATAGCACTTGGAAGATAAATTGAACGTTGATTGCGTCATGATTGCCAAATGGCGGACATCTTAGCTCCGTCACCTTAGATTTCTGGATTTCCCCAAAACTTCCGAAAAGCGCCAAAATTAAACGAAAAGTATTCAAAACCAATAAAGTAACACTAATTTGGCCTAAAAACATGAAAGTTACAGTCAGAAAATTACTTTTCTTCATTTTGAGAAGTCATTTTCCATTTTTTTACAAAAACTGCATGTCAAATCTGGTCTGCACAGCTTCAATGCAAATAAGTGTTAACTTTTTGAATTATGTGCTTAATAAAGTTTTATTCTTAATTATTGCTATTATTATTATTATTATTATAATTATTATTACCATGGTAACATCAAAGTCGGCGACCCATTTTCAATTTTTGATTTGAGTAGAGAAATTATCAAAAGGTCACGTGATTAAACTTCTCCAAATTTCTGTCACGCGTGCGCGATTTCTACAGTTCACTTTTCTAATTTGCATAATTTTACCGTTACTTTGCGCGCGTGATCTAAGGAAAAAAGTACGACTGCACGCCGCGTGCGGTCGTACTTCCCCCCCCTTTTTTTTTTCCTTTTCAAAGCACGGGAAATTTAATAGCGAAAAACAAGCAACAATCATGTCTGATTTTGAGTACACTTGAATGTTAATTTTACTTTTCAATTAAATTTTAGAATTAAGACATTATTTCCAACAATTTAACGTCAATTTGTTGTCAGAGTGGACGTTCCCTTTAAAGACCTCTCACTTGTCTTTAATTCATTTTGCTTTAGTTGGTTACAGCCCTGGTGATACCTCCAGTACGCGCGACTTTTCGATCATTCGACTTAGCCTTGACGTTCCAGTTGGTTTGAAGACCGCTGTAAAGCCTTGCAACAGTGATTGTATTAAAAAATCGTCCAGTCGCCCGTTTGAGTTTTCTCTCAATATCGGCTTCTCGGAAGTCAATGGACGTTTAGCGATTGGATTTGGTGATAAGGGGTTCGAGTTAGCAGCACTGAACGCCAAACTTTATTCTGGTGGCTACGCGCCGAAACCGTATGTTCAAGCTTTTTGTATTTCATGACATTATTTCATTTTATAGCATAGTTAATTGAGGGACTGGTTATGAAACCTTGCCTTAACAACAATGGTGCTGCAATTAATGTTGGAAGAGCCGCGACCGTGCACAATCCTTTGTTTTAAGGACGGTGCCTACTTTTGTTACTGCGCATACGTTCTGCGCATCTCGAGATACTCGGGTTTCCTATAGGTGGTGCCTACTAATACAGAGATTTTTTTTTTCGCTGTTTAAAATTATGCAGATAAAGCAGAACTTAGCAAGTGCTCTTGGAATCCAAAAGAAAATTGGTGGTAACCATGCATTTTTCAGAGATAGCAAAGCTTTAATTTGGAAAAAAAAATGCCATACATTTTTTGTATCTGACAGCTTTTTAGAATAATCGTTGCTTAATTATGTCTAAAAAATGTGTGGTTACCCCCAATTTTCTTTCTGGATTCCAATAGCCCTTGCTAAGATCTGCTTTTCCCACATAGTAATAAACCGCATTAGTAGGCACCGTCCTTACTTGAATGATATCTTAGCAGGAACGTTTCTATTGGTAAGTATTTCCAACATATTTCAAAATCTATTGTGGCTTGTGCACAGTCAAGGCCAAAAATGCTTACAAAACAGACAACAAAGAATTTTGTCAGGCTTCTTAACCATTGCCTTCATTAACTATGTTTGTAGTGAGTAATAATTTTATTCCTATGTCAAAGTAATTAAACTTAAGCTGGCGGAAAGAATTCCTCTATTAATTTGGTACATCTAATTACAATAAAGTTTAAGATATTTTAGATTTATGTACTCTGTTATTCGATATTTACAGGTATAGCACGGTCAAAACTGAGCAGCTAAAAGATGCCTTGATATCTGATTTTGTTAGAACGTTGCGTCATTATCGGCTTAAGTGTTATATTACTGTGGTGTATTGCGAAATTTTGAAGTACATTTCTTCAGGGTACGCTTGAGTCACCAACTTGCTACGACCGAACGGTGTCTAAATTGGCATTTCACACCCACAAAGATGTGAAAGGAAGAAGGGGCTTGCCCTTTTATAGCGGAACTTCTTGTTTAACGTTATAGATCTGAATCACGTTGAAGCTTGGCCTGTTTATTGTTGTGGCTGCCGGAAACAAATTATCTGCGTCTACAGCTTCCCAAATATCACCATGTCTTATAACGATGTTAAGAGAATTTTTCTTTTAATTTGGCCTTTCCCGAATAATCCACTTTCCAAGCTTTCCCTCTGTAAACAAACAGTTGCAACAGTCACATAAACCTGGAATAGCCAATAAAATCAGTCATACACATAGACAGACAAACGATATTGTGAACAGCATACTTCAAGTGTCCTTCGCACTTGCCCGTATAAATCCGCTTGGTAAAATTATGTATATTACTAGTATTTATTATTCCGCTACAGAAAGATTTGTTATTTTGGCTTTTCTGTTTTGGTAACAGTTTTGAAATACACCCGGCATTATCTGTCCATCGGTATATGGCGCGTACGAATGACGTAAACAACACAGAAAGCCAGTTAAATGTCTTTAATTTGATTGGATAAAATGAAAAGAAAAATGACAAGTGATTGGCATGCTAAAAACTTGTTTTCGAGCTTGCATCATTTCAAAAACTATTCTTCCATTGAAAGCCACGTTTTACAATAATTTTGTAATTCCAAAATATTCAAGAAAGTCTCAAAATCAGGGAAATGTCGTCAACTTATAGTGACAAATCCAGTTCCGATAAATCAGAACAACAAAAGTTCTTTATAGTTCATCATCACTATCTACAAGGGGCAAGATTCTCTTGAATTTCTTCTGTGGAACTGTGGCATGGACGGCAGCGGAGCCAGCATCGGCAGTGGTAAAGGTAAACTGGCAGTTATTAAAGACAGCTCCAGTGAACAAATGTTTGCCTTCACTTTCATCTCGCTGTGGATCAGCTCTTGGCGTCAGTATTTGGCTTTCAGCGACAGATTTCTCACGTGCATCACATACCTCGATGAAGCTGCTGAGTTTCAAGGACATGTCCTTCTGCTGCTCTGTGGACGTACTGGAATAGCTGTCTAAAGACTTAAGGTTTCTTTGTCCAGCAAGTCCAATGATGTTTAAAGGCTCCACATTTTCCTTTCTGAGCGTTGAAATCATCGTCCTACGGACCGAATGGTTGGTGTGCCTGCCTGTCAACCCGGCGGCCTCGCTCATGGATTTCATAAATGAACCGAGCGAATTTTTTCCCAGAGGCTGTTTCTTGAACCAGATATCGGATGATGGCTTAACAATGGACGCCAGATAAAATGGGGAATCTGCAGCAGCCATTTCAGGCGGTCGTCTTGCCAGATATTCTTTAAAGATGCTCACAGGACAACGTGATCCGCCAGTTGCGTACATTTTGGGGTTGAACGTGCGGTCAGGGACAAATTCGTGTTCTCCAGTACGAGTCTTGCTTCCACGCTCAGTTATCCACTCGACATAATCTCTTCCTTGGGGGCCGTCTTCGCATTTTATTTGGAAGTCTCCAAACCTTACTCGGTGATGTTCGTCACGAGCTCTCCAACCAAAGAACAGGGTGTTGTTAAACCAGACTGTACGTAAAAGGCTTTGCGGTGTGTGGTATCCTAATTGTTTCTCGTCCCACAGCTTCTGAATCTGATTTTCGCTCAGTCCGAGAGCTTTGTTTGGCTTTTTCCCTTTGCCGGTACGGCGAAGCTGTTTTCGCTTTGAAGATAGAGCTTCTCTGACCTTCGTGAACTGTCTGTCTGTGAGTATACTGTATTGTTTTTCTTTTTCCCTTAAGAAGCGGTCGAAACTTCGTAACATAGACGTCAACGTATCAGGTTCATATTCGTCCCCATTCGTCTTACGTACGTTTAAAAAAAAGTGAGCCAAAACTTTGTCCAGTTCTTGTTCTGGTATGTTTTCAATAGTTCTTGTTTCGTTGACATTTTTTGCCCATCTGTAAAACACATTAAGGTCACTTTGCGTCTTTTTAGTTGTGTTTTTGTTTCTGTTCTCAGCAATAAAATTGTCAATGTCTTCGTCGCTCAGTTGTCCGCTTACTGTTTGTTCTGTTTGCTCGGTAATTGTAGCAACACCACCTGTTTCAGTAGTTTCTGTTTGTTCAGTTAAATAGTCTGTTTCTGTTAAGAGTTCGTCTTCTAAAAATTCAAGTCCAAAGGACCCAAACAAGTCAAAGTTGGGTTCGTCCAGTCCGGCCATTGTTGCTCCTTTTCCTGCCTTTTCCGTCCGTATTCGCTCTGTTGTAAACCGGTCAAACCGGTACACTACAGTGTATTACGGTCTCATATTTTGCGCGTTCTCTTGACCTTATTTGGTGAAATGACATAATAGTGGAATAATAAATCTCTTATTCGATGGTTTTACATATAATACGCGCGGACATTTTGCTCATTGCTCGTATTTTTCCTCGCCCCTTCGGGGCTCGGAAAAATACTACGCAACTCGCAAAATATCCGCGCGTATTATATGTAAAACCATCGAATAAGATATATGTACACGACCCCACCAGCAACGCTGATTTCAGTTATCGTGTAAAGTGTGTGTGTCTGTCTGCCTGTTTGCGATGGGTTCATTTTAATTATGTTGTGATCGATAAATATTCTGACGTGATTTTGTTCGATTTTCAGTTTCTGCTTTTCCTGTGGAAATAAACAGGTAGAGTATTTTCAGTAACTAAAGTAACTATTCCACTCTTTTGCAAATCAACCGACTGACTGACTGACTGACTAACTGACTAACTAACTAGCTAACTAACTAACTAACTAACTAACTAACTAACTAACTAACTAACTAACTAACTAACTAACTAACTAACTAACTAACTAGCTAGCTAAATGATTGACTGACTAACTAACTAACTAACTAACTAACTAACTAACTAACTAACTAACTAACTAACTAACTAACTAACAAACTAACTAACTAACTAACTAACTAACTAACTAACGAACTAACTAACTGACTGACTGCATGACTGACGACTGACTAACTGATTGATCGACTGACATACTAACTGAGTGACTGACAAGTTGGATGACTGACTGATTAATCAAATACCTTACTGGTTTGCTTAGCTCCTCTTTAGTGTACTCACAAACTCACTGAAAAATTAAAGAAATAGGTAATTTGACTGACTGATTGCCTGATGGACTAAGTGATTTCTGCCTTATGCATAACCCACTAACTGACTGACTGTCGAATTAAGTGACTGACTGACTGATGGACTGTCCTGCCTGACTTATTAACTGGCTGAATTACCAACTAACTGACTGACTTTCGGACTAAGCGACTGATTGGCTAATTGACTATGTCGGCTGGCTAACTGACCAACTAATTATCTGGTTAAATTAATAACTGTCCACTGAATTTCTACTTGACCACAACTACCTTGAAAGAAAAGTTGTCTTTTGAGAATTCGCAAAGAACGTTTTGTTGAAGTCTGTCTGTGATTCATTTTAGGATAACTGTGGCTGCGCAACTACACCACCTTCAACGACAACTACTGGGAAAACAACGGGGATTACCATAGCAACCGCTACAACAAAACTAAGCACTTCGGCTACAGGAAAATCGACATCAAAAACAGAAAGTACTGCACCATATACCGGAAGTACTACTCCTTATACCGGAACTACGACTGCGCCAACTACTCCTGCCCCTACCACCCCTCCCCCTTGTGAATGTGAGGATGACAAGAAAGGTTTTGTAGGCCCCGATGGGAATTGCAATTGTCCACCGTAAGTTCATTTTTCTTGATAGACGTTTTTTTTTCAATCCATGACACAGGCATACTCCGAAAAAGAAAACCCGAGTTGTCATAGCAGCTACAATGCAGGTCAAAAGTAGTTGGGACACCTGTCCAATAATCATGTATTCCAAGTAAAGTTGGCTTTTTGGGGTCACAATTGGAGCGTACCACCCCCCTCCCCCCCAAACAATGTTGGAAGATGCAGATAAACAGTATTTTTGTTGAAATCTGTGTTGTAGTGTCAAATCTCAACATTGCTTGGGGGGGAGGGGGTGGGGGGAGATTATTTCAGTAGTATCTCGCTAAGTGTCCCAACACTTTTGACCTGCATTGTAGAAGTCGAACTTATGGCCTTCCGATTACAAGTGCGGATACTCTACAGAAGAGTCGCGGGAGCTAAGGCCATTAAACTAGGTTTATGTGACAAAACTCCTGCATAGCTCGAACGAGTTTACTGTACTTCAGTGGTATAACATGCGAACTAGTAATCGGTAGGTCATAGGTTTGCCTACTGTTGAAAGAACTATAGGATTTTCTTTTTCCGAGTATGCCTGTGTCACTCACTGAGGAGCCTACATCTATACATTTATCTTTCATATTATTGTCTTGTCTATTATCTATAAATTACCGTTATGTATTAAGGTGGGTAAATAAAGTTTGCGCCTGCTTTGTATTCTCATGGCTGAAGTTTTTATTGAAAAAAATCAGACTCAGCTGACGTGAGTCTTTACAATCGAAATCATGAATAAAAATACGGTGAGTACAAGATCTACAAGATATATAAATAAGATATATAAAAATGTGATTACACACGTTTAAAAAGACATCATCTTCTTGCACGTTTTTAATCTTTTCCGGTAAAACCCGAACTGGAGGGTCGCGCAAGCGCAGTTAATCCAAAGCCTGCCTCTGGTTCAAAAATGCGATGATTTCAAACAAACTTCCTCGTTTAATTTTTGAGAAATTTAACCGAAAATTGTTCAAATCAGGAGCCTGATTATGGCTCCTGTTCGTGATGTATTAGATGCTTTCTGTAAACCCATTGTCTTTTGCCTTTCTGTTCAAAATCGAAACGCTGAGCCCCTTTCTTGCGGCTGCAGAATTAGGCTGTACATTTTTCGTAACGATCGTCCGGTTTTCCATGCTTCTCATCTCTTCTGTTGGGATAGATTTGAATGTGACGTTTCTCCCACCCCCGTCCCCCTTCGAAGAAAAAGTCAACTCCATCCTACGATCTTTTTGTGGCGTTGCCACATGTAAATGCATTTCTTCTTATATTATTCAAGGGAATGCGAAAAAGGCAAGAAGCCCGTGTTTGTGAACAATCGCTACAGATGCCCCGAACACCCTCCTTGCGGGGAACACCCGAACTGTGTTGTGGGAAGGAAAGGAGCTGACTGTTCCCAGCCTGATGTACAGCCTTGTTCGTGTGAGTATGAAGATCAAAGTAATAGGGATTCATCTTACAGTTGCCCTCACCCAGTTGATTAAATTAACCTTTTCAGCCTGCGAAGTGGAGCCCGCACAAAATCTTCAATAATTGTTTTAATTAGTTTAAAAAACTTTACGTTTTTCATTGCAACTGTTTCGCCCCATGTAACGGAATCCGGAATCCGGAATCCACAGAAATTTTCACGTTGGAATCCGGAATCCAGGACATTTTTTATGTTGGAATCCGGAATCCAGTGAGCTGGAATCCGGAATCCACTAAAGTTTTGGAATCCGGAATCTACTTGTGTCGGAACCCACTTGTGTCGAATTGTTTTGGTAGATTCTTCTATTTTTCTACCCAGTCACCTTTTAGCGGTCCACCTCTGACTCTTCTACACTTGCGACACTCGAAACACGTGTTCGAACTTGTCCACGCAGGACACACCCCTCCCCGGGGGGAGGATATTTTGCTCATGACGTCAGCTTCAAAGCATATGCGACAAAAAAAAATGCTCGAAGATTCGCTCATTGACGCTTTCGAGTGCTTGCATCGGAAGTTTTTTTGAAGTGTATCGAGTCGAATCACGGTGGTTTTTAACTTCACTTCGGTTATGGGAAAGCACAAATCAAAGGAAGACAGGTAAGTTTACAGAAGTTTAGCTTTAAGATATTTCGAGATATTGTTTATATGATTGATTGAGGCTGTAATAAGAAATACGTGTCGGGAAAGTGAAGACAAAAAGAATCCGGAAAGAAA
>NW_028145590.1:720000-820000 GCF_977016875.1 Pavona decussata
ATCGCCTCCCTGCCTCGTTGAAGCTTCGCTAACAACAAACCCGCGAAAATCAACCTTCGGACAGCTCCTCAACGCCCTCGTGTGTGAGGTAGAGAACGAGATTACTTACTAATTTTCACTTTCTTTAGGTCTGACAGTAACAACAGACGTGAGGCACAGTCGCGTGATGGGTCGCCAATACATGAATGTTCTGTTCACACCGACTGTCGCGTTTAAGGGTCACACTGAGGGGCTCTGCGGAGTGATGGATAATGATCCGTCCAATGATCTGAGGGGCTCGAATGGAGAGCGATATAATGATCCTATTCAGTTTGCTGAATCTTGTAAGTAGACCTCGATGCTTGGTTGTAAGTTTTCAAGTTAGAGAACTGTTCACCATTTGTTATTCATCATTTGCCTGGGAAGTGACATCTAGCCAACTGCAGAACATTCGTATAATCCATGGACCTATCTGGAAGCAACTCTTAGATGCAAGAGGCTCAAAGCTTTGGTTCTGCTCCTGGGGGGTTAAATAGAAGTTGATTGGTTATATTCTTTAAAGTACACAGCAGGCCATTACTGAGATCAGAGCAAAAGATATTATTCTTTCAACAGCCCATCAAAAGTATGTTTGCGATAAATTAGAAAGAATAACGTTTGTTTTGGGGGAAAGCAAAACTAGCGAATCCAATTGGTAGAGTCACGAGGTAACTTTGAATTAACTTTGAACGCTTATATTTAATCTACAAAATATACATTTTCGCCTTTACTTGTTTCTCCAGGGCGTATAAAAGCCGTTCATAACAATTCCGGGCTCAGAGGTTCTTGGTCATGGAACTCGTCCAATTTTCACATTGATGACTTCATGGACTCGGCATATACTGATCCTGACTTTGTTCCGGTTTACTCTTTGGATGGAATCGATGATGCTGTTGTCGCGGTATGGATGATTCTGATACTAAGACTTTTAAACCATGTTTACTAATGTATCACGGTAATAGGGTCACGATGCCTTTTCTTCCTTCAATTTACTGATATAAAAAGGAAACTTGCGGTTTTAAATTATCTGAGGCAGACCTTCGACTTAATTACGCTACGTAACGTTAACCACTCGCACAATTTTCTCGTTCTCGAAAATTTATACATCCTTGGTGCATGCAACAAAGTAGTGAGGGGGGGACCAGTTAGTCCTCTTTTTCGCGGTGGTTTCTCATTAATACGCGGTGGCATAAATTAACGACGATGACGTCACCGCCTATTGTCTTGCTCACTCATTATAGGATGACGTCATATTTAAGTTTAGCCTTACCAACAAGTTATGAACTGGTTTGACAGGTTGATCAATGATGTCATGCTCTATTTTTAACTTATGGCAGTCATGGGTAGTATTACCGGTTTGACAGGTTTTTGAAGTTATTTTTGGATACATGACATCATAAAGTATATTACATACATACTTTATTGTATAGCTCCCCTTGGGGGGTTTTTCTGTCATACACGAAAATAAAAATAATAATAATGAAAACTATTTACATTTGGATGATAATATAGAGAGAAAAAAAAATACGATAATAAAAAAAAAACGATGAATTAAAAAATTCTTAAAAAGTCTTTTTTTTAAAAAAACGCTACGTTTTCCCGTGTTTCTGATATGCTTCAATAAATGACTGTAGATTTCTTTTGCTCCACGGAAGATGAAAGCCCTTTGGCCTTTTGCAAGCCTACACTTGGGTAGTGTGAGGTCATTATTTTGCCTGGCGTTCCTTTGGTGAATTTTTGAACGGTGTTGAAGTCATTCTCAAAGATAACCGGGAGTTAGGTTGTTCATTCATTTGTATGCAGTAGTCTATTTTCATTGTCCGTAAGCGTATGAAAAAGCGATTACTGCCAAGCACATTATTCACGAATTGTGAGTTTCAGTAATAATCATACATTTTCAGTGATTCTATTTTGGATGAATTTGATCGAGATTGTGATTTTGTAGGTTATAAAAGGTGAAATCATACATCAGACATCGGACGCGTGTTTCGATTCACGCACCGTTACTTAAGCTATTATGTTAATTAAGTTGAGCTTTGTCGGGGATTAAACAGTAAAAACAGTCTTTTGTTGTCTTTTGTTTACCAGATTGCTCCGAATAAGAATATTATTACGGTTGATCGATTCCTGGCTGCTTAAATTAATTTGCATGTTATGTTTGGCGCGCACTGAAAAAATAAAACACTCTCAGAATTTACTGAAAATTCTTTATTTAAATCGTTCAACAATTCAAGTACAAAGCAAAGTTCTTGTGACGGCGTTAATCATCTTTATCCTCTTCATCGCTTGGGGGATAGAATGTCATTTTTGATGTCCTTTCATCCTTGTGTGTGATCGCTCCACAATCATAACATCGACGGAGAGATTCCTTGGCGTGCTTTCGTTCAAGAGGAATCTTGTGATCACATATAGTGCAAACTTTACAGTTATCTTCCCAAAAGCACTTAGGACATTTCATGAGTACGGTATCATATCCATGTGAACTGTTGCAGTGTCGGCACGGATCATGAACTTTTGCCTGAGCTATCGTTGAATGTTCAACTGAGTCGCTACTATTCTCGGCCTCTTCTTCTTCCCAATCACTTTCCAGGCCGCTGTTATGAGACTCTTCAGGTTGGCTATTTTCAGAACTGGTTTCCTCCTCTTCACTGCTGTCCGACAAGTTTTCATCATTAGCCTCATTACCTGATTCGTCCTCTTTATCCTGGTATCCTCTTTCTTTTTCTAATAAATCGCTTAGAAGTTTTTTATTTTTGATCAGTCGCTTATTCACTCCGAGCTCTGCTAGTCCATCTAGGAAAGTATTGAGCGCACGGGGTTTGGCGACATCTTCGTTATGAGGGAGTAACACATACTCGACCAGCTCTGAGATGTTTGTTACTGGTATTACGCGCTGGTTTCGGAGAAACAGTCCACTAGGTGTCCAGAACAAGATATTTTTAGAAGCAGCCATACTATGCAATAGTTCAGAAGCGTGCTTTCTGGAAACGGCGTTGGAAAGGTTGTTCAAGACATCTTTTATCCGGGGTTCTTCTTCGTCACTTTCCTCATCAGAGGTTGAGTAATCCTCCATTTCACTTTCCTCCTCTTTATCCCAATCCATCTTTCTTTTCATATCGACCAGCACTCGTTAAAAGAGAGACACAAATGACCAACATTCAAAATCCACAGTCTCTTTTATAACATAAGATACCCCAAGCTACTAATTGCAGGGGTCAGTAATTCTTGTATAAACCCAGTGCCCTCTTGCACAAGGATGCGTTTCTTTGTCTTGCATGTAAGGAACATTTCGCTGAGCAAGATTTAGAAGAGCACCCTTATGCGAACGCAATATGGCCCTAACTTCTTCAGACACTGGTATGTTTTCTGTAAGTACATTATAAATAACTTGCAATAACGCATGCAACTGTTGTGGAGTAGCTGTTCTCAAGAGAAACTGACGCTGCTTGGAAGGGCAATCAGAAAGGAGCTGAAGGAAACCTCGGTTGTTCTTTACAACGCGAGACATGATCATGGAATGAGTTTAAGAAAGTAAGTTCCCCCTTTTATTGTGTGAGTGTGGGGGAAGTAATTGACTTGAGGAGAAGGAAAACACTAGAAATAAGGAGTAGGAGGGAAAACAAAAGAATTGAGGGGGAGGAGGAGGAGGAGGAGGATGAGGTGGAGGAGAAAGAGGGAAAGCAATAGAAATGAGGAGGAGAAGGAGGAGGAGGAAGAGGGGGAGTTGGAGGAGAGGATAGGGAGACAATAGGGGCTAATTCTATTTAAATGTGACACATTCGACGTTTTTTCAGTGCACGTTAAGTCTTCACTGAGTTGACATGAGTTGGTCCTGTCCTGTTTGTAAAAATAATTTTTCCAGGAAAGATAACATGCAAAGACACATGAGCCGGAAACACAGTGAACCGCCGAGTTTCACTCCCTTCAGAGCTATGCCGTTTTCTGTAGAAAAGTGTCAGCGGTTTCAATTTGTACATCCATTTACTTGTATGGTTGCTGGCATGACCGGATCAGGAAAGACCGTCTGGGTAAAATCTTTGTTGCAACAGGCTACCACCAGAGAGGATTGTTTGGTGCTATTCGTAGTGGCAGCCCGCTTATCTAGAATTGATGGCAATAATGCCAAATATAGAATTTATCAGAGGTATTCCTTCCAATCTAGAGCATGACTCCTATTTTGACATCCACCAACGCAACTTAATGGTGATCGATGATCAGATGGCTGATGCCGGTGAAGACAAGCGAATCGTCAACCCGTTTACAAGAGGATCCCATCATCGCAACCTAAGCATAATTTACATCGTGCAGAACTTATTTCATCAAGGAAAAGGCAGTCGAAGTATCAGCTTAAACAGTCACTACTTAGTCCTTTTCAAGAACCCCCGGGATAAACTTCAAGTGCTGACCCTGGCTAAGCAAATGTATCCCAAGCACAACGATTTCTTTATTAATCACTATGAGCAGGCCGTACAGAGGCACTTTGGTTATCTCCTAGTTGACCTTAAAACCACCACTCAAGACAACTGTAGATTGCGAACGAACGTTCTACCTAGCGAAGAACGATTTGATAACGTAGCGGTACCGGACAATATCTCGCAGGAACTACTACAGTACCTCAAACAACAGAACGTAATGACTCCCCCAGTAGTTCCAGTAATGAAGAAATTACAAGATTCAATGGATGGTCTTCTCTCACGATCAGACCTTGGAGATGACGAAAGAGCAAAGCATTACATGCAGCTGCAAAACAAGTATTTGACGTTTAAACAACAGTTGAATTCCAGACTCAAAGAATCAAATCTACCCTACTCTGAAGAACAGAGACAAATTTCTAGCAATATAATGCCAGATCAAGAACCAGTGACTGTACAGGCGGCCGCTGTCCAAACGCCCATGGTTATACAGGCGACCGCTGCCCAAGAACCAATCGCAACACAAGCGACGCCCGCGGAAGCGTCACTTCCCTCGTCCATCTTAACACCCCCTCCCACAGTACCCTCACCTACACAGAAAAGAAAAAAACCACCTCGAATTCGGTTTAAAAACTACCTGGATGACGATGATCGTCCCTCAAGAAGATCCCGGCGAACTCACAGAAATCATCCATATAAGGCTTCTCAAGAGGATGAATTTTAATTAAATTGTGGCGCAATCACACACATGGATGAAAGGACATCAAAAATGACATTTTATCCCCCTAGCGATGACGGGGCTAAAGATGATTAACACCGTCATAAGAACTTTGCTTTGTACTTGAATTGTTGAACGATTTAAATAAAGAATTTTCAGTAAATTCTGAGAGTGTTTTATTTTTCCAGTGCGCGCCAAACATAACATGCAAATTAATTTAAGCAGCCAGGAATCGATCAACCGTAATAATATTCTTATTCGGAGCAATCTGGTAAACAAAAGACAACAAAAGACTGTTTTTACTGTTTAATCCCCGACAAAGCTCAACTTAATTAACATAATAGCTTAAGTAACGGTGCGTGAATCGAAACACGCGTCCGATGTCTGATGTATGATTTCACCTTTTATAACCTACAAAATCACAATCTCGATCAAATTCATCCAAAATAGAATCACTGAAAATGTATGATTATTACTGAAACTCACAATTCGTGAATAATGTGCTTGGCAGTAATCGCTTTTTCATAAGCTTACGGACAATGAAAATAGACTACTGTATACAAATGAATGAACAACCTAACTCCCGGTTATCTTCGAGAATGACTTCAACACCGTTCAAAAATTCACCAAAGGAACGCCAGGCAAAATAATGACTTCATACTGCGCAAGTGTAGGCTTCCGAAAGACCAAAGGGCACCTTTCACCTTCGGTGGAGCAAAAAAAAAATCTACAATCATTTATTGACGCATATCAGAAACACGGGAAAACATAGCGTTTTTTTTTTAAAAAAAAGACTTTTTAAGAATTTTTTAATTCATCTTTTTTTTTATTATCGTATTTTTTTCTTTCTCTCTATATTATCATCCAAATGTAAACAGTTTTCATTATTGTTATTATTATTTTTATTTTCATGTATGACAGAAAAACCCCCCAAGGGGAGCTATACAATAAAGTATGTATGTAATATACTATATGATGTCATGTATCCAAAAATAACTTCAAAAACCTGTCAAACCGGTAATACCGACAAACCGGTAATACCGACCATGCCTGCCATAAGTTAAAAATAGAGCATGACATCATTGATCAACCTGTCAAACCAGTTCATAACCTGTTGGTAAGACTAAACTAAAATATGACGTCATCCTATAATGAGTGATCAAGACAATAGGCGGTGACGTCATCGTCGTTAATTTATGCCCCCGCGTATTAATGAGATTCCCCCGCGAAAAAGAGGCCTAACTGGTGCGCCCCTCACTACTCAACAAGCAGCGAAAAAGTGACAATGACATTCAAACCTCGCTTTTCTTGCTTATCTAGCAATGCTGACTCTTGTTAGCTGAATATTCCTCGTGGGAATGTTCATGAGATAGGTGGTGTCTTCGATAACCCCCTACCCCAGACAAGGTGGGCCCTCTTTTAACAAACTTGTTATGACCAAACCCTGGCACTTTTTCTTGTCGGATAATCCTTTTTAAAGAAAAGGGATACATCTAGTAGACTCCATATAGAATGAACAAACACAGTCAAAACTTCAAGGCCATTGCAACAGATAGATGCAGACCGATATTTCGAGAACAAGAACTAGTCGTCTGTAGGCTAGTATTCTACACTTTGAGCTCATATCCGTAAAGGATGCGATGGGACCCCTGTATCAAGCTTTTTCTATAGACGTCCGTCTCGACAAAACACACTACTAATATGGGATATAAATTACTTGACTCTGTCTTCAAGTAATCGAAGGGTAAACTAAAACAAAGCATTGCTGGTAAAGGTCTGTTACCAAAGCATTGATAGCATTAATAGCCCTGTAGTAAAAAAAATTGTGTCATTAGATCAGACAGAAAAAAGAATGTGGAATGCGAAAGCTCGATTCAGGCAAAGTATTTCATTGGTCTCTCTTATTCTTATCCCGAGAGCGTGATCTTCTCTTCCTATAACTATATATGACGAATGAACTATCGAGGGTATGTCCAGTGTCCCCACCACAGCTAGCGACGTTCTTCTCAGTGCTGTCGCGTTCCTTGAGCGTAATCCCAGAAGATCTTGTCGCCTATCCAAATTAATCCTTTTCGCAGCCCCTGCACTGCTTTTCGTACACCTCACTGTATTTATATTCTATAGCTAAATGGTCTTTTGGATGAAACAATGATTGCCTTATCATGGTGTTGACAGGCTTGGGGTAACCTGCCCACCCTTTCTGTTAATACTGTACCTGTCATGTGACTTTATCGATATTCAATCCACTGAAGAAGATTTCGTTATGTAACTGAAAGTTTGAATGTGTGCTTTAATGGAGTTTTCAATCCTGAGAAGAAAACTCACTTCACATTATTTCCTTAAGGGAGGATTTGGAAACTACATCTGTACTTGTGACCTGGATTTCAGCAAACGATGATTTTCTCATAAGGCGGAATGTGCAGTGGACGTCCAATTCATCATAGCTCCCTTTTTGACTCCATCTTTTTGTTTTTCGTTTCTTTTAGAAAGCTACCGAAGCTTGCTCTTCGCTTGGACTCTCGAAGTCAATGCTTCAGAGCTGCATATATGACGTGGCCGTAACGAATGACACGTCACTAACTACCCAGGAGACCCTGCAGCACGGTAGGTAGAGAGTGCTACAACAAAAAGTACAGAAATAGGGATAGTTACAAATGGACAAATGCAAAGAAAAAGAAGGAAAGTGATAACTACAGCTAGACTATGCCAGAACAACTTAACATCTTCAGGTTAATCACCAACGATGAGAATTAGCAACAAAGTGAACAAACAATTACAGAATCGATAACAGAATGGACGAAAACGAGAAAAGTTGAATCCAAACCATTAGAAGAGCTATAATAATAATAATAATAATAATAATAATAATAATAATAATAATAATAATAATAATAATAATAATAATAATAATAATGATCGTTTATTCAACCTTTTTGCAGCATAAACTGAATTACAAGGCGGGTTATTAATTACGTACAAATATATTGGAATTATGACACATGAATATAACTGTTAATGTTAAGACATATTATATTTCGAGATTCTGGTATTTGATGGTGCAAAAATTTCCAAATCTGTTAGTTCTTGCCGAGGCAGCCACAAAAACAGATTCTTCCGTTTCTAAGGGCATACGGTCGGTTGCGGAGAAATGTTATACACGCATCCTCCCTCCTCTGGCACAGCAAGATTAAGCCTGACTTCTTAAGCGCGTCCTCATAGCACAGAGAAGGAAAAATAATTTTTAGCGCCCTCTTTTGTATTGACTCAATTTGATCACTTAAGTATTGCGTGAGGCCAGCCCAAGCGGGACTCGCATACTCTAAAACAGACCTGATGATACTACAATAGACAAGAACAAGCAGCCTATCAGTTAGTCCGCATTTCTTAAGGGCGCGTATTGCATATAGCCGCTTACTCCCTTTCTTTACAATATGATAGACATGCTCGTTCCATGTTAAGTTATCGGACAGGTGAACCCCTAACAGCTTGTAACAGGAAACGTTTTCTATCAGAGAGCTACCAACCAGTAGAGGGGCTGGGGGAAACGGGCAATACTGCAAAAAGCTAATGCACATTCCCTTGCATTTTTTACCGTTAAGAACCATTCCCCTAGAGGAAGCAAACGAGTAAATATCTGAAACAGTAAAATTCAAATATGAAGGAGAGAGCCTAGGAACAAATTCCATGACTGTGGCGTCATCTACATACTTTACTCTATTTGTACAGTTAGAGGCCATTCTGTTCACAAGAATACAAAACAGAAGAGGAGCGAGTTTAGTTCCTTGTGGAGTTCCGCCATTCAGCCATATGGGTGGGGACAGAGACTCCCCCACCCTCACCCTCTGGTTCCTGTTCGTAAGAAAGGCAGCAATCCACCTCACTAAATGTGGGTCCACATCTAGGTTATCCATTTCGCATTTCGCTGCGACAAAACCAATCATATTTTTTGCCCTTTGATGCCCTAGCGAATACTTTGGCTGGTGACTCTAGGAAAATTGAATGATTGCAAGTAATGAAGCAAGCTGTTTTTAAAAAAAAAAAAAAAGAATGAAAGCTGTTTAAACGGTAAAAGCGCGTTTTTCATCTATGAAAGAATTCAAGGAACTTTGTTTGCCTTTTCCGTCCCTTTAAGATAACATGTGAAACATCTTTGGGTTCTATGCGTTACATTGTTGTATTCCTTCATGGCCGCAATACAGATTACTATCCAAGAAAATACAAAGACAGTGGAATAATGAATCCCTTGTTAGAGAGATAAAACGAGCAGAGATTTTACTTGATGCTTGCAAGTTGAACCCGTTGGGTATAAAAGTGTTTAATCTCTGAAGTTGAATGAAGATGCATTCAGAGTGATGCGACATGGATGAAAAGTCGAGGAAGCAAGATGTGCTATCTACTTACTACAGTAACCATTAATCTCCTATAATGAGTCCTGTTTCTTTTTCGTTCTGTCTTAAGACTGCCCGGACCAGTGTTCGGGAAAGGGAAGATGTGTGAATTCCACGTGTCAGTGCATGATTGGCTGGTCTGGAGACAGCTGCCAACTTGGTAAGTTAAATAGCACACGCCTCCTACAAGGATCGTTAAAACATTAACGATTGAGACAACAAGAGAGAAATGGAATTTACCCAATTACTGAACCTGGTTAAAATCCCGTTTCTTTTTTAACGCACCAAACAGATGTAAGGTAAAATGTTCAAACTGGTTGTGATTACTCTATGATTACAAGAGAGAAATAGAATTCACCCAATGATTGAACCTAGTTAACATGCCTTGTATCTTTTAATTAACGCACCGAACAGATTTAAGGTAAAATGTTCAAGATGGTTATCATTACTGTATGACTTAACAATTGTCTAGGAATTTTAGTTTACGAAAAGATACTAGGATTTACCACAGGGAGTCAGTTTTTGCATTTCTCATGTAGTAGAGTAGACAATCTAGAAAAGTATCTTAGCACGTAATTTACTAGCGTCGTCATCTGTAAAAGCGAGCCACGAAATTTTTACATTACTTTTACCTCACTAGTCTACAAGCTTTGTATAAGTTTTTGCGAGTTGTGAGAAATATCACTATAATCCCCCCTCCCCCTAAAGAAGAAATAATATTTTACTACTACGCTGGAAGAGTTTCAAAATAAAATGAGAATCAAGCGGAACTGACGAGAAAAGGAAAAGCTCTGCGAGTAAGCTAATGTTATGCGGTAGTTTATAAGCTATTTATAACTGATAAAACAGGCGTTTTGTTTTCAAGGTGATTGTACGAACTGTTCAGCAAAGCATGGGAAATGTGTAAAGGGTTTCTGTGAATGTGATGATGGATGGGAAGGCGTTACTTGCGAACAACAAGGTCAGTTTAGAATGCAACGAATTAGTCAGTGTAATAATAATGGTAAATGAAATAAATCAGACTGATTTGATAACCAACAGTGAGTACGAGGCTTCCTTCGTAAAAAAAAATGCAACAACTTGGCATTTCATTTTAATCCAAAGTAGTATTTTGCTGCTTTAGTTAATTATACCGATTTTTGGGATTATATATTTTATTCTCGGTTTTCACTGTCATGCCATTGAAAAAAAAATCGAAACCATTCCATGAATGAAGTCAAGAAATTGACATGGTAAAGAGGATAAATAAATAAGGCATCTGACCAAGTGTCAGGTCTGTGCAGCATTCTGTACTCGAGTTATTTGACAAAATGTTCCACATAAATTTATAGAGCTTAGTATGGAGACGCTATGTTTGTGTCCCTCTGAGGGGCACAAACATGGCGGCCGGAAATGCGAAAAAACATCTGGAGTTCACTTTTGCCAGAAATGAGGTTTGTTTGCCCTTGTGAAATGTTTAGATTAATATTTCTCCTCAAACTTAAATTGTTTAGAATGCTGAAAATCACCCGAAGAGTCATTTTTAAGATACGGAAAAGCTCTGTCACGGCCGTCCTCCTTATGTCACGCACGATGGAAACTCAGAAATTGAAACCGTTCTATTTTCAAAAGGAAGCATGACATCGAGCTAAGAAATTGTGAACAGACATATTTTTAGATAATCTTTCCTTGAATGAAGGTGAAAAATTTTGTAGGCCTCCCAGTTTTGAATTTTAGAATTTGGTGACGTCATGTGAAAACCGAGAACTATAGTGCTCACGTTTACTGGTTGTTTTCCTATGTAGATTTGCAGTTGAAATGTAGGCATACATTCATCCATCCATCCCACCCATCCAGCTCTCCGTCTATCCATCTGTTCGTCCACCCGTTCATCAAGCCATCCGTTTTCATTCATTCATTCATTCATTCATTCATTCATTCATTCATTCATTCATTCATTCATTCATTCATTCATTCATTCATTCATTCATTCATTCATTCATTCATTCATTCATCCTCCGTCCGTCCGTCCGTCCGTCCGTCCGTCCATCCACCCACCAACCCACCCACCCACTCACTCACTCACTCACTCACTCACTCACTCACTCACTCACTCACTCACTCACTCACTCACTCACTCACTCACTCACTCACTCACTCACTCACTCACTCACACTAGACCCTCTTGGGACTTGGCCACAGATTCAATTACAAACTGGTGGTTCAGAAGTCCTGATTTCACCAACCATTAGGTTTTAACGGACAGACACTGTAGTTGGCACTCCATTCACTTCTTCAGGATGTGAACGATGTTTTCAATCTCCCTTGTCTTCTTTCTTTCAATTCCAGCGACTTGTAATAATGTTAACAACTGTACCAGTCCTAACAACGGGATTTGCAGGAGGACAGATGAATGCCGCTGTCATGACGGATACATAGGTAAAGACATCTTCATATATGTGCCATGACTGTTTATTTTTAGCTTAACACGTTCAAAGCTTTTTTACCACCTTGTACATCATAATGAATAGTACTACAGGAAAGTACTGCTCATTCGCTTTTATTTGAATGTTCGCACTTCAGAATTTCATCCACAAATAAACCACCTTGAACAGCAAAATATAAACAGCTCCACAGGAAAGTACTGTTCTAATGGCTAAAAATTACGCTTGCGAAGTTTGCTTTTGACGCAATGTCTATGTAGTTCCCTGAGGGATCCGAAGTGTCTTTTAATTAATATTCAGTTTGAATGATGAATATGTGTAATATCATAGAGCAATTTTTAGTTCAGTGTCGAAAGTGACTACGCGTTTACTTTGATTTCGCTTTTTTACGCTCTGTGATTGGTTATCAAAATTCGCGCCACTTTCTCAACCAATGAGAAACAAAACCAAAACCAATCACACCTTTCTTGCTCGCGTTTTCCCGCGCTTGGTACTGGTGAACTGTATTTGCTTCGAGTTCTGATTGGTTCATTGCACTGTTAACGTCTGTTGTGATTGGCCAGAGTAATAATGGTTTTCGGTTTTCGATACTCTATTGAAAACCGCTCTATATATGAACTGCAGATTATTAATATTAATACGATTCTTTGATCTATTTTCCAGGTGATGACTGCAGCATTGTCCCTACATGCTCCAATGTGTCTGACTGTTCAGGAAGAGGAATCTGTATTGATTATGACGTATGCAAGTGCCAGCGAGAATGGACTGGTAACGCCTGCACAAAGTATTCTTGTGGATCTCTTGACCATTGCTCAGGTGAAATCAATTTTTTTCGGTATCAGATATATTAGCCGTTTAGATCCGGTATCATGGATGCCTGGAGGGGGGACTCTCTATGAAAGGGCTGCCCCTTTAATATGAGAGTACCCCCGGGTGTGGACGTTGATGTAACAACTTCATTAGGGCTGGTTTTATTAGCAAGTTAATAAATAGTTTGATCTTGCTCTTAGTGGGAACAAAATGGTGGTATCGGTTCATATAAAATACTACTCCAGGTCTTGTATCCAAAATGCTAGCACAGTATGGTTGGCTTAAGGAATAGCCTAATACGGATCAAAATATTTGAAAATACCAAAATAATATTATATAATCAATACTTAGGACAGCACACATGGTTCCAGTAATTTTGAGTGACGCTCTGTTTACAGTTTAAAAGTAATCGAGGACAGTGAAAACAGATATTGCAATTCCAGCTATGGATATCGCCAGCTACGGATATCGCCTATTATACCATGCCAGAGAAATAGGAATTCGTCATCTGGTCCTTCTTACAAAATGAAATGAGCTAGATTTAGCAATATTTGTTTATAGTTGTTTTTAATAAAACAATTATTCCACTCCCGCTTGTTGGATATACGATGATTATAGTCAACAAGTGTCAGGTGCTTTTAAAGTCCCTATGATTTTCAACGGAACCCTTACTCTTGCCTCTGAAGTTCATAGCTACAACACCAGATTTGTATCGAACCTTAATTTTCATCTACCGATAAGGAATAATTACAGAGCTGCCACTTTTGCATTTGCTGGGTTTAAAATTTGGGAAAAAATTCCCTCTTAATTAAAAAAAACTCCCATATAATAGCTTCTACAAGCAATACAAATTGTACCCTTTAAATACCCAGTTATTATTTGATTTCTCTGCCTTCATTATTAATTATCATTTCTATTGTTTTTTTTTTATGTAAAAATTGTAGTATTTAATTATGCACTCTTAATTTTCTTGTCTTTTGTTTTATGCTACTTAGTTAGTTGCACGTTATACGCCAGTTAGCTGCACGTGGCAGCGACCAACTCGAAAGCCTAAGCTCCTTTGGTCACTGCGCACATTTTAACTTTGATGATTTATGTAATTTAATGTTGTCTTTATGTTACCTTTTTAATGTATCATAATTTCCTTTTGTAGTTACCTATTGAAATAGTGCATAAATAAAAAAAATCTAAATCTAATCCAATCTTCTGACTTTTGAGTCCATGACAGAGTACTTAAGGCGCATTCACTCAAATGAAAGGCCTTTATAAGTACTTTAGCCTGTGTTCGGTTACTACAAGTAAAAACCAAGTGTCATTTTATCTCATTGCAGGCCACGGACAATGTGTGGCTCTCTATAAGTGCGACTGCGATCCAGGCTGGACTGGAGTCAGCTGTGCTCTTCCTGATTGCGCAGGCGCCAACCAATGTTCTGGTCAGGGCGAGTGCGTGTCACGTGATGCTTGCCAATGTTACCCAGGATTCCAGGGTGTGAATTGTAGTGACGTAGCAGATTGTTGGTATCTTGGAAACTGTAGTGGACACGGTGTTTGCACACAAGAGAGACCTGGCGATAATCTGACTTGCAGGTACGTTGAATGATAATACTCTAGGAAGATTTGAATGCTATTGATACGCATGAAACGTGTTTATTTACTTAGATTTAGATGAAGAATTCAGCTTAGAAGAAATCTGAAAGGTTGATAAACATTCACTCCCTTGTGCAATGCTGAAAACAGCTTTAGGCAATGAGTAGCTTATGGTATAGTGCCGAGCTTTATTTCTATATATCAACAACTGTTGTTTCGCATTTTATAAATATTTCACAAACGCAGAAATTAAAGAATAATGAAATTAAACGACAATAGATAATGGATCATTATTTTCATTATTGTCGTATTTCATTTCGTTTTTGAAGGGCTCCCTAGTATCGCCAGTTGTCGTAATCTTTGAAAACAGAAATCTTATTTTCGGGCTTTCAAATCAAATGACCGAAAAAGAATTCTTTTGTTACCATGTAACGCTTTCCCGCCAAATCTTATCATCAGTGGTTGTGGTCGCTTGCGTCCCCTTATGTCCCACTGCTGTACATTGTTTTTACGTTCTTTAGAATTTCCTGTATCCCTTGAATGTTTCACTGTCCTGCAATATTTGAGGCGTAAATTATCCACTTTATTGTCTTTTTTTTCACTGTTAACATTGTGATGAATTTTAGTTAATGGTTCTTTTGTATTTCAGGTGTTACGATGGATTCAGTGGTGCTAACTGTAGCATCGCCTCGTGCCTATCTGTGAATAACTGTTCTTCTCATGGCGCCTGTATAGAGGCAGACTTGTGTAAATGTGATGTGGGTTACACTGGGCCCGACTGCGGGAATGTGTCCTGTGAAGCTGTCAATTATTGCTCAGGTAAGTAACTTTCAAGTTCTTCAGTACAACGGTTTAAGATCAATATGCCAGGGTCTGTGTGGGGGTGCTGAATTCTCAGCTATCAACTAAAATTTGACTTCACTTAGGCAAGGTTTAACCATCTCAGCTAACGGTTTCTTAACCAAATAATATCAAAGAACAAATTCCCCTATCTTGTCCCCATATTTTCCTTATAAAGTACTTGGGAGAAGTCATTAAGATATCAAGAATATTCAGGTTGGGTGATCATATCCTTAATTCTCATGATCTCAGGAGTTGAATAAGCATTAATGTTACAAGGAGAAATTTGATGCTGATCACTGTTAGACTAAATGTGTGTAAACATGAAGTAACTGAAAACAAATGAGGGAACTTGAACTGGTCACAGAATCTTCGAATGGACAACTTTCACATTGGAAAGTTGGCCTTAATCAAACCGGCAATATTGAACATTACATTGTACAAACATCATTTAGGACATAAATTATACGAATTACGTTTTAAAGTGTATAAACATGCAGAATTTTGCCTCATCCAGTATTCATGTTGTTCTCGTATGAAGTCGAGAAGAAATCGGATTCCTTATAAATTTTTCTTTTGCTCCTTTGAGGCGTATAAAAGTGTCAAATTTCACTTCTGGTTGGATACGATACCGCGCAAGACAGAAGCTGGGGTAGTAGGGCTGTGACACCAATACAGGAACGCTAGTCTCGCGATTTCTCTATTCCTCAGCTTTTTTGTGTGCAGAGGAAAAAAACTGTGCGGACAAAAATATGAATGGGATTGGATGAAACGACCGAGGAATGGAGAAACCTCGAGATTGGCGTTTCTATATTGACGTAAAAGCCCTGCTATTCCCAGTCTCACTTATTGCGCGGTATTGTACCCAACCGGGAGTGAAATAAGACGCTTTTATACCCCGGCCTCAAACGCTTTAGCAGCACTACAAAACACTAAAACCGGAACGTAATACTTCTCTTGCAGGCCACGGCGTTTGTATTGGCTATGACATATGCGCTTGTGATCCTTTATGGCATGGCCCAGCGTGCAGCGTTGCGGATTGTTCCAGCCTCAATGATTGCTCCAACAAAGGAGATTGTATCCTGCCCAACAAATGCGAGTGTTATCCAGAATACGACGGCGCAGCATGCAACACGACGGCTAAACCGAATCTTCACGCCCCCGTGTTTGCTGTAGCTGTGTACAATGTATCGGTTTCAGAAAATATGCCGATAGGAACGAAAATTCTCCGAGTGCAGGCGAACGATGCCGACTCAGGACGAAATGCACAGCTCTTCTTCTCAATGGTTGATTCCAATGACGTGAATCCTACTTTCACAATCGATAGCACTTCGGGTGAAATCTTCACCTCATCGGCTTTGGACTATGAGGCTTCGTCGCCGCACCTTTATAAGCTTAAAATCGGGGCTTCTGACAATGGATTACCACGCAAGTCAAGCCCAGCATTCGTGTATATTACTATTGTGGACGAAAATGATAACTGCCCAGTCTTCAACTCGTTTCAAAGAAAACTTTTTAACATATCACAATATACACATCCTGGAACTTTATTGACGGTGGTATCCGCTAATGATAAGGACAGTGGGCTCAATGGTGAGGTGAGGTATAGCCTTTCATACGCTAGCGACCATGGTGGAGCTTTTGATGTGGATGATAAGAATGGTAAAGTGATTGTTGCAGGAAATTTAAAGGTAAAGGAGTATCGCTTGCTGTTGGTCGCACGTGATCTCGGCGTGCCATCATGTTCCCGCCAAATTGACCTGACGATAAATGTGTTTGGAGAGCAACACATTACAGAAAAACCGAGCGAAATATGGACACCTGATACTACTGAAGGTAATGCAACGTGAACGTAAAACCTTCCCTTTTAAGAGCCCTTTTGTTCAAAGAATAATAAAATAAAAACAAAATAAATAAACAAGTCTCAAAATCCCTCTCGCAAAACAGTACAACTTAATGAGTCCCCAAGTAGGTGTTTACAAGCTAAAGATATCGACATGTACACTTAAATACAGTTGTTGTAAAAGTTGTTTCATGGCCATTTTTCAAGTGATTACACTCTAGGATTTGATCTACTAGCTCAAATGTTAGAAAATCTTGGGTCAGCCCCCTTAAAGTTTAGATGTATTATTAGCATTGTTTCCTATGCCTATTGCCATGCCAACAGTAGCCTATCGATAAGAAATAATGCTTAATACATCTTAAGTTAGAAGAGCTTTGTGAACCCAGGATCTCTACAGGTTTTCTGTAACCGTCTGTTGGCCAATCAGATTAGCAAATTAGAAACTGGCATCAGATATCAACTAGCTAGTTAGAACGTTATCGAATGTCTCTTTTTAGCTCTATGAGTTTTGTTGTTGTGTTCATCAACACTTTAAACAAATAGAAGGAATGCGTTTCTTTTCCTTTATACCACCTTAATCTTTAAGCAGCAGTGATATTTTATCCCTTACCAAAGTATCGACAACTATTTATGGCCTTCACTCTTTTACCAATTTAGCAGCCAAATGCTGGAACGTACTTCCTGAAAATTAAAGAACCACCTCAGATTACAGATACTCCCGTCAACTAATTCTGTCTTATAATATTACTGTTTAAATATTTATCTAGACACATTTGTAACTTGGCTTAAGAAATCTTTGTAAATTTTATTTACTTGGTAATGTTGTTATTAAGTCTGTTCGAAGAAATTAGCCGTACGTGCTGCTGCATAAATTCAAGGGTTAATAAGGCGTATAATGATATGATGTGATGAATTGAAGGCTAACGTCTCTCTTCTCCTTAAAGGGGGAGTTAAACGCCAATTTGATGTCATTTCAAAACCCGAAAATGCTTAGCTGTTAAAAAAAATTGTCTAGTTTTGCAAAATATTATCATCCAGTGCAATATAATTGTCGATAAGTTCATCTTTCCAAAGACAGAGTAGGTCGGAGTGGATTGAAACTTGAAAAATGTTAGGCTAATTAACGTTTTACAAGTTCTCACACTTTCGTTTCCAAACTGTGCTACAACAGATCACGAGTTGTTTGTTTCAAGAATTGAGTTGATTTCTTTCCTCTTGTTGTTCTAGAATTATTTTGTAGCTAAGTAAAGGTCTTATTTCACCCTTTTTAAAAAAGAGCTCAAAAACCCCATGACACTTCCCTTTTAACTGGTGAATTTTTTTCTCATTTGTTTCATCTGCAGCCGAAATCAGGACTACAACCAATAAACCGACAGAGATTCCAATGACACATCCTATTTCCAGCTGGTACAAGAGCCCTGTCACCATAATAAGCATTTGCCTTGCTGGTTCCGCCATTTTTGTTGTCCTCCTAGTGATAATTGTTGTTATCGTATCCCGAAAGTGGAAGCGTCGAGTCAAACCTGTGGTTGACTATCCTCTCATTGAGGGTTCTCGTCTTGGAGTCATGGCGGAAAATGATAATTCCGGCCAATCAACGCCCAGTTGGGACATTGTGGAAGATTTAGAAATGGAGAACGTAGCCAGTGCTTTGCATAGGATCAAGTCCACGGAACAGTATGAAATGAAAAGCATGCCTCATTTAGACTTTTAGTGTCTTTTTTTAACGCCTTCAAGTTTTGAAATCAAAGGGAAAACTTTATTTAAAGTGAGGATAAAACTTTTTGTTTCTTTGAAAACCCTAGAGTTTATATTGAACGGTGACTTGACTTGTTCGATATAACATATACCACCCATCGTAAGGCTTAGCGCAATAGCCCATTCTACAGTTGTGTGCTTTGTGACATGGCCTTGGATTGGAAGCGAGGCTGGGGGTGATTGTCTTGATACAAACCTCACTGCTTTTCATATGTAGATCATGTTGTTCTTATGCTAACTAGTTTGCATTTACAAGTGAAAAGCAGTGAAGTTTGTATCAATACAAGGTCACCACCAGCCTCGCTTCCAATCCAAGGCCAGGTCACTTAGCACACAACTGTAAAATGGCCTATTACTTAGATTACTATGAAAAAAGTAAAACTACACGCTGATTTATCAATTATGTATGTATTTATTGACTTTGAATAGAATATGCTTAAGTGTATTGCAGCTATAAATTGATATTAATGCGTACTGCGTCAATAAAAGGGGAATACCTTGCTGCGTCAATAAAAGGGGAATACCTTGCCTGCTGTCATTTTCTCCGCTTCGTCGTCTATTTTTCCAGGCCCATTTTCTTCATATTTCTCTGCCGCAGACTCCTTAAGTTTTCTTTGTTTCCCTAACCATAAACCCAGTGCAAAATTTTACTATTCTTTGGTCTGCATTCAAATTAGCCCTACTTGCCTCGTTCAAGGTAAAATACTCTTTCGATTTTTGGACTCAAGAACGACGTTAGTAAGGCAAATTTGAATTCAAATAAAACAATTTGAAAACGTCCGTCATTTTTTTGTATAGAAAATCCGCCTTGAGGTGAAGCCCTAGCTCTTTTTGTAACGTAGGATTCTCTGTCCATCTGCTTTTCCACTACGCTACAACGAATTTTTACTGTTATTTTATTTTTCGTAGCCAGTAAAAATCTACATAACAACATAAAGAAAATTTATGTACGTGCGTTGCACTGTTACACTGTTAACAATTTCACGAAAAAATGCGTCAGTTTTTCTCGATTGGTTCATTTATGCAAATAAAGGTTAGTTATCGTTCGTTGCAACGTTGTTGTCGAGCGTTAACAAGTTTTGACTAATATTATTTTCGATTGCTTGTGTTTTTTAAAACCTCTTATCCTTTTTGTCATGACACTCGTTTCTGTCCATTGCTGTTTCGTCCATCATTTCTCTACGTCCTTCCTACGGTCCTTCGCCTGTTATTTCACTGTTCTTTATCCATCGTGTCATGTCTTCAATCGATCATATTTCTTCACAAGTTTTCCAAGATCTTTGCGGAACGAACGGTGCATGGAGTAGCGCAAAGAGCACAACTTAACGGTGTCCTTCGTGAAATATCCGTTTGCTGGGTGCAGTAATGTCCTTAGCTTCAGTTGACACGACGAGCATTGAAAATACATGGTAGTGACTGAAAGGAGGTTTGTCGCTTACATGAATAGTCGAGAAACTCTTTGCGGGCTAATTACATGAGTTCATGTGGTGCCAACATTATGGATAGGTTTCCTCCTGGAAACAATCTAGTATATCGCCAATCTTTATGAAGTTCACAAGTTTCTGGACCGCTCTAAACGTCCTTCGTGATCATCCGGAGGAAGAAGCAAAATACACTGTAGCACATGGACTACGCTCGTCCGTGCAAACGGGAACCTCTATCGACTCTTTCTGGCTATATTTTAAGAAGGAAAGCAAGAGAAATTTGACACAAAACAGCAAGAAAGGTAGGAAATACTTTACTTTCAATGTTATACTATCATATAACAGCAAAAACGAACGATAAAATCCGACGTTTCGGAGTGATCATGACTCCATTATCAAGGGAACTGTGTGACAGATCATGCAAATTACATCATTTAAAGCGATCTTGGCGCGAAAATTAACATAACGGGGTGCGAAAATTACACAAATACTTTCGCACGATCGCTTTAAATGAGATAGATTGTAATTCATGATATTTTCTAGCGATACATTGTTGCAAGTTTTTTTCATGTTTTGCCCAAATATTACACAAACAATGTTGAAATACAATGTCAGATTTACAAATATGTTGACAATTTCTATGAATATTAACTTCAATAAAATAGTTGAAACGTCAAATTTACAACAGTCGTATGCATAATATTTATATTCAATATAAATCGTCAAAATAACTATTCAAAACCGGGGGCAGCTCTAGTGAACACTATTTCTAGTTTATTTGTTTATTTATTTATTTGTCTCGTTCCCAGCTAGAGCCCGCGTTACCCTTATCCAGTGGAACGTTGTCAGTTCTGGCCCCAGTTGTTCAAAGGCTGGATAACTTTATCCGCTGGATAAGGCACTCTTCAGCGTCTAAAATATACTTCACATTAAACGTTGTCCAAGTTTTTCGTACACTCCCAAACTTAACTGTGGTTAGAGTGTGTATATTCGCTTGTACAAGAGGAAATACTGAAATCTTTGCACAGATTGAAACTGTCGGATAGTGACTTATCCACTGGATAAAGTTATCCAGCCTTTGAACAACTGGGGCCTGCTGGATAAGGGTAACGCGGACTCCGGGAAGGGGATTGAGGCAGGTCACACCTCACCTTGGCAAGTATTCAAGTTCTACTACGCACGCCTCGTACCCCACAACATTCGTTCCCAAGTTGCCCTGGGAATTCCAAATAGCGACCACTGAAAGTCCAGGCAAATATAGCCAATCAAGTGACAATACAATCTCGACAGTAAGCGACTATTGGGAGATTGTCGTCAAGTATTTTTTTCAATATTTTAAGGGTGAATGGAGCTGTGTTCGAAATTAAGAAATTATTAACTACAAACTCTAATTTTAAAACTTCATTAAACCTTCAATATTTCTTATTTCTCTTAATTTTACCAATCCTTCTAGAAAAACTCCCAAATATACCCAAAAATCACTCAAAAATTCACAAAATACTACACAACATAGATTCACGGGATGAGCATAGAATTTTTGGATTGCTTGAAACGTGAACGAGATATTTCCATTAAAGCCATATCAAGTGGCGGAAAAATGGCGTTTAGGTTAAGTCCTCCCTTAAGATAAACGTATTTACATATATTTAACAATTAGATTATGAGCTCGAGATTTCTATCGCGTGATAATTGATAAGGGCGAAGCCCGAATCAACTATCACGCATAGAAAGCGAGAGCGAATAATCTAATTGTTTTAGTATAAATCTACTAGTCGTTCAAAACTAAACAAGAAAATTATCTATTTCCTCATCGCAGACACTTCGAAAACGCGACGAAGCGGCCGCCATTTTGTTGAAAACCGCTACTCACTATCTATCACAGAATAGATAGCGAGTAGCGTAGCCAATCAGAGAACGGCATTCGTGATAGAACACTAGTAGATTTATACTAAATCACGTTAGCGTCTTGCCATTTACGTTGATACCTTACTCTCACTCCATGCTACCAATTTTCGCACGTACTTAATTTCGCGAAAAATCGGGAGCCGAATTTTGCACGTATTAATTTTTCAGAGTGCAAGAAAAGGTAGAGCAAAAATGTACTAAATTTCGCGATTTTGTCAGTGTTTTATTTTCTTAAGCCCTGTGCCGAGGGCACTTGTCACAAGGAATAAGGAAAAACTGGAAAGATACAAGATCTGGCCCAATGTAACTACAAGAAGCCTACAAATGGAAACTTTGATAACTGTAGTAAAGAGGTTTTGGCAGAATTGCAAGCTGAAGAAAACCGATTGAATCGGGGGAACAGTGCTAGCCAAAAACAAGACTGGAAATACTTTTTCATGGACAGATAAATACAGTTTTAGTTCAAAACATTCACTACAAGGCCCGGTTAATTCAGAACATTTTAAAATCTTATTGTTTTGTGATATGTTATTAAGTTTCGGGCAATCTTTTTTTGTTTCGCGGGTATTAAATTTAGCGATTTTTTTTAAATCGCGAGCATTAGTACTCGAGAAAAAGGAATTTTGCAATATCTTGATCATCATCCCGTTCCCTGGGGGGGGGGGGGGGGAATACTATATAGGTATGTGCTGCCCTAAAGGGTATGGTTGTTAGCCGTTTTGGTCTCAACGGGTATAGATTTTGGCCATTATGGTCTTAAATCGGGTATGGTTTTCAAGGGGAACTAGAGCAGCGTTTAAACGTATTTGCCTTTTCAACTCCAAATGAATAGTAAAGAAAGAGGAGTATCCTAAATATATCATTCGAGCTGAATTTTCGGGTGAATTTTACCAATTCTTTACTTCAGAACTGATGCGAATTGAAGTTTAATTACGCCAAACGCCAGGTCTGAAAACGGGTGTGAAAAATGGCATGTTTTGGTCTGAAATAGGGTAAGGATTTGGAGAACCCCACGGCACACCCCTACCGAGAATTCCAAGAAGTCCCCCCCCCCGATCTTATTATTTTTAAGTGATTGTACTATCTTTAATAGTTATCTAAGGTGCGTAATAAAGGTAAATTTGAATTGAAAAATGAAAAGATGCTTAGGAAAAAGACAAATATTGTATAAATACATTGACATACAAATGCAGGTTTAAGTAATGTTTAAAAAAAGAGAAGGGGCGTTTTGTCAGGGGTGTTTTGTAATGGCTCAGTTGTGTATAATAATTATATTAGTAAATAAGAATTAGTTTTTTATCTTATACTATATTTATTAATTTATAGTTACTTAGTTGTCTTATTATTTATCTTGTATTTTTTTATTAGTTTTAATCTCCTATTGATAACAGATATACTTTTTGTATTCTGACGAGATCACCCTAGTTAAATAAAGGTTTACTACTACTTGTCGAGGCGCAGCCGAGTGGTTTTAGACCCGATAAAACACGTGCTGCGAGTTTTTTGAGCGGCTTCAAAAACATTCCTGGACAAGCGTGTGTCAATAGAGTTCATAACAATTATGCTTCTATGAACGTTGGAAATTAGCATATGAGAAAAACACCTCATACTAATAAGGAGGAGGTTAATCGATATAAAATCGCTGCATGTGATGTATTATCGACCATTTGATAGGTCAATGGGCTTATGAATTATTAATGAGTTTTGATCAAATGTTTTCCATTGTCGTCGTTTTCATTGTTTTAGGTCATGAAGTAAAAGTAAGCTCTTCGCCATACGTAGGTCTCGCTTTGTATCTTTTTCATGTTTCCTGGGTCAGGTGGATGGTTCTACTAACCATTTTTGTCAACCCCTGGGGTCCCCCTTCAGGGGAAATCCTTTTAGTTGATGAGCGATAATTGCGGCACGTCATTCGTTTTATCTTCTCTCTGAATCGTTCGTTCACCAGACCATACACAATGGGGTTGATAGCAGAATTGAACATAATCATTATAGAGGTCACTATGTATGTTACGTCACCAAAAGTGGCCGTTGAGGCATAAATACTCAGCATGTAGTTAATAGAGTCAGTTAACCAACACACTGCAAATATGACACTGACGGCAACAGCCATCAAGGTGACTCGCTTTCGTAACTTCAACACGCCCTGAAAATTGAAACAACCCACAATCAATATTTATATATGTTTGTTAGATTTATTGCCAAAGTAGCTAGCACGGAACATAGAAACAAACTTAGAAAATTACTTTATTCCTGAGAAATTCAGGCTTTTTAGATTTTTATAGACTTTTTTAAAAAATTCATAGATTTCTATCGATTACATAAGTTTTTGAAAGAAGCTATTGCCAACTTCATTTTTTTCAATTTGTATGTGTTATCGCATGAAGGTGGGTAGAATTAAGGATTACTTGTTATTTTACGTGTACACGTATTTTCAAAGTTTTCCCAAATTGCCCGAGGTGGGCAATTTGCTTAAACTTTGAAACTACAAGCGAAAATTAATCCTTAATTCCACAAGGACTCATTGCGACTACGTGTTTCAGTATAACATAGAGGGCAAAATTCTCTTCAATGCATTCATCTCTAACGCGATAGCAAAACCAACAATTTTCCTCTTTCTTAGCATACAAAACAGACAAATCGAGAAACGTTGATAATTGTTATAAAGATGTAATTAAGAGTAAATACAAGTTTAATTCCTGAGCAAACTATTAACGATTAAACCAAACGTTAGGCATCAATTAAGTTTAATTGATTTACATGCGGTGTGAAGCTTTCTACCGCTTGAAAATCACACGAGCACAAATCGATAAAAGTAGAAAACGGTGGATGCGAAGAAGTACAGTCAAACCTCCCGCAAGCGACCACCCAAAGTGTCAAGCCTTGGTGGTCTCTTACGGGAGTTCAGACCAAAAGGGGTCCAAATTTTACGCTAATTAGCATAAGGTGACTCCAGACATTTAGTAGCCACGGAAACGTTTTACAACTTTCCAAAACTATATTGCCAAAGAATTTTAGTATCCAAGTGGATGGTTTGCCATGATAAAATATCTAATACGGTAAATGGGACAAGTTTATTTCGGGAATGTACATGTGATAACGTTACAAAGGCAAATTGTCCAACTTCCGACAGGGAATAGCTATGAGGTGGTCGCTTACGGGAGGTTAAAAACCGTGAAAAGAAAATTGCAAACTTTCGTTTCAAAAAAGTGGTCGCGATCGCCTACGAGAAGTGCCAACCATAGTGATTTGAATGGGAAAATTTTGGTATTTTGGAAAAGTGGTGGCCCAAGAGGGTTGGTCGCTTACGAGAGGTGGTCGCAAGGAGAAGTTTTAACTGTAATTTTTTCCACTGAATTTCGCCTGCGCCTTTCCTCCCAGCAAGGGAGGGCACTGTTATGTCTAGGTAATCGTTGGTTGAAAGAAGCCGTAGCGTGGTGAAAACGCTTGGTTGACATGAATGATTTCAGTTTTTACAACCAAACAAATCCAATCCAAGTTTTAGCTTTATTTTGCTGTTTCTTGGAGGACACGAAAAGTCACCGTTAGGGATTCCTTTATAGCTGTAGCAACTGATTTCTTGGTATTTTTGGCACAAACAACCCGGCTTAAAAAGTCAAACTCCAAAAAACCTGAAAAACCTCGTTGTTTTTGGTAGTAAAATGAAGAAACAAACTTAATGTAGAAATGGCGTGCTTAGGCAATCAGGAGCGAGTACTTTCCAACCAGCATTCAGTATTTTTGCCCTCTATGTTATAATACATATAATTGCAACTCAAGTTAATAAAGTACTGCTATTATGATTATTAATAATAGTGGAAGTAAATAACTCCAGAAAGGATGAGGGATTTGTAAGGTTATTTATGTTCATACAATTAGCAGACTTAGATAAATGCTAGCTATTGAAAAGGAATATTGTGGAGCTCCGCTTTTAGTAAATATTAGAAGCAGTAACAGTAGTAGTAAAATGAATGAATGAATGAATGAATGAATGAATGAATGAACTGAATGAATGAATAAATGAATGAATGAATGAATGAATGAATGAATGAATGAATGAATGAATGAATGAATGAATGGATGGATGGATGGATAGATGAATGAATGAATGAATGAATGAATGAATGAATGAATGAATGAATGCATGAATGAATGGATGGATGGATGGATGGATGGATGAATGAACTGAATGAATGAATGAATGAATGAATGAATGGATGGATGGATGAATGAATAAACTGAATGAATGAATAAATGAATGAATGAATGAATGAATGAATGAATGAATGAATGAATGAATGAATGAATGAATGAATGAATGAATGAATGAATGAATGGATGGATGGATGGATGGATGGATAGATGAATGAATGAATGAATGAATGAATGAATGCATGAATGAATGGATGGATGGATGGATGGATGGATGAATGAACTGAATGAATGAATGAATGAATGAATGAATGAATGAATGAATGAATGAATGAATGAATGAATGAATGGATGAATGGATGGATGGATGGATGGATGGATGGATGGATGGATGGATGGATGGATGAATGAATGAATGAATGAATGAATGAATGAATGAATGAATGAACTGATGCATGGATGGATGGCTGGCTGGCTGGATGGATTAAGGAATAAAAGATCCAACATCTCACTAGTATGAACCCTTTTCAAACCTGTTGTCGAAAATTCATTCCATCGGATTCTTCACGTTTGCACCACAGGTCAGATATGATCCTGGAGTACAGAACAACCATAAGTGAAACTGGAAATAATGCCATGACAAGAAACCAAGTCATACTATAGGCTTTGGGCATCCATTCCTTGGGATATATTGCAGTGCACCAATGTTTGTTGTCATCAAAGTCCTTGGTTAGGAACTCTGGGATCATCATAACCACTCCAAAGATCCAAGAGCAAGGTATGATGACCTGGAATTAGAATGTAGAATATATACTAGTATTACTATGTTGAACATGTTTCATATTTATTTATAAATGATGCGAGTGTTACTGTGTAAATCTGAAAGCAATGTAAATGTAAGTTTTAGAATTTATGACGTCATAATAATATGTATTAATCCAATTTCGTCAGTAAAAGTTATGTTATTTCTAAAAACAGTAAATGCAAGCGTCATTTTATAAAGACTGGAATACCTTGACTCGTGAAATTTTTTGGAACTTTACTACCTTTTTTCCCGAGTTTCAGTGATTTTTTCTCTGTGATGCGCATGCGCAATTGACAATGGGCACTAGTTACTTGCGCGTAATAATAAAGAAATAAAAAACGCACCGTTTGCATTGTTGAGTTATATAAGCACTTGGGAATTTTCTGCTCCTCTCGAGTGTTCTTAAAAATTCCCAAGTGCTTATATAACTCAACAATGCACGAGGAACAAGTTTTTTTTATTTCTTTTATAAAATATAAACAGTCGCAACTCCTCAGACAACTGCAAATTTTAATGAATCAACATCAACTTTCTCCTTACACGTCGGACGCAATGTTATTGGTTCAAAATTTGACAGAAAACCAATGAAAAACGTTTTGTATCGTTCATATGTGACGAGAATCATTTGAAGCAAAAAGTTCTTGAAAAAGCTAAACGACAACAAGATAAAGTTCAAATACTTCACTTTTCTGTGGATTGAAGGAGATTCAAGTTTATTTGAACCAAACTTATAGTGCACGAATTGAACATGCCACCCAGCATTTCACTGTGAATCACTGCGGTGTTGGAGGATGTTGATCGGTGTGATTCTACAACTGTGGATGACATTTCTCCTGGTTGTCGAGAAGAAACGGACTGGAATTGTTGGGAAGACATCTGCTGCATCTGTGTTGTCTGAATGGATCCTGTTAGAGCATATGACAGAGCACCACTGCAATTTCTCAGCTGAGTTGACGATGGACTGCTCGGGTTTCTGTGGCCCGAAATGTGGCAAATGTTCCGATCTGCCAAGCCGGCTTCTGACCACAAGGTTATCGCTGTTGCCCGAACACAATGATTTGTGTAGACGGTGGACAGTACTGCCTTTTCGCTGATCTCTTTCATCGCACTGCCCAGAGTGTTAACACCGAGCGGGCGATTTTCGTACCAGACGGTTTGCACGGCGCCGTTTGCTTCGGTCCAGTCGCGCCGAGGGTGCTGAAAGAGAGCTTCGCACTTTGGATTGAACTTGGACAGATACAACCTCAGAGCTCGATAACCATCGGTTAATTAGTGTTTGCAATATCATTAAGAAACTCGAAACCGCAGTCAAACGAGGGAAATTGCTCGGCCATAATGGCGGTCTGTCGCTGAATTTCTCAGATTTTCACAGGCAAAAAATCTGACGTGTGCTCCGTGCATATGTACAATTATAATGCACGCACCATACGTATGCTTCGTGCATTGTGGAGCTATACAGAACTTTTAAAACTCAGTTTGACCAATCACTGTGCTTGCTTGACCCTGCCTATTTTATAACAATTTTTTAAAGTCCGTACTTTCCTAATGCATTCCACCAATCTAGCAACAAAAATCACTACAAAACATAGTACGACAAAATACCATCCGTAAAAAAAACCCTTAGAAACACCTCTTGCTCTGTAGTTAAGTTAGTCCCCCTTAAGCTGATGGACATTTCTCTCAAGCTGGTTTTAAATTGTTACACTTATAGCAGTAAATTAAGTTCATAGCAAGAAGTCGAAAATGATTTAACGGAGAAGCGGTATTTCTAAACATTCCGACACAGATGTAACGGCGTGTTAAGAGGGTCTCATTGGGGTGGAGGCATTTATGGTTGACGCCTGATATTTTGGCTTTTCTACGGCTGACAGAAATTTTAAGCGTACCTTTAGTTTGCGGTTGGTAAGTTCAAGCTTGCTTCCAAGGGGATGAATCACAGCATTGTACCGCTCAATTGCTATGGCAACCAGAGTGAACACTGATGCGCCACTTCCGACCCAGGCCAGGTTACCTCCTGTTACCAATAGACAGAGTACTTTGCCAGTCATTCCATCAGGGTGCGTGAAAGTGTGTATAAAAATGTACCGTGGCGCAAAAAATATGGCTAAAGTCATGTCAGCGACAGCCAGGTTGATAAGTAGGTAATTTATTGATGTTCTGTGGAAAAGTAATGAAGTTGAGATTAACATAAAAAATAAAAAAAACAATTGATTTAATTGCGTTCGACATAGAAAGGACGAACTCAAAATACAGAAAGGATTGGATTGTATGAGACAACATTGAATGACGCGTATCTGGCATCCCCTGCAGATTTTTGCAGGGGCAGATGAAATCATCACCAACTTTGCAAAGGAGAGAAAGCCTGGGATCAAGATCATCGAACACACTCCCTAATCTTTGATTATTATTATTAGTTTTAAACCTGTATTAGAGCGGTTTTCAATTAAGTGGCAAAAGCAATTCCGGTTTTGTTTAGGTTTGCTTTACCACGCACCGTGATTGAATGTTTAAATGAGACAAAACTCAAACCAATCGTGCCTTTCCAACAAGCGTTTTCCCACGCTTGGCGCCGGTTACATGTTTTGCTTCGAATCGCGATTGGTTGATTGCGCTGTTTGCGTCTGGGGTGTATAGTGATTTGCCAGGGTAATTAATTTAATTTGGTTTAACAACATTTAATTGAAAACCCCTCTGTGGAACATCCACAACCATGAAAGAGATAAAGTAGTTAAAAACATAGCGCGCGTGCATTCTAATCTAATTCCTATTGGCGTCATCATGGTACATTTCTCAACAGGCGTCCATCCGATGACGTGTGCAAGTCAGATGGGGGAAGCATGCGCGCGCTATGTTATAAAAAAACTTTTTACAGAGAGACAACACCATAAAAAATGTATATTTATAAGAGCTTGTCGAAGTTTAATGAAACGTTAAGATTAAACCGATTTGAGAAACCGCTTTCACCCCTTTTCTTTTGTACAGAGAATTTTGTAATTAATCAGGAACAAAACCTGTTTTCCAGGAATCATTTACTTTATTTCCACTATGTTATAAAAGAATTGGTTCATGCTTTTAGCTGTGCGTATATCGGGTTATGGATGCACTTGGGAAGTTTGGAGAGCACTCAAGAAGCTATAGTTGCTCTCGGCTACGCCTCGAGCAACTCTTACGCTTCTCTCGTGCTCTACAAACTTTCCACGTGCATCCATAACTCGATATACGCACGCTAAGCATGAACCAATTCTAAAATACATTTCTCATAAATGCCAACCAATTATATAACAATATCGAGATGAATCAAGGACGCGTCATTTGAATGACCGTCTTAAGCGGACTCATTCTTTACTTGAGACTTCCCGAGAAGTTAAAATAAAACTAGCCATCTTTTAAGTCAATATTTATTAATTTCCCAGAGTGGCCATAAGTTTATAATCGAAGTATTAGAGGAACTTTAAGCTCCGAAAGGCTTAGATGTAGTAGTCACGTGTTTTATGACGCCACAATTGTGCTCGAAACAAATTGTCAGATAAGCCAAGAATGGTTCATTGTGACTCGGGGCTTCGCATGTGTGTTTGTAGCTTCAATAATACAGTCACTAAATGTGTTCTGAATGGAATAGGTTTTCGTTTTATTAAACCGTTAAGCCCTATTCACACAAACAAAACATGTTCAATTAAACCAGGTTTGAATAGCCTGTGAACAGGCTACGGTTGGGGATAGGACGAAAGAAAACACCGCGAGCGAAGCGAGCCGGGGGGAAACTGTGCCGAGAGGGGAGCTGGCCGAGGAGGAACTGGGGGGGAGGAAGGGGGCGGCGTAGCCTCCCCTCTCCCCAGTGCCCCCCTCGGCCAGCTTCACTCGGCTCGCTTCGGTCGCGGCCTTTTCCTTCGCCGTTTCCTTCGCTCTATCCGGGTTCACAGGCTAGGTTTGAAAAAAATGAAAATTGGTAACAGAAAGCTGAACCATTGGCTTTGACATGGGATTCAAGTAAACTTTAACTTATGCTTTCATTTACAGTAAATCTGCAGTCGACAAAAATATCCGAAAGCAGCTTTTGTGAAGGAAACAATTTTAAACTGTGTTTAACTAAACAGCGTTCAAACGTGTTTAAGCCTTGGTGTAAATGGGGCATTAGACTACCGAAAATATCTTATCGTTCAGGACCAGAAATAACATTTTGACTCAGCGAATATTGTGCCCATCGCCCCAGCATATCTGTATTACACCATACTGTGATTGCGTTAGGAAGGAAAACCACATAATTATTGAATTTGTGTACTTTTGGCCTTTTCGTTGTAGATTGACAAATTATGTTTGGACAGTTGAGTGCGTATAAAAAAATAAACAATATTTAGCATATCGACACCAGGCAATTATTATTACCCTGTCAGCCGTTTGACAACAAGTTTAGTTACTTATTGCTCGACGTGGACGTCGAGTTTTTAAGAGAAGGCGTATGTTAAAGAAATTTCGGTCGATATTTATCGTACTTGTATTCGAATTCATAGGGAATGTTTCATTATTATACAAGTACATTTTGTGGCTTAAGGTTGTGTTATTATTGGTCCTATCATATATCGTTCAATTAGTAAGAGCAATGGTAACCTTAGTTTTTGTTTTAGCTCATTTCAATAATTTGCCAAGTTGTGCAAAAAGATCTTGAAAACGTTGTCATGCTCGTTACTAAAGGGAAAATAATAGGTCTTATCGCGGTTTTCGTCGCCATTTTGACGAGTAGGCAAACAGGCTCGAAATAACAGTGTTTCTATGGAAATCCGATGTCAAACAATTGTCATAAAACATCGCTTCTGAAAAATTCATGAATTGAAAACTTTTGGCACTAGGAAAAGGATTTTAAGAAAAAATTTGGAGGGATGTAGCTGTGCCAGAAAGCGTCCAGTCGTGTTTTGAACTTTCCATACATCTTCCTGTATTTTTTTCCCGCGAGCTATTTTCAGAGCAGTTCACGGCTGGTTCGCTAACAGACAAATGTATGGAAAGTTCAAAACACGACTGGACGCTTTCTGGCGCAGCTACATCCGTCCAATTTTTTTCTTAAAATCCTTTTCCTAGTGCCAAAAGTCTCCAATTCATGAATTTTTCAGAAGTGATGTTTTATGAAAATTATTTGACATCGGATTTCCAAACACTGTCATTTCGAGCCTGTTTGCCTACTCGTCAAAATGGCGTCGAAAACCGTGATAAGGCCCATTAGAAAAACCGACAATAGCTATGCAAGGAAATATTTTTAAATTATCTTCTTAGACTTAAATAAGGTTAATCAACTTCATAGTAAATAGGTTTCGTTTCAAATGAATATTCATGTAACGAGTTCCGCTCTGTAATTGCGTTTTCTAGAGTATTCAATAGGAATAATCAACAACTAGTTAGTTTTGTCGTTTATCTTTAAGCCTTTACGGATCCCGTTCCGCTCTGTGTATGAATAGCTCAACTTTTTAGTTATGAATACTAAGCCTAGTTTATAAGTCGCGCTACAGTCGAATTTAATTCAGACGACTTTAATGGATAAATTCGTCGTTCCGTCGACAAAAATCGTGGCGTGGTTTTATGCGTCGAAATTAATACGGTCGAATTTAATTCTCTTCCCAAATGCAGTGTTTCTGGTCGCCACGGGTCCACTCGCTGTGGGCTCGTTAAAATAAGTTTGAAATACATTTAAAAAATGTATGCATTTCATTCGACGCGACGCTAGTGCGACGTTTAAACTGAAGATGCGTTATCGATATTTTATCCGTTTTGGTTTTTACCAGGCCCCAGTTGTTCAAAGGCCCGTTAACTTTATCCGCAGGATAAGGCACTATTCGGGGTCTAAAATATACTTCACGTTAAACGTTGTCCAAGGTTTTCGTTCACTCCTAAACTAGACTGTGGTTAGAGTGTGCATATTCGCTTGTACACGACGAAATACTGAAATCATTGCACAGATTGAAACTGCATGTTGGATAGTGACTTATCCACTGGACAAAGTTATCCGGCCTTTGAACAACTGGGGCCAGACGAATTTAATTCGTTTTAGACGTTGCGCTATCGTCGAATTTAATTGCTTTTGGGACCTTAAATTAAATTCGTCTGAATTAAATTCGACTGTAGCGCGACGTATAAACTAGGCCTAAGTGAGTTTATTTGTGAACTGTGATAACGGTAATTTCGCGTCTTGCGTCGTCACGCAACGCTCCTCTCCAGCGTTGCGTGACGACACAAAGAAATCGTCATGTGATCGCATCGAGATACATTTGGTTTAAATAACTTGTGTCGACGTAGTCTCCTACTGCTATACCTCATATCGTGGTTCTTGATTATGACAGCACACACCAAACTGTTTCCGCTGATGTTTAAGATGGCCAGTACGGAATGCACTGTTGTTATGGCAATCTGAGCCGATTGTGAATCCGCGTACGAAGACATGCTTCTTAAGGCGCTTCAATCATTCGAGCTACAAAGCAAAAAAAAAAAAAAAAAAAAAAAAAAAAAAAAAAAATGGACAAAGCATTTGCTTTAAACGGTCTAGAATTCATGCACACTTGTGCCTGTTTACATTTTCAATTTGACTTGCCACTTTCGTCGTTCGCCACTAAAATTTTGCTCGCGCAAGGCTGCGATTTCATTCTGAATTTCAGCGTGATGTAGCTGTCTTTTCTGTAAATCCTGTAAAATCCTGTAAAGTTCCAAACATGTTTGTAACCCATACGATATCGCACAACGCCCTGAGGAATTCTATTCTATCGTATAAAACACTTTTCTTCGATTATTGCTCGTTGGTGACTACAAAAACAATTTTTCTTTGTACACTAAAATTTCCATGTGCCCTTGTGAATCCTAACTTTTCTGCACAGTTTTCAATATGCTACGAACCTTGTGTCGAATGTATGGCTCCTGTTTCGGTTTCCACCACGTTTGAAATGTATTCAGCAAACGGTGATCTCCGCAATATCTTTTCAATCAAAGCTTTTGAGTTCTGCCTGTAAGAGAATGAGTCACGATCTTCAATAAACGCTATGTTCTTGTGAAGAAGATCTGGTCCACTTGATGTAAAAGATCCCGGTGGGTAGCAGGGCAGCTCTCGCTTAGATACAGAGCCAAATTCCTCAAAAGCCCCTGTTACACACTTCAATCGGGCTCTTTACCTATTTCGAATTCACGAAATGAAAAGCTCCCAGTTGTCTTTGTAGCTTAGATGGTAAAGCACCGCACCGGTATCTCAAAGCTAGATCAAGCGTTGGAATAGGCCTTATCACAGTTTTCGACGCCATTTTGACGAGTAGGCAAACAGGCTTGAAATAACAGTGTTTCTATGGAAATCCGATGCCAAATAATTGTCATAAAACATCGCTTCCGAAAAATTCATGAATTGGAAACTTTTGGCACTAGGAAAAGGATTTTAAGAAAAAAAAATTGGAGGTATGTAGCTACGCCAGAAAGCGCCCAGTCGTGTTTTAAAGTTTCCATACATTTCCCTGCGTGTATTTTTTTCCCGCGAACTTTTTTTAGTAGCAGTTCACGGCTGGTTCGTTATCAGACAATTGTATGGAAAGTTCAAAATACGACTGGATGCTTTCTGGCACAGCTGCATCCCTCCAATTTTTTTCTTATAATCCTTTTCACCTGGCGCGGGGGGATTAAAGCGGGAGCACTAATTTTCAAAATGAGCGTTGAGCGATCTGCTGATATTTCTGAGGAAGTACGATGAACGAAAATGCAGTTCCGAAACAATTGAAGTGGAAATGTTGTCGATGTCGATACCAATATAAGCTTAAAATGAAAACAACAAATTAAACTCGGGCAAAATTTTCTTAACTTTACATAATGGCTTCACCAACGAAACGAATTTAAGACAAATTTTGAAAGCTTGGAAGTAAACGAGTTGAATAAAAGTCTCTATTAAAGTTTTACGTTTCATTGAGGAGAAAAGACGGCAGTTTTTATAATCTGAAAACTAGTTTGCTGTCGGTTTGAGCGGCTCTCGGCCACCTTTTAAAGTCACAACAAAACATTTTCATCTGCGATAACAGTGGACTCGCTTAGTGAAGCCAATGAATGACTTATTTCCTACCTGAAGCAGCTTGTCTCCGAGGTCAACTTATAAAAGTCCGTTAACTGGTGAAGCCGTCAACAAGAAATTGTGCGAAAAAGTGCTAACACGCATCATCCTCGAGTTTTACACCTTGACATAGAGGGCAAAATTACTGAATACTGATTGGTCGAAACAGAGGGCAATTTTTCTTAATTACTGTAAGCTTTCACCGAGTATTTCGCAACAGCCGCCAACACTTTAATCAAAAGCTATTCGAAGACGTCTTTAGAACCAATTTATTGTCTTAGCTCTGCTTTAGATTAGCTAGCAACATATATGGGAAAGAGGAAGTTAGGATTTGCAGACGAGCCCCAAAATGGGCGCGATAGGTGTTGAATCTTCAGCACTAATGATGTCAGAGTACTGTGTTAAAAGAGATTGGAGTACCTTCTGGCAGTGCTAAGGCCGCTTTGCATACGATTTTTTGATGCAGGGCTTATTAATTGACACACATGAACAACACCGGTTCTGGGACACCTTTTTGTGAATTAATTTTACTCATTTATGGGTCCATTAAAGTGGGAGTACACGTGAATTTGGATGGAATTTTCAGAGGTTTGAGGAAGGGATAGAAGAAAAAAAAAAGATTTTTGGAACACTAACAGACAGTTGATACCCACGCAAGAGCACCCCAGGCTGCTAGTGGACTAACTTGGTATCCGTCTATTAATTATTAACTACACATTCTAGTTTTAAAACTTCACTAAATCTTCAATATTTCTTATTCCTCTTAATTTTACTACTCTTTTGAGAAAAACTATCTCCTCCCAAATATACCTAAAAATCACCCAAAAATTTACAAAACAGCCCAAAACATTGACTTGTGTAATGAGCATAGGGTTTTTGTATCGCTTGAAACGCGAATGAGATATTTCGGTTAAACCGATTTTAAGCGGCGTGAAACGGCTTTCATGTAGACCCCCGCCTTTAATAATCAACTTCATTTTTAGATCCTCAATTCGGTTAAATTAAGTAAAAACAAAGGTTTGACAGAAGTAGTCGTTTCTGTGTGTAACGCCGGTTCTGGGACACATTTTTAAATAATTTTTTTGGCTCTATTAATCAATTCCATTTTTAGAGCCTCGATTCGGTTAAATTCAATAAAAACAAAGGTTTCAAAGAAGTGGCCGTTTCTATGTGTAGCGCCGGTTCTGGGACACCATTTTTAAAAATTAATTTTGCTGATTTATACGAGTCACGTCTGACTAACACTGTAAGGTCGGCATCGCTGTTTGAGTGTACGCTGGAGAAAAGGGAGTTGTCGTAGGCTTCCGTATAGATGGCCTTACCCCAGGGGATCCGTCATCAGTTATTGGCGCATCTGTGTTCTGATTAGATACAGTCGTGAAAGGGACCGTGATTACAAAAGCTAAGGAGGAAGCATGCGGGCGGTCTTCACAGTTATAAACTGCACAAAAATACCTCTGTATTAGTAGGCACCGTCCTTAATAAAAGCTAGATTAATTAATTTCAATGCTACGTGTCTTTCGTTTTACAGGTGGCTTCAGCAAGTAACTCGAGCAACAGCTACTGAAAGTAGCCAAGGAAATGAGTCAGTCTCCTGATTCATTTTGTCGTGTCACTTCCCTCGGCGTATTTGTCTTCATTTATATGCATAGAACGCTTTTCAGTTGAGTGTCGAAAGTAATTTGGTAATTGCTTTGGTTTTGCCTTACTTCGCTCTGTGATTGGTTAGCGAAACTTGCGCCACTTTTTCAACCAATAAGAAGCAAAACAAAAACCAATCGTGCCTCGCGCGTATTTGCTTCGAGTTCTGATTGGTTCATTGCGCTATTTACATCTGACATGATTGGCCAGAGTAATTAGTTTGGGTTTGGTTTTACGACAATCGAATGAAAACGTTCTAACGCGATTGATTATGAACAAAGCCCTTCCAGATGTCCTTTTACGTACAACAGTATAGTAGTAGAAAAATTATCTTTCATTATCCCTGCATTTGTGTATTTTTTTTATTGCTATAACGAAACAATCCTGTTTTACGCACAGGATGATGAAGACCCACTTTCTCACCACACAATGCAAGCCTTTTTGTAGTGGTTTTAGCTTCAAGGTGAATGCTCTAAGTTAACGTACAATTTATTAGTCACAAGGTGAACAGATAATTTCCTTTAGTTCGAAACTTCTGTTAATAAATAATTATTGCCATATGGTGGAAACTAGAGAAAAGATGCCAAACTGCAGATGCGTTTCAAGTATGACCGGAAATTCCAGTTGGACAATCAAATGGTACGCATCATTCCATTTGGAGTACTTCTGAAATTATCAGCTTCTGGTCAAAGCGATGCATTTTAATTACTCCTTTTGGGATTTACAACTGATGTTTATACATTTTGCATGTTATCCATCTTCTATTAAGACAAGCTAAATCATTTCGTATTTATAAGGAAAAAATCCATCCGGGTGGTTTCCTTAACTAAATGATGGTAATCACCCATTGTTTCAGGTATTAAACTTAGCTTTGATGTATCATGAAATATAGTATTGTTCTTTCGGATAAAATGCCTATCACGGGCTATTTTACTCAGCCATTTAAGGCGAGACAAAAGATAAACAGTCTTCTAAAACAAATAAATTCAATACACCAATGGAATAGTAACTGAATTTTCGTTTTCGCAAAGCTTGTCTTCTTTGTCTGTTTCAAATCCACTTGAGTAATGTGGCCCATATTATGATTTTCATGTAAATTTTTTTTTCCAATTTGAAACAGGATAAAGAAATGAAGAACATGATTCTCAGGAAATTTACCCGTTGCACCATAAGGTCCTTTTCCTCAAGGCTTTAGCTTCAGTGTAAATAGAATTAACGTCGTGTACGATTTTCAGGAAACAATAGCCATATGCGACCTAATCGTTTCTTTTAGTCTGAAGTTTTAAGACGCTATTTCTTATAAACCGCGGGGGAGAGCAGAGAAAAAAGACTAGTTGTAGTCGAATCAAGACTACATAATATTGTGAGAAATTTTCGCAGGAGTAGAAATTATTTTTCGTTACTGTCCTTTTCTTGTTTGCCTTCAGTCTTGCTTCTTTCACTGCTCTCAAAACCAAACTTTAATGTACCATTGATGAAATATTGATGTTTTGAATATAATACTTCGCAAGAGATTTTTTAAAAGGTCATAATTAAAGAAAGACAAAGGTGGCCCTTCCAAAAAAGTCACCAAATTAAGTATATTCAGTGCAAAGTTACATATATCATTGTACCGAGTTACCCTCACATACTCTGTCATCAACATAGTAATTGGCCAGATGGTGACTTGATCTCTCTGCTTTACTCAGAAACGTGATGTAGTCTTTTCCCTATCTGACTGGGAGTAAGGCGGAAAGGTGGATCAAACCTTAGATACATGACTATACCTTTTGAAGAATATTAGTAAAGGTAAGGACCGTCTGTGTTTTAGACCTCAAAGATTAAGGAATTATATAACTGATTTCAAAAACAACTTGAACTTCAGGGGTGCGATGACGCAAAAAGGATTTCGGTTTTTCGGATATCAATTCTTTGCTTCGATGGATTATGAAATCAAATGATCAAGGCTTGCGTTCTCGAAATTAAAAAGTTTTTTCCTATCGTGAAATAAAACATTTACCCCCGGATGCAAAACTTACGTAGCATATTCAATTCAAAGTGTTCTTTAGTATTTCAGTGTTTTTAATTTGCGATATTTCTTGAAACCATTAAGATTTGTATCCTTTCCTTGGTAAAACGTTAGTTTACTGACGAAATTCGAAATTATGCCTAAGATAAACAACAAAAAATATTTTTCAAAATATCTCTTCGCCTGCCCGTACGAAGAATACGCAAGCAGAGTGGAAGGCTACAAATGAAATGATATATATCAATGGTACATTTTATCCTTTCTCTTCGCAGCAATAATATTTCATTTTGCCAAGGTACACCATGGTCGTGATGCTCAAAGAGGAAAAATATTTCTACGTTATGAAAATAGTTTTCGTTTTGCTTGTCCTTTTGTGGAATGGCCATATCAAAGTTCTTGCTGACCAAGGTGAGATGATAACTTCAGTTATTATTCCTCATGTCAGCCTCAACAGCCAGGGTAAAAGAATATAGTCACCATGACTGCTGTTTCATAAAATAGACATGTTTTGTGATTTTTTTGTGATACATTTCTCCCTTTATCATTATCGCGCAACAGATAGGCCTTATCACGGTTTTCGAAACCATTTTGACGAGTAGGCAAACACGTCTTGAAATAACAGTGTTTGCATGGAAATCCGATGTCAAATAATTTTCTTGAAACATCACTTCTGAAAAATTCATGAATTGGAACTTTTGGCACTAGGGAAAGGATTTTAAGAAAAAAAATGGAGGGATGTAGCAGTAATTTTGAGAAAGCGTCCAGTCGTGTTTTGAACTTTCCATACATTTGCCTGTATAGCGAAGCAGCCGTGAACTGCTACTAAAAATAGTTCGCGGGAAAAAAATACAGGGAAATGTATGGGAAGTTCAAAACACGACTGGACGCTTTCTGGCACAGCTACATCCCTCCAATTATATTTTAATCCTTTTCCTATTGCCAAAAGTTTCCAATTCATGTTTCAGAAGCGTTTTATGAAAATTATCAGTTGACATCGGATTTCCATACAAACATTGTTATTTCAAGGCGTGTTGCCTACTCGTCAAAATGGCGTCAAAAACCGTGATAAGGCCTATTAATGTAGAAATCACTCAAAAGGAAACGTGTAACTTGAAATCTCCACTTTGATTCTTCTTCGATCAATAAGTCTTTGTTTTTCAAGTGATATATTAAACACGAGAAGGTGTGTTTCATCAGATATCCGAACACTGAGAAGTAGGTTGAAAAAACGAGGCGCAGCCGAGTTTTTTTAAACGACTTCGAGGTGTTTGGATATCTGATGAAACACACTTTCGAGTGTTTGATATGGCTTCTCAAATGATCAATAATTCTTGGAGAAATTCAAGGCTTAAGTTGGCAAAATTTTATGGTAATTAGGATCACACATCCAAACCACGGTCACGTTAGTGATTTTCTTTGTTTTCTCTTGATGAATTATTAATGAGTTTGAGAAGTAATTTATCAAACACCAGGAAGAGTGTTTCATCCGATTTCCAAACGCTAAGAAGAGGTTTTTAAACAAGCTTCTCAAACCATTAATAATTCTTTGAGAAATTCAAAGCAAAAGTTCACCAAATTTTATGATAATTAAGATCACAGTTTCAAGCCTCCTTCACGGTAGTGATTTTCTTTGTTTTTTCTTCATGTGTTATTTTAAATGAGCTTAAGAATTGACCTTTCCATCGTGCATGTCGCACACAGTTTAAGGACGTCAAAAATTATTTCATTTTACTGTCAATATATAGGTATGCAATATATATGCACTTTCTTTATGCACTTTGAACCCCCTTCCATGCTCAATCTACCACTGACCGAGCATAATTATGTTATTTGCGATCCCAGAAGTCACGGAATTGTCTTGTGATAAACTGATAAATTTCAAAGAAACATATATTGTCAGAAAATTGTAGGAAATGTAAGTGATTCAAAACTGCCTTGTTCCATGTATTTATGGATTTTTTCTTGACAATGACACACTTTATCTTTGATCTTTGCTTGGCAGCATGTGGATCTGTGATAAACAATACACTGGCAAGTCCTAGATACCCAAACAACTACCCAAGCAACACCCACTGCGTGTACAAGATTCCAATCCAACAAAAGATGGCGCTCAAAGTTACCTTTCAATATTTTCATATCGAAGAGTCCTATTTTCGCATATGCCTGTAAGTAACAACGCATTTGGCACTTGACAGCGTCTTAATCCTTTAAGCCCTAATAGTTATCAGCATCAAGGTGAATATGATCACCCAAGATGAATTTTCTTAAAATTTTTATAACTTCTCCCCAGTACTGTTATAAGAAAAGTATGGTCACTAGACAAGAGAATTTGTTCTTTGATATTAGGGGTTAAAGGATTAACTAGCTATCTCGACCATCTCTGCAACACAGGAGGCTTTGGCAAGGCTGGAACTGCTTTACAAAGCGTTAAAGAGGCACTGCCACGGCGATTTTGCTGTACTTTTCGTGAAAAGTGTTCAAATGTTTTACAAACAACTCGTTTTGTACCATGAAATTGCTCTTACAACACCAGGACGAAAATATCAAAGTTTTTCACCTCGGAAGAACAAGCTAAAATCAGTTTTAGCGACTTCTCTAAAATACAAAGGAAGAACTTGAAAACGTTGGCCATTTATTTTTCAAGTCAGTTGCAGTCCACTTTCATCCTAGCCATCCGCAGCCGAACATAATTAATAGCAGTTTCTGTGCACTGATATTGTTATTGTTAACAAACCTCAACCATTATTTTAACGGTTTCCTTGAAACAAATACGTTTTTTGGCTACTCATAGTGACACTCAAAATAGGTGACACCAGTGCCCATATAACAAAGATGTAGCAATTTTAATTCCACCCAACATCCAACATAAGTCAATTTCAGTGATTCACAATTTTAATCCACGTTAATTTATTCGGGTAAAATCTTCATGTGACGCAAGTAAGCAGAGGTTTTGGCCGCGAGCAATCGACGAGAGGAACTCTTTGCCACCTAAGATTTTAAATCTTACTCTGGCAAACAGCTTCAAGTCCGCCGTTAATGCCATCTACTTGACTGACCTGTGGCTTTTAAGTTTTAACACAAATCTTCACTTGCACTAGTTACACTCTAAATATATGGTTTATTTGTTTATTGTTTGTTTTTTTTTTTGCACGGCACTTTTGAAACGCGCCATCTATCCCTTTAGGGATTATTGCAACTTACTTTATTATTGCACTTGTAGCTTTAGGACACCAAGCGTGTCCGGTCGATAACTTAGAGGGACCAGGTCACTCCAGGCGTATGCACGCCTTGATGAGAAGCACTTTGGCTCAACTTTGGGCACATGCGCAGTTGTAGACGTACGATAACATTTAGCTTTATTTTACTCCATTAGTTTCATTCTTCGCTCAAGCCTAAATATTTATTCACTTTCTTGTATTACATTTTTGCTTCATGGAAACTGAGTTCTTAGTATTTTCGGTAAATTAACTTTTCAATTAGGGAATACACCACCTCTGGAAACTTGTCTTTAAAAAGTTATTATTTCCTTTGGAAGGTGTTTTCAGTTGTGAAATTGCAAAGTGATATAGCCTTTCTTTAATGATGTTTGTTTTAAGCTCGCGCGTTCTCACACCTTTTGAGCCAGAGTTCGCATAATAAGTAGTTTGGTGAGCTTCATTAAATTCTAGCTTCGCTCGCACACTTTCACACCTCAAGGTTCTTTGATGCCAACTCAATCATTTTCAGTTGAATTTTTACTCTTCTTTCAGCCTTAAACCAAAATCTGTTTCGACAGGATCTTAGTTAAACTCGATTACTTTCAGGTTAGCGATTTGAATTGCTGTACTGGAATTCAGCCTTTCAGATATCTTAGGTTTTCCAAATTTTTGCACGAACAAAGAAACCCTATCTAATTTCTTATTCCTTTCACGATCCGACTCATCGCAGCTGCGAACACCTAGTTTTGCATAACAATAACGTTTATCTTTAGAAAAACCAATTAACTTTAGCATTTCACATAAATATAGCTGCTTTAAACTCTGTAGATTCACTGTAGATACAATGCAGAACACTGTAGATAGACTGTAGCTCATTCTGTGGAGACACTGTAGACACGCTGTAGCCCTGATCTTCTGATCCTGTCCTGTAAGAACCTCAACTTTCTTCACGAAATAAAATCAGTTGGACCAAACCTTTGGACTTCTAAAATCTGTCTCGTAACACAGTAGAGTACGGTTAAGACTAATTTTCGTACAACTTGTTGCAGGTTTTTTGCTTTCCGCCATTACAAAAAGTTTTTAAAATATCACCACAATCAGCTTCTGTAGCTATAAAAAATGTTTGTAAAATGATAAAACATTTCACCTAACTTTCCGAAGATGAACGCGATTCAATCAGATGAAAACAGCTTCCTGAACTCTCCGACGGTGTTTGAAAAAGTTGGGCCAACAACGCACGCATGCGCCTGGTGTAACATAGTCCCTTTAAGCAAGATACATTACTCGTAAGAATTACAGATCACACACGTTATTTTTCTCGCAGCTGGGACTATTTGACGATTGTGGCAGTCGATGACAAGAATGTTACAGTTGGTAAATACTGTGGTAATGAAACTGGGAAAGAAGTTCTTCTTGGAGGAGACTACGCTGTGATGACATTCCATTCGGACGAAACTGAACAAAGAACAGGTTTTATAATCCTTTTCACCGTGGTTCAACCTAGTAAGTGCAATCTCAGTACAATTCGAGAAACCTTAATTTTCTTTACTTTGATAATTTAATAGGGAGCAGGATTTATATTTTACAAGTTCCAGAAACTGAGCGCGGAATCAGTCATCCCTCCGCTCGAACCAATGGGATGATAATTTCATTGCCCCTAAAATTTTTGTTGTTCCTGTTATACAGCAGGAAACTGCCAGTGGTTCTCGGATGTTCATCACAATATCTCCTTCAAAAACTCATTAATAATTCATAAGGTCGATAAAACATCACGTGCAGTGGTTTCAAAACCCGATATTACCTCCTCCTTATTAGTATGCGGAGGCGGCGTGGTCCTGCGGTTTAGGGCACTGGAATTGAAATCCGGAGGTCCTGGGTTCAAGCCCCGTCTTTGGCTACTCTTGTTTATAGCCAGTTAGTTTCCCTCCTGTCAGGTGGGATTTTTAACCTGTTATGTTTAATTTGATTATTTGTTTCCGTTATTTCCGAGTGGAATGCCTGTCAACTAGCTTTGGGTAGCTAAGTGCATTGCCGCTATAAATTTTTATAGATTTGTTTTATAGATTTATAGATAGTATGCGGTGTTTAATGTTTTTCTCGTATGCTAATTTCCAACGTTCACAAAAGCATCATTGTTATGAACTCCCTTGACACACACTATTTCAGGAATGTTTTTGAATCCCTTCGAAAAAAACTCGCAGCACTTGTTTTATCGGGTCTAAAACCACTCGGCTGCGCCTCGTGGTTTTAAATCCCGATAAAACACTGCTGCTCGTGTTTTAAACATTACATAGCGTTATGACCCTAATGACCCCAAGCGCAATATTCACCAGCAAGTTAGCTTCAGAATTGTGTTACTGCTTAGTTTATTCTTGGACGTAGTTCATATGAACCTTGAACGAACATCTTTGTATCTGAAGAACTGCTTAAGCTATTTAATACGGGTCAGATTTTTCATTTACTGAAAAGGGGAACAGCGCTAAGTTAAAATGTGAATTAGACTCCGAAAAATTGTACGAAATAACCGAATAATTAGCATTAGAAAAACATTGTTATTGTCATACAAAAAGTTTGGCTCGACTAGAGTCACTTTGCACTTTATTTGCAATTTTTAATTGGGTGTGTAATTTGCATTTCAAGTTGACAATGGTTTCATGAAGAAGCCGAAACGTCGCTTTTTTTTATCGTTGATTTTTACTCGTATTTGTATTAGCCAAACTTCACATATTTTCAGAAAGTTAAGTGAAAATCGTCGGACGAAATTTGAGATTGCAAGAAAACTGATTTTTTTCGATCGAAAAAAGAAAGGGTGGGGGGTGGGAGGTGGGGCAATCGACAGTTGGATTATCTAGCATGGGGCTTTGTACCCTTCCCCTAAGCCTTATGCCACGATGGAGCGGCGACGTTTGCTACGCGCGCGTTTGAGCAGATTTTCGCCTAAGGAACTTTGTAATGGCACATTAGCAGGTATACAGTGTATATAACTGCATAAGTCCAGAAGCATCTATTTACTTAATGAGTAAAGGTAATTTTTCTATCCAGGCACTCGTAATTATTATAATTTGTTTATTTGTTAGCCCCACCAAAGATACTGTTGCCAGATCCAGCTCCTGTTTTTCGCGCATACCAAGGCAATAAACTTCCGTGTTCAGCCACTGGAACTCTTCCCGTATACGTGGCACTCAAGTGGGTATGTTTAGTATTGGCAAATCAAACAAACACTGCCCACGCTTTTTTGGATGAGGAAGGGAACTACACCTGCGTGGCCACTAACAAGTATGGAAGTGACACAAGAGTTATACAAGTCATTTTCTTAGGTAAGACTGTTCTTAAGAGGGAATGAAGCACACAAATTATTTTTCAACTCACCAATAATTCATAAGCCAATTGACCTATCAAATGGTCGATAATACGTCACGTGCAGTGACTTTATATCGATAAACCTCCTCCTTATTAGTATGCGGTGTTTTATCAGCTGATGAAACACTCCTCATTAGTGTGCGGTGTTTTTCTCGTTTGCCAATTTCCAACGTTCACAAAAGCATCATTGTTGACACACGCTTTTCCCGAAATGTTTTTGAAGTCGTTCAAAAACCTCGCAGCACGTGTTTTATCGGTTTTTAAACATTAGGTAAACTATCGTAACCTCACTCCGTAACTAAAAAGATTTTCGCGAAAAAACAACAACAACAACAAGATAAATTTAACGGGTACATAATGGTAAACGAAATTGAAATTCAGCAAAGAAAAATTCAAACAAACTAAAACTTTGAAACTTGTGATCTGTAGTCTCGGAACACACACAGCTAAATCTTATCTGAATTAGTGATGGGAACAAAGGTTTCCAAACCTTCTGACTTCTTAATTACCACACTTATCATGGCAAAAATATGTTTATTGTCAGGCATTTAGAATTTCCCTGTTATTTATGACCACCCACGAGTTCCTCCGTTGCTTTCTTTTACTAAATTTAATTCGCGTGGTACTTTCCCTTTAACATTCTATTCTCCTTTGTTAGTTGAGATTACTTGTCAAGAATGTTAATGCTATTCATCCTGGGTGTGTGTGTTGCCGAGGTGGAGGACTGAGAATCTACGGGTTTTTGGGGTTGCCACATACTGCTTACACCCCTCCTGGCTAATTGACGTTTTATTCATTGATCGGCTGTACGGTTTCTATAGCAACCGAGGAGTAGCGGAGAGGAGAGGGGTTATTTGGAAGAAGGTCTGTCGGCTAGGCAAAAAAAAAAAAAAAACTACAACAACAACAACAACAACAACAACAATTTAATTTTCACCCTTATAAGCTTGCGCTCGGTTAAAATGTTTAAAAAAATTAAGTCAATGTTGTATCACTTCCAGAAAGATTATCTTTCCACAAAAGTAAAGTTCCGGTACCATCTACTTCCCATCAACGGAACCTTCTTTGCGCGAAATAGGGCCAGTCAGGTAGAAAGATTGACTTACCCGGGGAGAGGGATGTGAACCCAAAGGTGCCTGAGGGGTCCCCTAGCCTGCGAACAGGCTTCCCGGCGAGGGCGATTCTTCGTACTCGTTCCTAGGTTTATCTTTGCTTACAACAATGGAGGATTGTGCCTCAAAAAATTGACCTCTTAGAGACAGAACGGAAAGAAAGGTTCTTCAGTTATCCTTCTTTGAATGTCTAGAGGGAGGAAAGTGAGTGCTTGAGAAGCGATTTTCATCGACCTTTTCCAACTGACTTTCTGGCTTGGCGCGTAGAATCCATGCAGAAGGTGATATCGGCGGGAGGAAAACCACTCAATACGGCTTTCGAAACACACCAAGTTAACATTAAGGAGCTTTCTGTAATTATCACTCTTTTGTTTACAAGTTTTCGATGTACAATTGTTTACTTTTGATCGAATTCCATCTCCATACTACTCTTACATTTGGTTACCTGCTCATGTTGTTAAGAGTTGACTCATTTGGTCAACAAAATACAGTTGAAGACCTTTTGGCTCGTTGACACTTGTCTGCCCGCCTTAAGTAAACAAACTTAGAGAATAAAGGGAAACCAAGTGAAGTTTGAGCAAGAGTTTCCATAGAGCCTCAAAATTAATTATGCATACATCAGGTTCGACTCATCTCTATTCATGCTCGCCCTTTTGGAAGAGGGTTAGTATGACAGTGGTGCATGTATAATTAATGCGCGGGATTGTGCCACATTGTGCAAAAGTGTAGCTTGGTACGTGCATAACTGGAAAATTACACATTTTCTTTGGCAGGGTGTGATCCAATGGTAAACACTACACTGACAAGTCATAAATATCCTAATAAATATCCGAATAATTTGGACTGCGTTTACAAGGTTCCTTTTCCACGAGGCATGGCTATGAGGATAAACTTTAAAGATTTTTATCTGCAGAATCATTTCGCATGTAGGTAAGTATCAGGTCTAACTGCTTAAACGTGCTCTGCGTAAAATCTGGCGCTTTTTGTATACGAATATAGGGACCTTAACTGAACAGCTTCGACGATGAGGGCAACCTGAACGTCACTGAAACAATCGTCTCGATTTGCAAAGCACTGGCTTTGCACGTGCGTTATACACTTTTGTACATTTCCATGTCGCCCTCTGCAAAAAAACAACATGAATTGACCAATTTCAAGGTTTCATGGAGAACGTGAAACACAAGGGTGAATTTCCTTTCACTTTCTGATCTTGGAAGCTGCTCCTACGAATTTATCTCAGCATAGTTCGATCGCATTACGGGAATTAAATGACTTGAAATTATCGTAAGTTAGCTCTGAGAACATAAATTTAATTTCCAGCCAACAAAGGTATCTTGCAATGGTAACAAATTTGATTTGCTGCTCTAAAAAAATTTTCAAACCTCCAAATGTGACTAGTAGGCGTTGCGTAGAAGTCCTGAAACAGGGATACCTTTGATTTATAAAGCCAAGTAAACGGAAAAAGCGCCTGATTGAAGTTTATGTTGAGCAATAGAAAAAATGGTAAAAAAGTAATTAATGAGTAAATAATATTCACAGAGCTGACCTTGAATAATTTCTTTGCAGTTCAGATTATTTGAAGATAGTAGACGAGAAAAATGTAAAAGTTGGTCAATTCTGTGGTGACCTTACTGGAAAATACACCCTTGTGGATGCAGATGGCGACCATCTAGTGGTGACATTCCATTCAAACGGTGTCATTGAAAAAAGGGGGTTTGTGGTAACCTTTACTGCTACTCATCCATGTAAGTACAATTATAAGCGACAATGCAGAAACAGCATGCCCATCCACTCCAAAGTGCTTTTAATTTACGAACTCGCTGAACGCAAGCGAGCGCTACATTTCGCAGTCAAAGTTTACGTTACACAAAGAATCAGACCCATGCATTCAGTCTAGGATGACAAATTTCTATAATCTCATTATATCCAGTGTTATAATTTATTGATGTTAGTATTTGTATTGCAATTTTAAAAGTACTTTATACGGCCCGTAGCCTCTAACTGGATTACCCTGTTTAAATAAAGGTGTCTTCTTCTTCTTCTTCTTCTTCTTCTTCTTCTTCTTCTTCTTCTTCTTCTTCTAATTCGTGAATAAAATTTACTCGCTGTAAATAATAGAAATTCTCCCCAAATAATCTTGATAAAAGTAAAAAAAAAATACACAACAAAGTTTGCAAAACGCACGTAAGTACTACAGCGACTGTGGTCAGAAAATTTCCACTGTATTGACGAGATCACGTTGAAGTAACCATTAAACAGCACAGAAAAAGAAAAAGAAACATTATCAGCCGACAATTCAGTAGACTAGAAAGTTGTTTAAATTATTTCAACCTTCGGAAATTAATTCTTCAATGGGGAACAAGAGAAAGCCGCGGAGAATTTCCGCTACAGTTGTTGAAAACAACATTTGCTTGTGATCCACACGAAGCCGCAAAGAAAATATGTTTCACCCGATCAGAATTTCTACTCAGCTCTGGGAAGAAATTACGTTATCATTACTGAATACTGCTCTGAAGTAGTTTCCCAGACGTCGCTTTGGCGGGGATACCAATGGTAGCACCTCAAAACGTCATTTGCCCACTCAGACCAGCTATTGAATGCTTCCCTGGCAACAAAAGCCTGGTAAAAAGACTGGTAAGCCTGGTGAAGTCTGGTTCAACCAGGCTTACCAGGCTTTTGGTTTTGAAATCAAGTCTGCTTAAGAGTCTGGTGAGCCTGGATTTACCAGACTTTCTTGGTTAGCTTGGTCAAAAGTTACCTAAAAGGCCTGGTAAAGCTGGTTTTGGCACGCAAGCTAGGACCTGAAAAGCCAGGTAACATTGGTTTTACCAGGTTTTCAGGGTGATTGTGGTTTAAAAAATCGTACCTGAAAAGCGGGGTTAGACGGGTTTTCCCAGACTTTCAGGGTAAGGGTGGTGCGAAAGCATAACCTGAACAGCTAGATTGGCCTGGTTTCCCCAGTTTTTCAGGTTAAGTAAGGTAAATATTACCTGGAAAGCAAGGTTTAGCCTGGTTTTCTCAGTAAAATGGTGCATACTCAGCTATAGTAGGAAAACAAACTAAAAAATCCAAAGTACCCTAGCTTATCCAGGCGTTTTTCCACGTTTGCTTTGGCTTTGGTTTTACTTTACTACGTTCTGTGATCGGGTAGCAAAATGCGCGCAAATTTCTCAACCAATCAGAAGCAAAATCAATACCAATTGTGACTTGTCACCATTTGATATCATACGCTTAGTCTTGTTTACATGCGTTTACTTCGAATTCACAAAAGTTTGTTGTGTTGTTTGTGTCTGTTGTGATTAGCCAGCTTAGTTATTTATAAATATATATAATTATTTACTCTGATGTTTTAACAGTAGACTAGTAAAATAACAAAAAGTAAAACGACACTTTATTAATCTATAAAATTTGTGTTTTTTCTTCGTACGTATCGGTCTCATGCAGTTTGCAGCCTTCCATGTTCCCACACATGGTCATATGGTTTTTGGAAGACTTGGTCATGCAAGAATGTAACTTCACTCACACGCATTATGAAATGTGTACCAACAACTACTGTGAAGCTGTAAGATCGTATAACTAGATTCAATATTTAACAATTATTCCACGAGTGCACCTTCTTGGATGTGAGATGAGAGATGACAGATAGCCAACGAGGCGCGTAGCGCCGAGTTGAATATAATCATCTCAAATCCAACAAGCGCGAGTGGAATAAATGTTTTAATAAAAACAGTGAAGAAATATTGCTAGATCTTGCTGATTTCGCTTTGCAACAACAACCAGAAGACAATTTAGTGGCCGCTATTTCTCGGGCATGGTATAGTGGATCATATACCATGACCGCTGAGCCAATCAAATCCCTGGAATTGCATTATACAATGATCCAGTTTTTAGTAAATACCCATATTGTAGTCATTCATAGTTATTATTTTCTCCAAAAAGTTAACATGAGAAATCTGTATATTTATTTATTTGCCACATACACACACAATAAAGAATTGAAAAATTGTCAAATACTTGTGAAATGTTCGTGGCTAGTCTGACGCGGCAAGAGACTCTTCAGAGACCTTCAGAATTTGTAAGCAAACTCGTTGAGCATCGCGCTCAAAGTCCCGTTCGCAAATTCAAGATGTTAGCAGTCTGGCCCTCTATCGCAGAAGGATTCCCAACCGCACGTACACGAGTTGAAATTTATACAATAAAGAATTGAAAAATTGTCAAATACTTGTGAAATGTTCGTGACGAAACGCCGCGTCAGACTAGCCACGAACATTTCACAAGTATTTGACAATTTTTCAATTCTTTATTGTATAAATTTCAACTCGTGTACGTGCGGTTGGGAATCCTTCTGCGATAGAGGGCCAGACTGCTAACATCTTGAATTTGCGAACGGGACTTTGAGCGCGATGCTCAACGAGTTTGCTTACAAATTCTGAAGGTCTCTGAAGAGTCTCTTGGCCGAGACGAAACGCCGCGTCAGACTAGCCACGAACATTTCACAAGTATACACACACAAAAAAAGAAAGAAAAAACAAGCGTCTGACTGGGCTGGGCAAAACTCCACAGATTCCAAAACGTCAACTGTAGTCAGTCTCAACACTCCCCTACCCACCCATGTGCTTTTGGCACCCAACTGTAAGTCATCCATCCGCAATTAGCCCTACCCCCCTAGGCTACGTGTCAGCATCGACCAATCCATCAATTTAAAAGACCATGCATATGAATGGTGGATGGCAGCAAAACTCTAGTCACTCTAACCTAGGAAAGGAAACAAATTAAACTGAGTTTAAAGCGTAAAAAGTCCTCCCCTGCCCACGTAGTTCGTTTATGTGTTTTTACCTCTAGTTCAAACAACTGCGAAAACCGCTCATGTGATAAAAAATTCCACTGTCATACAGGAATCATATGAGGTAAATATGATCATCCGGGAGAGAGTAGTACTGCGGAGAAGGACTCTTTGGGGTGACATTGAATGGCAATGGCCCCATCAACAACCTAAGTGAAAGACTGCGAAAAGTAATCAGTGCGTTTTGATCAATCTTTTGTTAGTAATGAATTGCCAATCGTTTGTATTGGTAAAATTAGTTGGTTTGCCATGAAAAGGTAAGTTGCAGCCAGATGTTCGCAACGGTTCAGTACGTAACACGTTGTACTAAATACCGCTGATACTTATAAATGAAGTGATTTAATAATAAAGGTCTTTATTCACACGTTTCAAACTTAGACATTAAAACTAACAAGATAAAAGATATACAATAAAAGTTATAACCTGTCCATACATTTAAATAATTATAGCATCCTACAATAAAATCAGAAATCGTAGAGACATATAAAATGCTCAAATTTATTTATTTTATTTATTTACACTATTTTTATTCAAACGCTTTTGCATTGCTACCCAATTTACACTGAGAAGGAAGACCATTTACAGTAATGCCATGTCAAATAATTTTTACTTCTTTTCATAGGGATTTGTCTTCTAACGCTATTACATTTCTGTCTGAGGATTCGTTAGCCAACCTGACTGACCTAGCAGAACTGTAAGTGAAAATACTTCTTGGTTTTCATATAGGCATCGGTATAATGGACCCCGATGTCATGACCGTTGCTAGCACTATTACCAACCAAGGCAAGAAAAGTAAAGTAGCTTCTGCCGAACCCGCGCGTGAGGGGAGAAAACGTTTAACTTCCAAGGGACATGCTCATGGAAAATCAACAACGTCATGAAGTTGGAGCCCCAACGTAACAGTGATCAGCATCAAATTTCTTCTTGTATGACTCAATACATTTTCAACCCCTGAGGTCATGGGAATTAAAGATACGATCACCCAAGTTGAATTTTCTAGACAACTACTTTGACTAGAAAAGTATGGCGATAAGATAGGAGAATTTGTTTTTTGTTATTAGGGGTTAAAGGGTTTAAGACCGTGATACATATACATTGTTGCCTGATACTGTGTTTACATTGAGAGTTTTATTAAGGTATTAGTCTTACCATGCAAGAAAATAGAAAGTTTACCAGTGTGCATGAACGTGAAATTACACTTTCGATTAAGCGGATCCTGACTGAAAGTGGTGTTTCCTTATGTATCAAATGACAGGTTTTTTTTTACTTGTGGGACCACTATTTGAAAAAAAAAAAACACTTGAATTATGGTTTTGTGAGCTAGAAATTCAACAAAGTCTGTGCGAACTTTTCAACCGATCAGAAATGACCGGGTTTTGAGGCAACAACACGATGATCTAACTATCAAGAAAAGCAAGATAAAGGATCGGAATAAAGGAAAAGAAACACAACACAGCTTCTATGTTTCAACCAGGATTATTCTTTTGTTTTTCATGTCGTTAACAGAGATCTCTCGTCTAACGCTATTGAACTTCTGCCCGACGATGTCTTTGCCAAACTAAGAAAGTTGCAAAGACTGTAAGTGACAAGTTGCATTTGGCGCCTGTAAAGTATCAAGTAAGCCTACAAGTAAGCCCCGTATACATGCACAGTCCCAACGATTCTCAATATTTTTTACAAATCACGACGGGTTAGTGGAATTTCTCATCAAGCACTAATATACTTTAACTTAGGTGAAGTCAGGTGATAAACATTAAAGCTTTTATGGATACCAAGTTATCCAAGTTATTGCGTTCGAAACGATGAATGCGTGGGAGACGTTTTTTTTAATCACAAAACTATGAACAAAGTCTAAGGTTGGTTACACACGAGCAAGTTTTCTTTAACTAGTATTTTTTCTTGTGACAAGCAAACTGGCAAAACAGTTTCGACTCAAATAAGAAAACTTGTCAGGGGTAACTTGTGGAGTAACAACGCATGCTCTGTGAACCGAAAAAAAACAAGTTTTCTTTAAAAAGTTTTTATATGATGACTTTCTTATGTTTTTGCCACGAAATGCGGTAATCTTTGCCTTAGTAAGTTTCGAGCTTCTCGCTGAAAGATTGGGAAAACGAAAAATTGGAAACTGGCTTGTATCGAATCAGCCAAAAAATGTAACTAGTGGGATAGTTTTGATTCATGTTTATCCGTCATCTCGTTGTATTGTATTCGTTTTGAATCATTGCCGTGCTTCATTGTATCAAGAGGAAGGAGAAATCTTCGCTTGTGGTGTAATTATAAGAAGAAAGCTCGGGTTCACCACACTCATGTTGTTGTTATTGCACTACAATTTTTGACAGGAATTTGTCTTCTAATGCTATCAAACGTCTGCCCGATGGCGTGTTTGCCAAACTGATAAACCTGAAGAAGCTGTAAGTAACACTAGTAGGCCATGTCAGTACGTACACGGTAAACTCTGTACAGTCGCTATTCTTAAACGAGTAAATAACCTTACAACAGACAAGCGTAACATTGACATTTGAATTCGAGTCGATAATCTTTATAGACAGTTCTCCCTTTCATAACATGTCCAGTGAAATGAAGTGCACTAGTACTTCCAGTTACACATCTTGCCTCAACAATCTGTAATGGCAAGGGGGCTTATTATTTGTCATTTTGTAGCTGTTCTAGTTGACAGGATATTATTTGGCAAATCAAGACGCTTAAGACACTATGTTAGACATGTATTTCAATATTTTGTTTTAATGTCATTTCCTGTAACTCGTGTGGCAGCTGGCACCATTGGAATTGGAATTCTTTATTAACAGGGCTGCTGAAAACGAAAGATGCTAAGTAAAACTCCTTCCGTAAACGAAACCTTTATGAAGATGGCATCTGTTTCTCATTGTACTTGGGAAGGCTAGGTCCTCATTAAAAAGTATAACGCTATGTCTGTGGAGTATTTAGCAAGTTCCATTGGTTGAGCTCTTCCATTTTGCAGGTATTTGCGCTCTAATGCTATAACTTCAATACCTGAAGGAGTGTTTGGCAACCTGACAGATCTTTACATTCTGTGAGTGAAAATTTTCACAACCAGAGCAAAGAATGCTCCTTTTATATAAAGGCAACAAGAATGGTTAAATTGACTATACTTTTCAAAATGTGAATGAAAAAAAAAATGCAGAAGGAATGAGAAGACTAAGAAAAGACGATACATCGATAAATCAAAATTGCTACCGGACCGAGGATGTCAGTTTAAGGACCAGCTAAGGCATTTATAAATATCAAGTCAAAGTTGAATAACAAAATGAGAGACAAAGGGACATTCTCTTGAATTTTGGCAGTGAATATTTTTCTAAGAAAAAAGAATTACCCTGGAAAAGGAAAAGGGTGATACGTTCCACTCGATCAAATGCCGTTTCCTTTGTTCCCAGGGCTATTGTTTGGTAATTTTAACATGTACGGGATCCGATGTGGTTATATAGCATATGGCGAGGTTGGCGAGGTTGTCACCAAAATTTGGCCATATATGTTATACGAAAAGCATTTGTATTGGACCTAAAACTAAATAGCAACGTTACGTTTCAAATAGTCATAGCGTCTTATTTTCTGTCCTCTGTAACCACAGGTCGTTGTCGTCAAACGCTATTGCTATGTTACCTGAAAGGTTGTTTACCAATCTGATACAACTCAAGTACCTGTAAGTGGCCAACTGAGACTAGAATTTAAGGCCTGGCCAAATGAATGCAACATGTTTGATGTAAGACTTGGACTCATGGGTCTGCGACCAAATCCACCCAGAATCCTCAGAAAACAAACCCGCGTCATATCGGTTTGCACCCAAAATGGCGCGATTCCGAGGATACGAATACCCATACCCACAAAGTCAGATAAGGGACATGCGTGCGTTCAACAATGTTGAACACGGTGGCCAAACGGACTCAACATTGTTGTTCACACCTAAGAACAAAAGAAATGTTGGACGATGTTGAAAACGATGTTGATGGAAATCAAACTTCGCTCAACATCATCCAACATCATGCAACATCGTGCAACATGTTGGCCAAACGAGTGCAACATGCTCGATTCGACAATGTTGAACGATGTTGCATCCGTTTGGCCCGGCCTATACAGCCACTTTCGGTAGTACATGTGAAGCAGATAATAGCGACTATCTTTCGACATGCCATATAAAACAGCTGAAAGAACGTTTAAACTAGCAAGCTTGAACGTTTTCTGGTTATTGGCACAAGAAACGACAAATTGACTACAACTGCTAACCTCAAATGGCTGAAGAAGTGTGTCTACCTTGCACGGCTCTCGGTTTAAGGGAAAATTTAAACGATTTGACCGCTTTCAGTAGGTTGTCGTCAGTGGCAAAGTTCGGCAACTTTATTTCGCAGGCCGTTGACACTAAAAACAGTCGATTTTATCATTCTTGGATTGACTCCTTCATATACCTCGCGCCATATTGCTGATAAACAAACCCACCTTCATCATCCAAATTCGAGATCAACCGTAAGGACTTTTTTTTTAGTTACATTGCATTATCGAAAGATGACACTAAAAAAGGTTAACACTCGTTTCCATACCTCAAATTGACTTTGGACACCTTATGAGCTTTACACAATGTCGTATTCGTTAGTAGTATTGATGTACATGGAAACAGAACCTCGTTCATTATCGCCGCTAAAATCACACTGATGCGCAACCTCCCACAAAAGCAAGGCTTAATAGGATTAAACACAACATCGTACGGTGGCGGTAATGGTGCCCCCATTTTACTCCCTCCTCATAAAGTAATATATATATATATTTAGACAAGCCTAAAAGCGGAGCTCCACAATAGAAGTCTGCTTATTGTATGAACGTAATAACCTTATGAGTTCCTCATCAATTCTGCAGTTATATAGTACATTTTTAATGCATATGCAGCTTACTGCTCATCAACAATAACAATGTAAAACAGAGGGCAAACTTACTGAATGCTAATTTGTTGTAACAGAGGACAGTTTTTCGTAATTTTCCTTTCACCAAAGGCAAAACTACTTACTCCTGATTGGTCGAGCGGCGAAAATACTCGCTCCTGATTGGCTGAGCACGACAGTTTTTCATTTTGTTGGTTTCTGCATTTTGTGTCCAAAAAAACAAGTTCTTTGAGGTTCTTTCGAAGTTCGACTCTTTAAGCCGGATTCTTTGTACCAAAAATACATGGAAATCAAGTGCTGCAGCTAGGAGGGAGATTCCTAAAGGTTAATTTTGGTGTCTCTCACAAGAAACAGCAAAAGATTATTTGTGTCAAAAGCTAAAGACTTGGATCGGATTGATTTTATTTTGTTTGGTTGAGAAACTGAATTCAGTCATGGCGTCCAAGTGCTTTCAACGAACGATAAACGAGCATGAAAGTGTCCTTTTGATGGGAGGAAGGAGCAGGAAGAACAGTTACTCCGCAAGTTCCTTCTTTGGATCCATCGTTTGCTATTTTTGTATCGATCTATGTTCGTGTGATTTCCAAGCGGTAGGAAGCTTTACAGCGCAGGTGAACAATTAATTGATGCCTAACATTTGATTTATCGTTGTTAGTTTGCTCCTGAATTAAACTTGTATTCTCTCTTAATTACATGTGTTTAATGGGAACTGTTCTCGTCGGTTTTGTTTGTTTTGTACGCCACGAAAAAATTAAATAATTTGTTCATTGGTTTGCTTACGCCTTCGATGAGTGTTTTACTGACTGTTTTACGAAGTTCCTAGATAGTTTTAGCAACATTTTGCCCCCTGTGTTATAAAAGCGGAATTTAAATGGCTCAAAATGATATTTTTTTTTTCGTTCGTTTACAACGTTGCGTTTCACTTCAAGAGGAAAAAATCCATCGAATCTTAATTTCATTTCATCGCGCCGGATTAGACACTGATTAGAGTAAAATAATTTATCTTCAGGATTCGGCCGCTGTTTATGAAGTGCCGCCTCTAAAAGCTGCTAAAAGAATCGATTTGTTTCTCCCGCCGCAATCCGCCTTGCTCTTTCTCCCGCTGTTTGACGGCAAAATTGGACGAGATCAGAAAATAAAATTCCAAGGAACATAATCAACATGGACCGAAAAAATGAGCTCAAAATACTGTTCTGAAGTTAGCAGTATTAGCTTAAGCTTAAGTTAAACGGCGTGTCAAAACTGCAAGAAAACAATATCTTGCAAACCAGCAAACTAGCAAAGTTTTGTCAACAAAATTGCATGAATGTACTCGCCTCTTCTGAGAATAACCAGTCCCTTTATTCCATTGCTGATTTTTCCGTTCGTTTTACAACGTTAAGTGAGCGAAACGTTTCACTTCAAGAGGAAAAATCCAACGTTTCGTGGCGCCGGATCGGAGTAAAATGATTCTGATTATGTGCCAGTCGATTTGTTTCTCCCGCCGCTAGTTGCCTTGGTCTTTCTCCTGCTGTTGGCAGCGGAGTTGGCCATTCTTTTTCCCGCCGAAAAACAACCCGGGTTACAGCACATACGCTCATTTATGTAAGCCAATGTGAAATGAGACACTTAAACCCTGTGCCGCAACACGAAGTTTTTTTGGCACCCTTTCCTGTTCTTTCTCTCTTTGTTCGTCACTCATGTTTCGCCTGTTTGCTACCGCTCTCAATCGCTCTCTTTGACGTAGAACTTCGCTTCTTCGTCGCCTGTTTACTCGATCTCTTTCTATCTCCCTTTCTTTGCTTTACATGTTTGTAGACATATTCATAAATTGAGTTTGTGTTTTGTCGTACACGTCGTCTTCAAAATTATTATAATTTTTTCCCAAACGCAGTTGGCGATGCAATTTCCTGCCAAACAAACGCGGCAGGCAGTGCAGTTGGCGATACATTTTCCCCGCCGAAAAAAACCTGATTTGCAGCACAAGGTTTGAGTGTCTCATTTCACATTGCTTACATGGAGGAGCGTACGTACGTACGTACGTTGTACTGTCGGTCGGACGGAAGTGACGTCATAACCAAACCAAACTTTTTCGCACTGATGGGCTTAATCTCTTAGCTATGGGGCTCCGCCCGCGCGCGCCGCAAGGCGCGCGCGGGAGCTCCGCTATAATGGTGTAATCTAAGAAACTACCATTTGTTGAGGTCGCACCATTTTACAAGTGTAATTGGCATCCAACACTATCTCATTTGTTACGATGTTACCATTTTGCAGGTATCTGTCATCGAATGCTATTACAGAATTACCTGAAGGAGTTTTTGCCAACCAGACGAATCTTGTCATTCTGTAAGTGAAAGATACACACTCAAAACACATTCTTAGAAATAAAAGATTTTGAACTCTCTACTTGTCTCTACTAGCATGACCACCAACAAGAAATTTGAAGTATTTTAAACGAAAGCTTGCTTTCGAGACCATTTGCTAGATCTCGTGGATAAATTTGATTCTAGACTAAACCGCTTGTTGTAACGCTGAAACGTTTGATGTAATGTTTAAAAAACGAGCAGGAGTGTTTTATCGGGTTTAAAACCACGAGGCGCAGCCGAAAAAAACATTCCTGGAAAAGCGTGTGTCAATAGAGTTCATACCAATTATACTTTTGTGAACGTTGGAAATTAGCATACGAGGAAAACACCGCATGCTAATGAGGAGTGTTTCATCAGCTGATAAAACACCGCATACCAATAAGGAGGAGGTTTATCGATATAAAGTCACTGCATGCGATGTATTATCGACCATTTTATTTGACCATTTAGTTGAGCTGTGCTGTAGATGTTATGCTCCACTGGTTCCTGTTACGCTGTGCCGTTCGACGTCATACTTCATCAGCCTGCAGAACAGGCTTTATTTTTGCGTCATCGTGTTCTGTTGACAAGCTTTTCGAGAACTAGTTCTTTTTTCTAAATGTGGTAAAGGAAAAACAAAAGAAATAAATAGGTTTATTGTTAAAAAGGAAGGATGTACTTGGAATGCTTCCAACTGAGTTTGGGAAAAGCTTGATCTGGCAATCGTTGCTGTTTCTTCACTGTTTCTGTACTAAACAGAATGCCCCTTATAGTTTTTCTCCGCTGCTTGTCGAACAATCGTTGCTTGAATATCCTGGCAATCAAATCCACGAACCTTGCTACTTTCCGGATGGCCCAGGATAGGTCAAGTGGACTTTTGACCTAAACAGCAACAGACAACAAAAGGGCGCGGGCCATGTTGTATACAAGACTAATCTTTCGTAATAAATATATTGTCCTTGTTTCCTTAACCAGGAAGTCCATAAAACTTCTCATCACTTCCTGCACTGAATATATTGAAGGTTGCAGAGTTGTTGTTGTCTCCAAGGGCAATACTTTCCGTGCTGTTACTCTGTAAACGTATGTTTCCGTGTGAGTTTACGTAAGACCGGTATTCACTGTCCATACCAAACGTTGTGATTGGTTGGTGATTCGGGGGTGTGTCTGGGGTTGGTTTCTGTGCTATTTTGAGATGAGCACTTGAACCATCCCTTTCTTGTCTGTATCGTGTGAAATTCTTGTATTTTTGGTGATCACGGCCGCTCATACTTCATATTGTTAGTTTGTTATGGTAATCGATGAAAGTCTCATTCATCGCGTATTTTATTTTTTACAGTAGTTTGTCATCAAATGCTATTAAGGTATTACCAGAAAGAGTATTTGGCAGCCTGACAAAACTTTATCGTCTGTAAGTGTTTCTATTATCGTTTTACCAACGGTTTGTGGATAAATATTGAATGCGTAGACCCAAAGGCAATCTTGCATGTGCCTTAAGGAGTACTTGCCGACCTAACATTAGTTTTTCCTGTGTGGAGTGACGAATACAGTGAGACAATAACACTTTAATATAAGGTGCGTAATCTTCGATTGAAGAATATCAAAATTATATACTACCCCTTGGATGTATATAAAAGAAACGGGTAACCCAACGTGTTACAAGATGGACTTAGCTTAACCCTATCTACACCTGGCTCTTTTTCGTCTGCTGAGAACGAGGTGGGCGAAAATATATATAATATGGTATTGATTGGTCACCATAAATAATTCTGAGACAGCTAATTTCTGCAACCCTCTGGGTAATCCTCTTTTCTAACTGATTATTGGAATTTCCATTACATACATTATCTTGTTCAATATTGAGCGGGCTGGTGACACTAGTAAATCGAAGAAATTTTAATCCTTTGACCTTAATAATCTTGTGTATGGCGCAGTCAACTGCAAGAAATATTCACGCTCGAAGTCCAATCGGTGTTATGTTTTTGTGAATGTTGCGCCACAAAAGTCGTAATAAAGCGCCATCGATAAGAACATTCATCCTGCAATAAACGAGAATGATTTCCTTCCAAACAACAGGGCACAGAGGAGTTATTCCGGATAAATTCAAGGGGCAGTTGCTGTGCTTGCAAATCGAACATGACCAAAAAAGCGTCGTGAGATGCGACTTGTTTGTTGAAATTTAATCAGGAAGAAAGACAATGTCTGCCTGCTCAGCATGAGGCAAAGAGTGATAGCCCATTTAAATGAGTCAAACCAAACCTAGTTAAATGTCCCAAACGGCGTAAGAAGCATAGTCGCAAACTCAACAGACAGAACATGAGATCAAATTATAAACAGATTGGGCGAAAGGCACAGGATTCAAAGTCTTAATAATACAAAAATGACCTTGATCTCATAGTTTGACAGTATCAAACCTTTAGTTGGTCTTTTGTGATTGAGTTCAAAGGGCAGCCAAAGAACGATGACTTTGGCTCCCTTGCCCGGCAAGAAGTGAGGTAGGAGCTGGAATAGGAGCGATTTCCCGAAACTATTTGGAAGAACGATAATAACATCTAGGGCTTTCAGTATATACTCAAAACTTCTCACTTGAGGAGGCTTTAAACAAACTGAACCTAAAAGAAGGAAATTTACGGTGATTTAGAGCCAATAAAACCGACTGACTTCGCATACTTTCTGCCTGTTTCCGCCATCTTACTACAATAATAATGAGCAAAATTCGATCCCCGATGTAGCATCCATAACCGAGCGCGAAGCGCCAGTCGATGACACCCATAATGGATAATGTAGTCATCGCTTATTTATTACACCCAAGAATTTCGGGTGTTTGTTAGGCACGTGACCAGCTGAAGCCAGGGTCTTTTCCAATCCCTCCAAATTTACAAGAGAAAAGCCCTGGAAAGGAGGTTGGGGATCCACTCCATAACTCCAAGAGTATTTAGGGTATGACAATGAAACTTGGAGGGTAGACGATATGCCAAAAGATGTTTCTTTTCATGTCCACGACGGGATACGATGACGTCATAGGACGCGGCAATTACGTCATAGTGTCCAAACGGCGACCATCTTGGAACCGCCATGTTTGATTTCTGGATTTCCTGAAGACTTGAGAAAAAACTACTAAAATTGAGCAAAACGGCTTGACCAAAATTCAAAGGTTATGGAGAGGAGATCAGAAGAGAAACCCGTACCTCTCCATAGTTCCGAGATTATTAAGGCTACTGAAAATAAAACTTAGAGGGTAGATAATATGTCAAAAGAGATTTCTTTTAAGGTGGTAACAGGATACGATGGTGCCTTTTTGGCGAGCAGCTACGTAACAATTTCCAAATGGCACCCACCTTGCAATCGCCATCTTGGATTTCTGGATTTCCCTAAACTTTAGAAAGCCACCAAAATTGACAACAAGTAATCAAAACCAATAGGAGAACACTAAAATAAGATAAAAAATAAAATAAAAAACGGGAGTGTTCCTTAAAGAAAGTTAATTTTTGCTTATTAAAAATCCTTTGCCAAAAGTCAGCGCCAAAAAAAAAAACATTTGGCACAAGGCCTAATGGGTCACCTGAGCGACTGAAATAGACTTTATTCGCTTTATATGCTAATTACCCATTACAAACCACGTGATATTTTCAGCAGAATCGACCCTTTGTCTTTTTGAAGTAAAGAATGCATGCCAGCGAGAACATGACCAATTCTAAAAGAGACTACTCCCTAGAGTACCTTCACATGATCTATAATGGGGCATTACAACGACGAAGCGAATAAGGTCAATCGGAACTAGGCAACGATTATAAACGTTTCATAATTTTTTTTAACTGTTCTTGTCCCACCAATGCGTAAGTCTGTGGAGCTATGCATTGACATTTCTTTTTCACGGAATACTAATATTGAGCTAACATTAGATTAATTATCCTCGCTATATAGTTGCACTGGAGTGTTCTTACTAGGAGAGAACGTGCAGGGTGAGGACAATTGATACCTTTGTAATCATGTTAACCTCGTGCATTGCATGCTGGGACTAAATGGTTTTTCCCGTCGCCATGTTGAATACGATGGCTTTGTTGTACTGACCAGTAGTGAATCGAATATGGTATTGGTGGCATGTAAAAATGAACAATGAAAAGTTAAGGAACTCAAACAAAACCGAAGTTATTTATGAATGAGATGTTACTCTAACTTTTGCAGATATCTGAAATCAAACGCTATTACAACACTACCTGAGGCAGTGTTTGCAAATACGATCGGTCTAAATCACCTGTAAGTGACAATGAACAAACAACCAAGATACCTTGTGGACTGTATGTTATTCCATTTCATTTATAGTAATGCATTACGGAACTTCTTCCAATCCTAGCAGTATGCAGGATGTTTGTGCCATGAACCTAATTTAAAGGCCTCAGCTCCCACACTCAGTGGTAGAGCATCCGAACTAGTAATCGGAAGGCCTTAGCTGGTGTGGTATTAGCCTAGACTGATTTTTATCCTAATACAATGCACTCTAAATGATAGTAGTGTTGGTATCAGTTTGGCCTAGTTTTTATCCTATTACTATTCACTCAAATTTTAGGCTTTTTATCGCTTAATTAAAATGTGTTTTGGCTTAATTTTCGTGCTAAAACTATAAACTATGCTTTTTGGCCCAATTTTCTTCCTCATACTATATACCATGCGTTTTAACCTAATTTTAATCCTAATTCTGTACACTATGATTTTAGGCCTAACTTTTATTCTAACACTATAAACTATGATTCTGAGCCCAATTTTCATTCTAATACTAAACACTATGATTTCTGGCCTAATTTTCATTCTAATACTATAGACTATGATTTTTGGCCTAATTTTCATTCTGATATTATAAACTATGCTTTTGGGCCCAATTTTCATTCTAATACTATACACAATGATTCTGAGCCTAAGTTTCATTTTAATACTATACACTATGCTTTTTGGCCTTATTTTAATTCCAATACTAAACACTATGATTTTGGGTCAAATTTTCATTCTACTACAATGCACTATGATTTTGAGCCCAATTTTCATACCAATACTATAGACTATGATTTTGGTCCTAACTTTCATTCTAATACTGTACACTATGATTTTTGGTCTAATTTTCACTATAATACTATACACTATAATACTTGGCCTAATTTACGTTCTAATACTATACACTATGATGTTCGGTCTAATTTTCAGTTTAATACTATACACTATAATTTTGGGACAAATTTTCAATCTAATACTACACACTTCGGTGTTTGGCCCAATTTGCGTTCTAATGAACAATTATTCCACGAGCGCGCGTTGGATATGAGATGATAGATAGCCAACGAGGCGCGTAGCGCCGAGTTGGCTATAATCATTCCATATCCAACAAGCGCAAGTGGAATAATTGTTTTATTAAAAACAATCAAGAAATATTGCTAGATCTTACTGATTTCGCTGTGCAAGAATAACCAGCAGACAATATAATGGCCGCCATTTCTCAGCCATGGTATAATGGCTCATTTACCATGGCCGCTAAGCCAATCAAATCCCTCGAATTGCATTATACAATGATTCAGTTTTTAATGATATTATATATACTATGATTTTGAGCCAAATTTTTATTCTAATACTAAACATTATGATTTTGGGCCTAATTTTTATTATACTACTCAGTAAACTTTATTTTTGGTCTAATTTTTATTCTAATACTCTAGACTAAGATTTTGGGTCTAATTATCATTCTAATACTATACACTATGATTTTTGGCCTAATTTTTATTGTAATATTATACACTATGATTTTTGACCTAATTTTCATTCTAAAGCTATACACCATGAGATTTGACCTAATTTTCATTCTAATATTATCCATAATGATTTTGGGTCCTATTTTCAGTCTAATACTATACACTCTGATTTTGGTACTAATATAATACTACACACTTATGGGCTAATTTTCATCCTAATACTATACTCTATGATTGTCGGCCAATTTTCCATTCAAATACAATACACTATGATTTTTTGCTTAATTTTTATTCTAATACTATACACTATGATTTTGGGCCAAATTTTCATTTTAATACTATACGCTATGACTTATGGCCTAATTTTTATTCTTATACTATAGACTATCAATTTGGCCTAATTTTCATTCTAATACTGTACACTATGATTTTTTACCTAATTTTTATTCTAATACTATACACTATGATTTGGGGCCAAAATTTCATTTTAATACTATACGCTATGACTTATGGCCTAATTTTTATTCTACTACTATAGACTTTCAACTTTGGCCTAATTTTTATTCTAATACTATACACTATGATTTTAGGCCTAATTTTTATTCTAATAATATACACTATGATACTTGGCCTAATTTACATTCTAATACGATACACTATGATGTTCGGTCTAATTTTCAGTCTAATACTATACACTATGATTTTGAGACAAATTTTCAATCTAATACTACACACTACGGTTTTTGGCCTTATTTGCATTGCAATATTATATATACTATGATTTTAGGCCTAATTTTTATTCTAATACTAAACACTATGATTTTAAGCCTAATTTTTATTATATTACTATAAACTTTATTTTTGGTCTAATTTTTATTCTAATACTCTAGACTAAGGTTTTGAGTCTAATTGTCATTCTAATACTATACACTATGATTTTGGGCCTAATTTTGATTCTAAAGCTATACACTATGATTTTGGGCTTAATTGTTATTATAATACTATACACTATGAGATTTGTCGTAGTTTTCATTCTAATATTATACACAATTATTTTGGGTCTAATTTTCAGTCTAATACTATACACTTTGATTTTGGTACCAAATTTTCAATGCCTACACACTAATGGGCTAATTTTCATCCCAATACTTTACTCTATGATTGTGGGCCAATTTTCCATTCAAATACAATACACTATGATTTTTTGCTCAATTTTTATTCTAATACTATACACTATGATTATTGGCCTAAGTTTTATTCTAATACTATAGACTATCAATTTTGGCCTAATTTTCATTCTAATACTATACGCTGTCATTTTAGGCTCATTTTTTTCTATGATTTTTGGCATTATTTTCATTCTGATGCTGAACGATATGATTTGAGGCCTTGCTTTCATTCTAATACTACACACTATGTCTTTTGGCCTAATTTTCATTGTAATACTATACACTATGATTTTTGGCCTAATTTTCATTGTAATACTGTACACTATGAAAATATGTCTGTTCACAATTTCTTAGCTCGATGTCGTGCTTCCTTTTGAAAAAAGAACAGTTTCAATTTCCGAGTTTCCATCGTGCGTGACATAAGGGGGACGGCCGTGACAGAGCTTTTCCGTATCTTAGAAATGACTTTCCCATTTTTTTTCGCATTATAAACAATTTAAGTTTGAGGAAAAATATTAATCTGAACATTCGAAAATTCACAAGGGCAAACAAACCTCTTTTCTGGCAAAAGTGAACTCCAGATGTTTTTTCGTATTTCCGGCCGCCATGTTTGTGCCCCTCAGAGGGACACGAACATGGCGTCTCCATACTAAGCTCTATAAATTTATGTGGAACATTTTGTCAAATAACTCGAGTACGGAATGCCGCACAGACCTGACACTTGGACAGATACCTTATTTATTTATCCTCTATACCATGTCAATTTCTTGACTTCATTCATGGAATGGTTTCGATTTTTTTTTCAATGGCGTGACAGTGAAAACCGAGAATACACTATGAGTTTGGTCCGAATTTTTCATTCTAATATTGTACGCTATGATTTTTGGCCTAATTTTCATTCTAATACTATGCACTATGATTTTGGGCCCAATTTTCATACCAGTACTATAGACTATGATTTTGGTCCTAATTTTCATTCTAATACTGTACACTATGATTTTTGGCCTAATTTTCATTCTAATACTATGCACTATGATTTTGGGCCCAATTTTCATACCAGTACTATAGACTATGATTTTGGTCCTAATTTTCATTCTAATACTGTACACTATGATTTTTGGCCTAATTTTCATTCTAATACTATGCACTATGATTTTGGGCCCAATTTTCATACCAGTACTATAGACTATGATTTTGGTCCTAATTTTCATTCTAATACTGTACACTATGATTTTTGGCCTAATGTTTAGTCTAATACTATACACTATGATTTTGGGACCAATTTTCAATTTAATAATACTCTACGGTTTTTGGCCTAATCTTCATTATAATATTATACACTATGATTTTGGGCCTAATTTTTATTCTAATACTAAACACTATGATTTTGGGCCTAATTTTATTACTATAAACTTTGTTTCTGGTCTAATTTTAATTCCAATACTATACACTATGATTGTTGGCTAATTTTCCATTCTAATATAATACACTATGATTTTTAGCCCAAATTTCATTCTAATACTACACACTATGATTTTTGCCCATATTTTCATTCTAATACTATACGCTATGATTTGTGGCCTAATTTTTATTCTAATAATATACACTATGATTTTGGACCTAATTTTCTTTCCAATACTATACACTACAATTTTTGGCCTAATTTTTATTCCAATATTATACACTATGATTTTGGGCCTAATTTTTATGATATTACTATATACTTTATTTTTGGCCTAATTTTAATTCTAATATTATACACTATGATTTTGGGTCTAATTTTGAGCCTAATACTATACACTATGATATTGGGCCTATTTTCATTCTAATACTATAGACTATGATTTTTGGCCTAATTTTCATTCTAATACTTTAGGGTATGATTTTTTGCTTAATTTTCATGCTAATACTCTACACTTTGATTTTTGGCCTAAGTTTTGTTGTAATTCTATACACTATGATTTTTCGCCTAATTTTTAGTTTAATTCTCTACACTATGAGTTTTGGTCTAATTTTCATTCTAATACTCTACACTATGATTTTTGGTCTGAGTTTTAGTCACATACTATACTGTATGAGTTTGGCTCAAATTTTCAGTCTAATACTATACAGTATCATTTTTTCTGTAATTTTAATTCTAATACCATACACTTCCATTTTCACTTTATTTTCTTTCTAGTACTATACATTGTGGTTTTTGGTCTTATTTTCAGTCCATTACCTTTTTTCGCCCAATTTTCAGTCTAATACTATACACAATGTTTTTTGGCCTAATTTTCATTCGTATACTATACACTATGATATTTGTCCTAATTTTCAGTCTAATACTATACACGATGATTTTTGGTCTAATTTTAGTTCTAATACTATTGACTATGATTTTGCGATTAATTCTCAGTGTAATACTATGCACTATGAATTTTGGTCTGATTTTAAATCTAATACCATAGACTAAGATTTTTCTGCCTAATTTGCAGTCAAATACTATACACTATGATTTTTGGTCTAATTGTCAGTCTAATACTATGCCGTATGATGTGGCCCTATTTTTCAGTCTAATACTATATACTATGATTTTTGGCCCAATTTTCATGCTAATACTATACACTATGCTTTTTGACCTAATTTTCTTTCTTATGGTATAGGCTATGACTTTTGACCTAATTTTTATTCTAATAATATACACTATGATTTTTTCTAATTTTTATTCTAATGCAATACACTATAGTTTTTTGCCTTATTTTCATTCTAATAGTATACACTAGTATTTAGGGCCTAATTTTCATTCTATACACTATGGTTTTTGACCTAATTTTCATTCTAATAGTATAGACTATGATTTTTTTCTAATTTTCATTCTTAAACTATATACTATGATTTTTGGCCCAATTTTCTTTCTAATACTATACACTATGATTTTTTACCTAATTTTCATTCTAATGGTTTAGGCGATGATTTTTTTCTAATTTTCATTCTTATACTATACATTGTGATTTTGGGCCCAATTTTCTTTCTTATACTTAACACTATGATTTTTTATCTAATTTTCATTCTAATAATATACACTATGATTTTTTTCTAATTTTTATTTTAATACAATACACTATCGTTTTTTGCCTTAATTTCATCCCAATACTATACACTTTGATTTTGGGCCAAATTTTCATTTTAATACTATACAATAGGCTTTTAGGCCTTATTTTCATCCCAATACTATACATAATGATTGTGGGCCTAATTATCATTCTAATACTATACACTATGCTTTTTGGCCTAATTTTGGTTCCAATTCGATACACTATGCTCTTTGCAGTAATTTTTCATTGTTATTTGGGACCATCGGATTGTATGTCACACCACTTACCACTTTTCCATGCTATCCCAGATTCAAATATCCAGGAAGGGCTTAGCCTTCCTTTTTCCCGTTAAGGTATTATGCTTTTTTCATTAACTGGCGTGGGTCTGTTTGTTCATAGTGATTTGTCGTCAAACGCCATTACAGAGCTACCTGAAAACGTTTTTGAGAAACTGAGATATCTTTCCTTTCTGTGAGTTTAAAAAATTCATTATTCATTCATGAGCATTATAATCTACAGGTCACTCAAATCAGTCAAGTGGACAAGCTTTTAAAACTGGTAAAACACTGTCAATATGAAAAGCCTGGGAAGCGCACTTGATTGCAGTCCCTGGGAAGAGCTGGATTAACAGTCATTAGTATACTTTAAGTCCAAGTAATACGGGCAACATTTTCTCGCAACTTGTCGCCCAACATTTTTGCATTGGAAATTGCGATTGTTTGTTGCCCGTATTACCACCTCCGTGCAAAAAAAAAAAAAAAATTCATGTTGCAAAAAGTAGAAACAGCGTCAACTTTCTGCAACATGTTGGTGCGCGCAGAGGTGGTAATACCGGCATCAAACAATTGCAACTTGCAATGCAACATTGTTGCGTGACAATTTGGGAAAAAATGTTGCCCGTATTACTTGACCTTTATATATAGAATGCTATTGAGGGTAACGTTTCATATAAAGCATACTAAGAAGGGAAATACCTTAAGAGCTATTTGTTTTGTTGAAGCCGCTAAACCAGTTAAATAAACTCATGGGGATTAAAAAATCTGATTTTGGGACGCAGAATTATTAGGTTGTGTCAATGAAATGTTTGTTTCAAAATGCATTTTATGGAATAAAATAATGAGAACCAAAAGTCAACTCCGGATCAGCGATTTTATAATTTTATACTGTTATTTAATTGCAATTACTGGTCTTACGTTTAACAGGAATTTGTCATCAAACGCTCTTGCTGTGCTACCGGAAAGAATTTTTGCCGACCTGATTTATCTCCACGATCTGTAAGCCAAAACTAGTTTCCTTCCCTACAACGCAATTGTTAGCAATCTGATAAAACTGCTGGTAATTGCTCAGGCAATTTTTGTTACCATAAATTATCTTCAAGTATCTTTTTTACGGCAAGATACGTTGCGGGAAAAGGTGTTCGTTGAGGAACTCCTTTCGCAGTCCCCTTTGAGTGAAAATAAGGTCTATATTATCCTTTTTTTGGTGTCTCACCGCCCCGTAGTCCGATATCTTTAAATGTGGTTGGTTAGCAAAACACACGTGGGCAGGGCAAACCTTTCTCCTATCCGGGCCGATCAACTCGGTCAAGAATGCGCTTGGGACATTAAAGAGCCCACTCACTGTTTGCAAAGAACAGGGGTCGTAGTTCCCGGTGTTGTGTTCTGGTCATTGTGTGTATATTCTCATGGTTGGGTGGGTAAATGGTCAGAGATATTAGCTGCATAAGCTACTAAAAAAAATCCGAGGGTAAATAAAGATATGATGATGATGATGATGATGATGATGATGATGGTGATTGGGGGATTTTAATCCTCATTATTATCTCTAGATGCTTTTCCAGCGGTGGTCCGTTGTGGCACCGATAGGTTGCAAAGTTAGCTTTCGTGAAGAACGATTCCACACTCGAAGGAGAAATGAGCCGTGAAGTTATATATAATTGCAACACTTCACAAGCAACACTTCACAAGATTTCTGTAAATCTGAATTTTACAGCCTTTTTATATATCACAAATTTATGGTTTTGAACAGGAGAAAAAAAAATAAAACGTTTATTTTTGTAAAATGGAAGAACTTTGCAGCCAAAATTCAGATTTGGGGACTGACAAATTGAATAAACTAGAAGCAAACGTTCAGCTCCTGAACCTTACGTTGACGTTAAAGTTTTGTTCCATGAAATCTTAATTTTTTTTTCACTGATGCATATGGAATTACTTGTTTGCAGATATTTGTCATCAAACGCCATTAACGTACTTCCTGTAGGCATATTTGACAACCTTACATCTCTGTGGAACCTGTAAGTGACAGGTTGCACACCCAGAACACAACTTGCACGAACTTTGCACATTGTCATGACAAGTTATTTACTTTATATCCGTATCAAGAAACCCAACTGTCGAGGCAATGACAAAGGCTTAAAAGCCTTTCATCTCTTATTTGAACCTCATGAATCAATTGAGTAGACATCTACGCTTTTTTAACCAGAAAATGACCAAAAAATTATTGAATAAGGAGAAACTGTAATGTTCGATTTCTATATTACATTATTGCATTCGACGTAGAAAAAACGCACTCCTAAAACCGATTGCAGTCGAGATAATATGTGACAGTCGATCAACGAATGAATGGATCTTGGAACGGATGACATCACCACCAAATTGGCAAAGGAGAGAGAGACTGGGATCGAGATCATCGAACGCACTCCCTAATCTTTGATTATTACTAGTTTAAAAATTTCCTACGTGTTATGTGTATCTGAAAATAATTGCATTCAATCTTGTCGTAATGAACCAATAACCAATTCGGCCGTGTTTAGCCTACACATATAATACAACATGCGTTGTTCCTCAAAGATCACATTAACTGAAATCAGCAAACAAAGCCTGTTTGGTAGATTAGGAAATATTAAACGCTGATCAAAATTCCAAAGACAGAGCTGCGTACATTAAGCTTTTTGCAAATGGAATAAGTGGAGTTTTCTCTTTTATTTGATATGTCGATTTGTTGACGTATATGGCACCCTAATAATGGTATATTGGTATTCTGTAAGACTATATTAGAAACCTGAAATTATAAAAATTTATTTAGAATTAATGGAAAAGTATTTTATTTTTATGTGGCCTTACCATTTCGCAGCGATTTGACGTCGAATTCTATAACAGAATTACCTGAAAGAGTGTTTGACAACTTGGGAAAGCTACGGAGCCTGTGAGTAAATGCGGCCAAATACGTATTGTAGACTATAGCCCGCCAGTTTTGTTTTGCCTGCATTTAAACTTTCTTAGTATTTGAGAATATACGTGTTTGGGAATATTACCTTACTTCTGGTCTAGAGGACTGCGAATCTATTGCTTGTGTTTAAGCTGAGCAAGCAAGAAATCCTGTTTGTATCTGATCATAAGAAAGGATTCTAAGGACTATGGAACGAGAAGCGCCGAAAGCAAAAAAATAAATAAATAAAATAATAAATAAATAAATAAATAGATAAATAAATAAAAAGCTTTAGCCAAGAGCTTTCACGAAATTTACTGTTTTATCTTTTGTTAAAGAAGTTGGCACTCTCTGAAATAAGAAGAAATTTGTATAAGATAAAGCTCAACATCCCACAGTTTAGATCTATACATGACTTGTAATTATTTCTGTACTGGATAGTAATAACGACTGGATCATTGCATAATACAATGACATGGTTTTTATTGGTTTAGCTGCCATGGTATATGAGTCATGATACCATGTCCCACAAATATTGTAGGTGTACGTGTCAACAATAAAAGAACATTTGTGGTAGTTTTTATTAAAACTATCCTTACATTGGATAGCCAAAGAGGCGAACAGCGCCAAGTGGGGTATCCATCGTCTCGTTTCCAACAGGGACGAGAGGTAATTGTTAAGGAAAAGCATTCAATTTGTGTAACCCCGTCTTTTCGCAGGTTTTTTTCCGTCAAATGCCATTACTGTACTGCCTCAAGGAGTTTTCGAGAAGCTGAGCAAGCTAGAAATTCTGTGTGTATATGATCGTAAGAAAAAAACATTAAAGACTTTGGAGAGAGACTCTAAAAAAGCAGAAAACGTTTTCGTCAAAGGTTTCCAAGATATTGCCTTTTAGATCATTTTACCAAAATGTCGGAAACTGGTTCTTGCCAACTTTTGACTGAGACATTTCTCGCAAGCGCTGAAGCAGTTTAGTTACAACGCTATTGGATAAAGCTTTAAAGACTTCCTCTTTATTTTTTTCAACAGTAAAAACTGAAGTAGCAATTCCACCGAGTAACCATAAAAATTCGACCAATCCTTTAACTTAAGTAATTTAAAATAGGACCCTTTTTTCTTAATACACAATGATGATATTCTTCCAATATTACACAATATCTGGCTATGACGTCAACTTGTCAGATTCTAAATTTATAGGGATGTTAACACACTCCTAAATCAAAGGTAGACGCATGACCTCAGTGAAAATTGAACTGTAAACTTTTTACAGATCAGAGAATTTAACAAAACTAAAATTGTTTGTTTTGTATTTTTACGCTAGATCTCTGTGGAACAACAAGATATCAAATATATCGAATGGAACCTTCGCAAACAATTCCGATCTACAATACCTGTACGTGTCAAATGCAACAACGCATCGTCAAAATAATGCAAAAACTTGACATTCTAGAGGGCAGGGAGGGAGAAGAATTGGATACAATTCGGTATCAGTTATTTAAACCTAATATACCAATAAGCTAGAGCTTGAAACTAAGATCGAAAGTCGAGTTGAAAACAGAAAAGGAGGGAAAAATACCCAACACTTCAAAAAAAAAAAAAAAAAAAAAAAGAAGACAAACCTGCCATGCCACTGCATGGCAATGAGGTGAATCAAATTTCAGGATCTCACTGATTAAACCATTAAAAAAACTTGAAACTTGACATTTTTTTGGTAAATTGTAAAATGATTTAATAAACTCAGGCTCGCAAAAAAAACCTCCATCTTTCAACTCGCAAAGTGAAAACCTTATCTGTAACGGACGTTTCTTATTTGTTACGTTTCACCGAGATTAAGTTTGGACCTGTATCGTGTTGGGACGAATTCACATTGGTTTGAATTCATGTTGGCATGCAAACACCATTAAGTATATATTTAGCCTTTAAGGATAGATGTCCATCTTCACCGTTACTTGTATTTTAGATTTCTGGGCGCCAATCGTTTGGAGGTAATACCACGTGGAGCCTTCACAAACCTTCAACAGATGGGTAATCAAACGATGTGGGTATTATTTGTATTAACATTTATTTACATAGAAGAAATACGATGTATGCGATGTCTTATGCTTTAAAAAGAAATATACTTCCCCTTGACGAATCCAGTTATAACGGCTACCATTAAAGGGGGAGTGTCATGGGGTTTTTGATCACTTTTTAAAAAAGATGAAATGAGATCATCACATGGCTACAAAATAATTATAGAACTCTAAGAGGAGAGAAATCAACTCAATTCTCGAAAGAAACAACTTGTGATATGTTCTAGCGCATTTTGGAAACAAAAATGCGACAAATTGAAAAGCATTAGGCAAACATTTTTCAATCCATTCTGACGTACTCTGTCTCTGGCCAGAGGCACTAGTCGACAATTTTGTTACACTGGGGCGATAATTTATAAACATTTTTGGGAATGACATGTGACATATTCATGTGATATTTTAAGTTATGCTTAACATAGCAAGTAATTGTTTCATTGTGAAACTTTGAAGGACTGTTAGTTGGGATGATGAAAAAATGAATAACTGTGGAACTGTGTCAGTCGGTTATTACAACTTTATCCATTGTTGATTCCAAAACCAACTGAGACAAAATCACAATTTTAATTCAGATAAAAGCCATAAAATTACAGTTCATTCGCACCTACGTGCCGAAGACCGATTACAATAAATCCCTTGCTTTTGTGTTGTTGATAATAATGTTTTTCGTTTGTTTGTCTGTTTGCTGCTAATATTTTCCTCTAAGAATGCTGTCGGATAATCCTATAACGACAATCGAACCGGAGACATTTCGCCTTCCTGGCCACAATGTTGGAATGAGGATGTAAGTTATCATTTTAAATTTACTGGATATTTCAAATGTCAACATTCAAAATCCTACAAAGTTTTAGTGCTCTACCGTTTGTCAATAAAGTTAAAAATTGGTCATAAGAGGTAAAATACAATAACTAATTTAGGCTCAGTTTAAACCTCGCATTTCACAAGTGCCGAATTCAATACCTATTTGGGTCGACTCAAATTATTAAATTCGACCTTTGATTTTGTAGACGTGGAATTTATAGAGTCGCATATTTAATTCATGAGGGAGTTTTTGTGAGGTTTCGTTCTCAGGGCCCGTTTTCATTTCCAGTCTTTTCTCGCGCTATTTTAAACATGGCGGATAATCGAAGCTTTTCACCTTCTCTTCGTTTATACATTTCTCAGTTCATTCGGGTCAACAGAAGAAGAAGGTTCGTTATGCAAGTGGATCCTGGAGTCTCTTCATTGTTTCAAAAACCGAGCACCTCATGCTATAAGGAATAGCGCTTTTTAAACATATGTATTTGGTGGGAGAGAAACAAGAACTGCACATCACACCATATTCCGCCATTTTGTTTCTTTCGATCCGCGCATGACATTTAGGCAAAATTGACAATAGTGGATAAAACATAATTTAATATAATTTATACATCCGATTCGTCACAAGTAGAATTCGATGTCTTTAATCTTTAATTTGCGTAATTGCCATTAGCAAAGCTAATTCGGCATTGGAGCGGCCAGCGGTCGCGTATAAGGGCGTATAAAGCAACTGCCGAACTTCTGTCGAATATTCCACTGGCCCAGTCGAAGATGCGGCAGAAGCCGCATTTAATTCAAATCTGTCGAATTGAATTGATTTAAACGTCGAGCTTCACATTGAGTTAATTCCTGAATTAGATTCGGCACATGTGAAATTCGACCCTTAAAGGGCCCGTTTCAACGGTTTCAACATTTGTTTCAACATGCGTTCAACACAGTTGTTGAGCGTTTGAACAGGTCGTTCAACATTGTTGAAAGCTTGTTGAAAGTGTGTTGAATCAAATTTAAATTGGTTTAAACTTCTATTCAACATCTCTTCAACATTTCCTTTGTTCTTGAAAATGTTGAATGGCGTTGAAACCGTTTGCACACTCTGTTCATCCAACATTTGCCCAACATCCGTTTAACTTTTCAGTGTTGAACAAACTTTGGGCAAATTATGAAACCGTTTAAACAGGCCTTTACCTGTGTAATGTTAATGGTGAACACATCGACTATCCGTTTCATTGTGTGAGGTTTGTTTGTTTGTTTTCTCGGTAGATTTTTGTTACGAACGAAACTAAAGTGGTTGAGCCTGAAGTCCTTTATCGGCCTCATCAGTCTGGACTCTAGAATGTAACGTATCAGTATTTTGCATTGGAGGCGGGGGGATAATTTCACGAAACGAAACAAACTTAACCATACCTTTTGGTTCGGTTATAAAGCAGCCTGGGAAAAAATTATAACAACAACAAAGAAAAACAGGGCGAATATCGAGCCACAGGTGACTACTTCGTCCTTCTCAGTGACTGCTCTCGTCTCCTCTTATATATCGTACTTCAGAGTATTAGCACTGCAAAGGCAATTATTGCTTATTTTTCACTACAGTAACTTTTGACATATTTGTAGAATTTGCACAAGTCACTACAGTGCATGAGAAAAAATGCTTGTGAATATCAACGCTCATTGCTATTCCACCAGCGGATCATGACTCTGCGAGTTTTGAATCTGGCGATTTTAATTGCATTTGATTTCCCACGTAAAACCTGTCGCTAACGTCTCGCCTCGAAAAATAGTGGATCGTGCGATCATTTTCTTTCGACAAGGTGACGTTACAGAGTTAACAAACCCGCACGAAAACAACATTAGCAATAGATTGTGAATTGAAGTAAGCCCAATTTTTATGCCCTGTGAACAAAATTAACTTACCGAGCTGCATTTTCAGTCTTCAGACATTTCTCGCGCCCTTATATCCATGCAAAAGTACTTGAAAATCTGGTGAACAACATATCTTCTACGTACCACGTACTTCCAACTAAAAACGAGCACTGCCTAAGATTCTCACACAAATTTATAGCAGAGCTGAGCTATGTTAGTCGTTATTATTTTCCTTTTTAGGTTTCCGACCGCGAACTCAAGGTAAAACTTAATAGTTTAGATGATCCTGCTTTCCTGGAAATAAAAGTTGTCGTAAATTCCTTCTCAAACTTTCACTCATCGTTTCCTAGTATGTATTATTTCAAAACTGCAATGAAAAGAATAATTCATAAGCCCATTGACCTATCAAATGCTCGATAATACATCACATGCAGTGACTTTATATCGATAAACCTCCTCCTTATTGGTGTGCGGTGTTTAATCAGCTGATAAAACACTCCTCATTAGTATGCGTAATTGTTATGAACTCTATTGACACACGCTTTTCCAGGAATGTTTTTGAAGCCGTTTAAAAAACTCGCAGCACGTGTTTAATCGGGTCTAAAACCACTCCGCTGTGCCTCGTGGTTTTAAACCCGATAAAACACTCCTGCTCGTTTTTTAAACATTAACCAAGTCACCCTGCCCGCGTGAGAGCTGCAATCCAGCCAAGTTACCCCATAGTTGCAAGTATGTGTCGTTTAACCAAGTTCATGCTATATCACATGGGGACAGGAATTATATAGATTAAGTAGTGATACATAGTCGACTGCCAATCTTGTTCCCAGGGTCTCCAAATAAAGACATAAAAATAGATAGGTCACGGAGTTCGTTAAGGAGAAAATAGCCATTAAGTATTTGGCCGGGATTAGCTTAGCTTAAGAAAACCCGCATGAAGGCTTAACGCTGTTTAGGTCTGCCTTCTCTCAGCCTCTAATTGTAAAATGTACATAAAAGTGCCAAATGAGATTGTGGTATTTTATAAGACGATTTTCTAGTGCATGTTATATCATTAACTTCATCAACTTAGTACATTACCATTTGTAACATTATTAAGTGGCACTTTCCCTAAGAACGGTCCACTGCGTTTCGGGTCGAAAAAAAGTTTGCCCTCAAACTTTGCCCACTAAATCATCTTGGGTCATAAGTAAATGAAATGACTTTAGTTTTCGGAAATGCGTTAAAGTATATTTTTTACAGACCACAACAGTCAGAGCGTTCGAGGACCTAAATTTGAGCGTGGCGAAAGTAGGAAGTTGCATAAAATTGAAGAGCTCGCTGCTCGAGAACCACGAAACGCCACAAAAATTCATTATAATTCCTAAGTCAAGTGTTCCTTCAAAGGTATGAAATGCATGTCTATTTTGATTTGTTTTAATTTTTAGGGTCACAAAAATTAATATTATTAATCCTCATTAGAACGCTTTCTGAAAACCGGTGAAGGTACCCTGTCTTTGCCGGCATTTATTTCACAAGTCCAGACCGGCCCTGACTAAATTCCAACTGAACTTTGCTAAACAGATGTTAGGAAGCATAGAAATATAAAAATACGTTGCACTTTTTAGCTTCCTTGACTACAGCGACTTCGTACTTTTGGTGCTTTTTCGAATGTGAAACCCGCATTATGCAAATGAGGTTGTTGATCAAATTCAAATTGTTGTAAATCAAAACATTCTTAATCGTTAAATTTCACCATTCTAAATTCACTACACCAAAAAGCACACAAATATAAAAGCAAAAACGGTTTTATCCGTTTTAAAAATGCCTAAAACCCTGATGAATTATTCAGTCCTGATCTCTGAATGCTATGTAAAAAAAATTGTAAACATTGAATATGCTCATTGCGTTGTGTGGGAAACTTAGTCCTATGTAAAAGTAATCTTTCTTCTCGCTGTTTTCTACTGGCAATTTTCAATTTTTTTGAAAAGTACTTTTGAAAAGCTTGTACACGTTTTTAGTATAAAAAAACTTGAAGAAATACTTCAGCTTTAAATGGATGAGCACACACTGTGACATGACCTGCATTGAAATCGACAACACTTGACTTTTTTTTAAATCAATGTTGTGTCACACTCTGGGTTATTTCTTGATTGCCTTTTTATTTGGTAAATGGCTACTAAAAGGACAATGCTAACAAGACCATCTTATTTTTCCCTGATCTACGACCAACGTACAGAATGATTTGATGAAGAAAGTTTTGTTTTGCCGGATATGGCATTTTAACGACATAACTCCCGCACTGAAGTAGGTCATAGGTCAAGGTCTTTTAAACTTCTCAGTTTCCTTCCTGATTTTCTCTCAAATGATTCCATTCACCTCCGCTATGAATACATTGTTACATTTTATTCTCATACAAGATAAGCAATATTCAACACCTTATAATTAAAGCTTACTGGCGTGTAACTACTAACTTCTGGAATCTGAGATCCGAATTTTACATGAGCAATGACGCCCAACAATTACACAATCCTACCTTGTAACAGTGAAAAAGCGAGAAATATAAGCAAATAAAATATCTTTGGTTTCTGTTCTTGTCGAGTTTAAAATATGGACATCCTATGCGGAAGATGGCTTTTTCGATATTTTCGGGCTCAAATTACCTCATTAATGAGAAGTTGTTCTCTTTCACTTTCGAAGCTTTATTTATGAACAGCCATATTGATAGTCGATTTAAATTTGGCCCGGCGAATACAAGGATCTACAAACTTGGACAAAATAAAGGGAAAAATTAGCCCCCCATCCTCCCCTCTAAATCAATCAGTACGAATTCGCGTACAAAGCAAAACGTGCCATGTTTCAATCACTGGAAAAAAAAAAAGGGGGAGAAAGGCTGGTTGTCCAAGATTGTAGCTATCAATATGTTTGTTGAGACTCGCAATGCGTGCCAAACAAACCCCCCCCCCCCCCCCCCCCAAAAGTAGCGGTGAGGGTAAAAGGAGGCATGAGTTTGCGGAATGGCATGTGGCATGGCATAATTATGCGAAATACGATACTTGCGGAATGACTTAAAGAAATAAATTAATTGAAGAGCGCGTCCTGTTTTCGCGCCAATTTTATAATTTTAGATGTTGTGGACTCCAAGCTGAATATTTAAAAACAACTAGACGACAGAAAAAGGATTAGAAAATACAACGCCGGGATAAATCATTTCCACCGATCGCTGGTTAGGAAGGAGTGAGGGTAAAGAAAGCTATGAATTTTCGTAGTCAAGGGACTGAGTAAATTTGTTCGCTTTTCACCTTTTGACTTCCATGTAATTGACAAGTTCAACTTGCGTACGTATCTCGCCGATAATGTAAGGTGAGAAAAAAAAAGAACCTATTTTTGTCATGAGTTTGTTACAAATTTTTTATTCGTTACAATATGTAACCGTTAAATGTTCACAGCGTCTGATAAAACTATTCTCGGACAAAGCGAAGGCCAAACGCATTTTTAAGTTCAATAACAGTTTCATAAAAGAATAGCGAAGAAACTTTTCAGCTTTTCCTGAAAGCTTACCTGGCCGGTTTGACAGCGAGCCGGAACAACTAACAAATGCAATTTCCAAAAGCGGCAAAATTTGTTAAACATCGCATCGAGGAATATTTACCCCCTTAAATTAAAAATTGGCTATAAATATTTGTGATTTGGAACGGCGGGCGAAGAAAGCGCTTTCGGTGGGTAGGTCACAGGTCAAGTTGTAAGTTGTAAGTTTCATTGACCCGACCGGCGGGGGAGGGTAGCGGAGTATTTTTCCTCACGACCCACATATTTTATTAGACGTTAACACAACTATAGCTCGTTATATCTATGAAATAAAATTCTGGGATAATAATGTGGAATTAGATAACAAATGCGATACGTGGTAAAAAAAAATTACCCGGCGGAGGTGCCGTGGCACCGGTGACTACAGACCACTACATAATGTTTCAGCGCTTTAATACCTGAGCCGAAGTCTCACCCAAACTGACTTTAAAATGTTTTTTTAAGTCGGAAAAAGGTAACATATACTTTTAATATTACTTCGTTTTTTCTTTAACGAGACGTATATTAACATCATGAAGGAGATATTTTTTCCAGAAAAGGCGATTAACCATCTGCGAACGATCGTACGCGTCCGAGAATAGGCCGCTCAACGTCTACAATATTTTTCAAAATTACGGAGAAACCTCAGGAGTTCAATCAGCCAATCTTTAGGACGTGTTAAGGTATTAAAGGAAGGAACTATATACTGGAAAATTCTCAGCTTGCTCCCGCCCTTCTGAGGTAAGTTATTGTGATAAATGCAAAAAGTGTCCGAGAATAGGCACATGTACTCATATTTCCTTGAATGTGAGAACAATAAACAGTATTCCAGTCATCGATTTCTTCACCCTCACTTCTTCCTAGATCAGACATGTTCTATCCCAGCTACAGGCTTGTATTTTCTAATCAGCCCATCTGTTTCATTTTCCGCAACATCGAAAAAGCTAATGCTCTTATATTAAAATTGGCGCCAAAAAGAGACGCACTCTTCAGTTAATTTATTTCTTTGAGTCATTCCGCAAGTATCGTATTTCGCATAATTATGCCATTCCGCAGGTCATGCCACATGCCATTCCGCAAACTCATGCCGCCTTTTACCCTCACCGCAAAAGTAGACACTGAAAATGCCGCTCAATTTGATCATTATAGCCATTTTTTTAACGCGATAGCCATTTGTACAGAGACCGGCGTAAATGAGGCCTGCAGTATGGAGTAAAAGATTCTTGACACAATGGCAGGGCCGTCCCTCATGTTGTTATTATGATTTATCTCATGACGATCTTATAGTCCGGTCTTTCTCTATATACCTACATTTGTTGGTAGATATTTCACAAAATAACGCACCTCAAGCCTGGATTGGTTGTTTGTACAGATTCCTTTTCCGAAGTTGCATGTAAGATCTAAGGCGTATCATTCACAGAAGCATTGTGTTGGTTGCGGCAATTGTTGCAAATATCGTATTTGGTCAAAAAGAAAGTCAAATTACTCAAGGAAAGTTCTAGAACTGACTTCGGACTTATTTCTCGTGTTCGGGCTACTGCGCTACGCAGTCTAAGAGGCGTATGTGAAAGTACCTCATGAACATTCTTATCGGGGGATTTTGCAGTACAATTTCGTTTTAATACGCAATTTTTTTGTGGGGGGGGGGGGAGGGTGGTCTTAACCCCCCAAAGACGATAAAATTGTACAATTTTTATTATAATCACAGAGAACTTCGCGTAATCGAGAGAGAGCACTTATTCGAGGATTTATGGCATTTTAGTGGACTGCCTGTCAACTTGCTTGAAGTAGTTTTAAAATTACACTTACACAAAAACAACACAACAACAATATACTTTACCGATCCTCCTTAATGCATGTGGGATTTGATTCTCCTTCACTAGGAGGAGAGCTCGTGCTGAATTTTCAGTAATAATGACTTTAAAATAATTACAGAAACAATGAGGCATTACACTAGAAATATCATCTACAACAAAAAGTGCAAGTTAGAAGCTTTATAGCATTTGCGGCCAAGGGCCTGGAGTGAAACTCTCAGAGCAAGCTAACAGCTAACTCTACCTATGACCAGAGTCCGCCGGGGTTGCAACCGGAACGCACACTGCACGAAAAAAACGCCTTTGCGCAAATCAAATGTGTGGTCAAAGTCTGTCAAAGGCCGCCTTTGATTACCTTTGATTCGAATCACAAGTGACAAAGGCCGCATTTGAATCACACGCGTCAAAGGTGGAGTCAAATTTGATTCGAATCAAAGATATTTGTAAATATATCACATATTTGATCCACCTTTGTAGCGCGTCAAAGGCGGAGTCAAAGTTGTTTGATTTCAATTTGACGCGCGTCAAAGGTAGGGGTTAAATACATTTGAACTCACATTCGATTCGAGTCAAAGGTATATGCATAGGCGTCACATATTTGACGTATTTTTGATGCGCATCAAATGTGTTGTCAAAAATGTTATTATATTTGACCTCATCTTTGATACGAATCAACAAAAGAGCAAATCCAATTTTTTGTGCAGTGGCATCGCGACGGACGGATAGACGGATTCTCCTTCCCTCGCTTCCTATAAAATCTTTTCTTTTCTGTACAGTTTTTTCCTTCCGACTTTCATGCACAAGATCCTATCAATTCAATTTGAGCAACATATTGATAATGCCCAGCTTTTGAAAATTAATAAATCACATGTTTTACAAAAGCGAATTCAAGTTTTTCTCATTACTACATGGAATTTTTTTTTCGAACTGTAATAAAATAACAACTTGCACTTCAACAGATAAATGGCTCAAACAACTTCTAGTCGACCTATCATTTTTTTTCGTGGTTCAGAAGTTTATATTATCTATGTATTGAGGAAGGCACTTTACGTAGAGGGATCAGTACAGGCATCCACCTTCTAGTTGACTTGTAAATTTCAGTGTTTTGTGATTTCAGATGGCAGTATGCCAAACTCAGCGACATATTTTATTTCTTAAAGGACCTTCAAGCTATGAATTGCAACTGAATGGCGTCAGCAAAGCAGGGAAATGTAATACTGAACGAAAAAATTAGTAATGAAAATAGGTTTCTTAAAACCTAAAGTACTGTTTAGCAGACAGACTAATTTGCATTAAAATTCCCCGCAAAGTATCTAAAAATCGGGACAGAATAATTCACAAATTTTAGGCATTTTAAAACTATTAAAACCGTTTATGGTTTTCATTTTGTGTGCTTTTCGGTGTAGTTAATTTAGAATGGTGAAATTTAGCGATTAAAAATGTTTTGATTCGTAACTGAATGGAATCATTTTAGAGAAAATCAGGAAGTAAACTGAGAGGGTTAAAACACCATGACCTATTATGACCTTCTGCAGTGCAGGAGTTATGTCGTTAAAATGCCATATCCGGCAAAACAAAACTTTCTTCATCAAATCATTCTGTACGTTGGTCGTAGATCAGGGAAAAATAAGATGGTCTTGTTAGCATTGTCCTTTTAGTAGCCATTTACCAAATAAAAAGGCAATCAAGAAATAACCCAGAGTGTGACACAACATTGATTTAAAAAAAAGTCAAGTGTTGTCGATTTCAATGCAGGTCATGTCACAGTGTGTGCTCATCCATTTAAAGCTGAAGTATTTCTTCAAGTTTTTTTATACTAAAAACGTGTACAAGTTTTTCAAAAGCACTTTTCAAAAAAATTGAAAATTGCCAGTAGAAAACAGCGAGAAGAAAGATTACTTTTACATAGGACTAAGTTTCCCACACAACGCAATGAGCATATTCAATGTTTACAATTTTTTTTACATAGCATTCAGAGATCAGGACTAAATAATTCATCAGGGTTTTAGGCATTTTTAAACGGGTAAAACCGTTTTTGCTTTTATATTTGTGTGCTTTTTGGTGTAGTGAATTTAGAATGGTGAAATTTAGCGATTAAGAATGTTTTGATTTACAACAATTTGAATTTGATCAACAACCTCATTTGCATAATGCGGGTTTCACATTCGAAAAAGCACCAAAAGTACGAAGTCGCTGTAGTCAAGGAAGCTAAAAAGTGCAACGTATTTTTATATTTCTATGCTTCCTAACATCTGTTTAGCAAAGTTCAGTTGGAATTTAGTCAGGGTCGGTCTGGACTTGTGAAATAAATGCCGGCAAAGACAGGGTACCTTCACCGGTTTTCAGAGAGCGTTCTAATGAGGATTAATAATATTAATTTTTGTGACCCTAAAAATTAAAACAAATCAAAATAGACATGCATTTCATACCTTTGAAGGAACACTTGACTTAGGAATTATAATGAATTTTTGTGGCGTTTCGTGATTTTCAAGCAGCGAGCTCTTCAATTTTATGCAACTTCCTACTTTCGCTACGCTCAAATTTAGGTCCTCGAACGCTCTGACTGTTGTAGCCTGTAAAAAATATATTTTAACGTATTTCCGAAAACTAAAGTCATTTCATTTACTTATGACCCAAGATGATTTAGTGGGCAAAGTTTGAGGGCAAACTTTTTTTCGACCCGAAACGCAGTGGACCGTTCTTAGGGAAAGTGCCACTTAAAACTCCAGCTGAATGTACAAGATTATCAGTTTTCAAGTTTTCAGTTTTCTGAGTTGAACCAGTGGGTAGCTTAAATTTTACGTGTCTAGCTAAGACCACAAAAAGTGGAGGTGGACAGAAAAATGCTAAAGTAGATCATTATCTTGTTCTTCGATTTATGAATCGCGCGCTTTACACTTGAGACATAGTCAGAAGAATAACTACAACGCACAACTATAGAGAAAGGGCAACCGGCTCAGTTAACAATTATCATGCAGGTGTGTAAACCTTATTCAAAATTCCTTAATAATTCGGTGTTTTGTTTCCGCTAGTTTGATGGCTAAAGGCACCCTACGGACACTGAAATATTCCTGCGATCGTTGTATAATATATCTGTGAGTATATCAGTTACGTGGGAACGAAAGTGGCCAAGAATGCTACCTCATTAAACCTATTAAAAAAAAATGACGTGAACAAACTTCAATGGTTATGGTGTTACTGTTTCGGTAATGCTTTAAAACATGTTGAGAAAACAGCGACAGGATTAATATTTTAATGTTGATAAGTGACTGAATACTTAAAGGCTTTTATCCCTGAGTTAGTTGTGTTAATTCTGTTCTGTCGAAAGAGGCTGTGACTGGCGCCTGAGTTGTATAATCAATATTGTGTTGTTCTCAAACTCGGGGACCATTTAGACATGAGAATGATACGATAATAGTACGATGTGATAAATCGTATGTCCGAAGATGTTTACTTTGAGGCCCGCAACGGAGAGTGATGAGACATATTACGCGTTAAAGGAAACCTCCACTCTCGAAACATGTTAACGTCACATTATTGAAATGCAATTTTCTTTGAAATTTCATTGGAAAACATGAAAATAATATTTCAATGTCGGAAAAAACATAATGTGATTATCGGCTATTTTCGCTTTTAAATTTCCCGCGCGCCGCCATCTTGGATTTCATGACGTAATAAGGTTGTTCAATTGTTTTACTTAAAAGAACTTCTACTGAATAACAATAGCGGCAACCATTACACGTCATAAAATTCAAAATGGCTGCCCCAAGGAAATTTAAAAGCGAAAGTTGTCGATAATCATATCTAATTTCTAACACACTTGAATGTCATTTCTACGTTTTAGACAAAAATTTAGCATTTAGACACTATTTCCAACGCTTACCCGTCAATTTTTTGTGAGAGTGGAGGCTCCCTTTAATCACATGGTAGGGGGGACAAGAGGCCAAGTAAGCGACTGATGAGCTGGGTGAGGCATGATGGGTTTCTTGTACTCCTGGCTACCTATACGGTAGCCACGAAGACCTCTCTAATCCCCCTAAGTGTCTGGCTAACGGGGCAATGCTTGAAGTTCAAAAACTTGCACCGGAATGCTTGTCTCAGTGAGGTTGTACCTCGTACACTTGCACTTGCCTGAAGTGTTTTAAATCGTCCGCGAGGAATTCAGTTCAGCATGAAAAAAGCCGTTCTTGCCCTGATCTCTTCCTTCGCTCAGCACCACACAGCAGAACATTTGCTCAAATGTGCACAACTATTACGCTTCTCGATGAGCTGGAACTTCAAAAGGACTTGAATGCTAGTCTCAGAAAGGTTATAATTCGTACATTTCAACGTTTCTTGAATTTTAGATATCCGACTGTGTCCGATTTTCTTCGCTTTCGATTTTTCATTCAACTCCGTTTGCAAAGAGCTGCGCGTGTCATGTGATCATCACGTTTCGCGCGCTTTGGTCGGAGGTTGCCTCAACATCCGGTCGTTTTCACTTGGAGGAAATTTTTTCCACTAAATAAAATTCAGTAACTTCAACAGCAATATCCAAACGCAGAGAATTTAATAAAACAATTATTCCATTCGCGCTTGTTGGATATGAGATTAGTTATAGCCAACTCGGCGCTTCACGCCTCGTTGGCTATTTACTATCTCATATCCAACGCGCGCTCATGGAATAATTGTTAAGTATGCCGCTATAAGACCAGTTGCATGAAGTATCAGAATCACGATACAAAACTAGCTGGTGTTTCTATTTAAATTTAAACGTTTTTTTGACGAAAAATAATCTCTCTCTTTTAGAAATCCACACGACTCGAAAACAGAGGCAGTACAGGTGAAATACCCCGAGACTGCTAAAGGAGAGCAAACAGTTTCTGCTTTGTTGGCCGCGGGATACACCAGAATGCCCGAAAGTCCCAAGGACTTTGCATTCCTTGCGCCATGTCCTGTGGGAACTTTTTCCAACTCTTCTTCTCAAGGAGCTGAGGGATGCACCCCATGCCCACCAGGTAACTTCGGTTAGCAGTTGCGTCTTGTTTAAGCGGACTCAAAATCTTAGCCTCCTGTTGTCTTGGGAGACTAGAAGAACCAAATAATCAGGTGAAAAGGCTGAAAACATCGACTCCGAACAAACCTTTTGGACGATAAATTGGGTTGCATATCTGGAATACCTTGGCAAGGACGCGTAACCCACCAAACCAGTAGTAAAACCAGAATTAAAGTGACAATATTTCTAGGACTCTGACAACTGGTCAATATAAACAGGGTGGCCGCTTAATAGAGGTTTGCTGCATTTTTTTACAGGAGGCTTTTACTCTGACACTGTTGGCCACGTAGGTACGAGCTGTAGGAAATGTCCAAATGGTTCATTTGTTGCATTTGATAAGGCACCAGGAAAACAATCCCAAGATTGCGAGACTTGTCCCCTAGGTAAACATATGATATAACTGCCATATATACATTTACATTTTTAACCGTGTTTGCAAAAACCTTATGAGCGTGTATTACGTTTTCTCGTAATTTGTTCTAGGCGAAAAGAGGGGAGATACACCCAGGTTACTAGGTTGCTCTGCTTAGAGTTTGACTGTAACTTGATATGATAGTTTTGTATGTAAGGTCATCGCAGTAGTAATTGAAAACAAGATTTCCGTCCTACCCAACCATTAGATAAGTATATTTTGTTGAAATACAAACTTTTCTTAAAGATTAGGCAAACCTTTTAGTGATCACTTGATATTTCCGTGCGATCATTCTATTACATGCATTTTTTGTGTTTATTCTGTTTACTCTGTCTGTTTTCTCTGAAAAAAGAAATTCTCAACTATCTTAAAGTAATTGTTACGTATAAAATCACAAGATAACTTTTTTCTTTCCTCCCCCCTCTCCAGCTAAATAAGGTTAAGCTTAGGCTTACGTCGACCTAATTTAGAGAATGACCAGATTTGAGGGTAATTTAAGAATACGAACAGAACAATGTCACTTACTTTCAACCATCCACTTTATTCCTAAATACTAGAACTTTGTCTGCAGGGACGCAGGCTGATTTTTTCGCTGGTTTTCGTGCCTGTGTATGCTTGGAAGGACACCATCGCACACACATGTTCGAGAAATGCGAGAAATGTGCCCATGGACTCAAATGTCAAGACGAATACGCAACTTTGAGACCTGGTTATTGGTGGAGCTGGAGGGACAAAATTCGCAAAGACCGCTACAAGGTTTTCATAGCCAATCTCATGACATCAAATCCAGCACTAGATGAAGATGGTGTACAATACCCGTTTCCACTACCTACCCCACACCAGTGTTTGGAGGAAGAGTCCTGCGAAGGTGGCATAGATTCTACTTGTAAGACTGGTTACAGTGGCCCTCTCTGTAGCGTTTGCTGCCAAGGATACTACAAACAATTCCATAAGTGCAATAAATGTCCATCGAAAGTGTGGATAGCCGGACAGTTGATAATCATCTTCGTTGTTTGTTTGGTAATAACTGCCGTTAGTGTGTGGACCAACAAAAGAAAGAATAATCAGGAAGAAGAGGAACGCTCACTTATAGACACGTTTTTATCTAAAATCAAGATCGCAATTGGATTTTACCAAGTCACAAATGGTTTACTTGAAGCGTTCTCATACATAGAGTGGCCAGAATCCGTGCAGATCATCAGCACATATTCAGAGATACTCCAGCTTAACGTTCTTCAGATGGCACCTATTCACTGCCTTGTTCCTGGAATGCAGGCTGATGCCTTTGCAAACTTGTTTGCAATAATGGCAATCAATGCTGCTTTGATCGTGACTGCAGCAGTCGTTTACGGAGTGCGCAAAACGTTCATTCAAAGCAAAGGAAACCTTGATGATGAGGAAAAGTCAAAGAAAATCTCACAGCTTAAAGAGGCTACTTACAGGAATCTATTTTTCTTCCTCTATGTAACCTACCTGAGCACATGCTCCAAGACAGCCAGTGTCTTGCCGCTTGCGTGTCGTGAACTTTGCCAGGACGAAAAGGAAGAGATCTGTTCTAAATATCTAAAGGCAGATTACAGCGTACGTTGTCATGATCCGTGGTACAACAAGTTGGTCATCGTACCGTATATTTCAGCAGTCTATATCATCGCCCTCCCAACCATCGCATTCGTCGCCCTTTGGAGACGGCGAAGGGTAATAGTCGTTACTACAGACATCCCTAAAATATCAGGATATACAGCTGATAACATCGAAATGATCAATGGGATGCAGTTCCTTTACGAAAACTACAAATCTTCTTCGTGGTATTGGGAACTGGTGGAGATGTCTCGTAAAGTTGTAGTAACGTCTGGCCTGATTCTTGTAGGACAAGAAAGCAGATCCTATATCGGCTTGGCTTGGGTCACTGCTGGGATGTATGGTGTCCTTTTTGCCTGGATTCGTCCCATACAAGACGCCTTTGAAAACAGATTGATGACGACGTCCATTGCTGTTACTGTTTTCAACCTGGGTGTGGGAGCTGTGAGTAAAATCCCCGCTGAAAAGCTACCTGCCTCGACTGAATCTTACTTGGACACAGTTACGCTCAACATATTGGTTCTTGGAGCAAACACACTAGTCATTGGCCTTCTTGTTTGTAAGATAATTTTTCAGATATATATTTAGATATTTTTTGTTTATGTTAAGATAATTTTACATGATATATAGATCATAGGACCTCCCAATACACAATAATAACTAGCGAATTTACTAAGGTGTTTCAAGTAGAAAGGAAGCGTCGTTCATAGGTCAATTTTCTTAGCCTGTTGTGATTACCAGGCTCAGTAGGGCGGCAGAGAAAGGAACGCTCACTGAAAAATTGATATTGCCAATCCATCAAAGATATTTTAACTCGATAGGCCAACTTGCGACGCCATACAATCTGATACAGAAAATTCTTATATCATTTCCAAAAGTGCATGCAACAACATCTTACTATCTTTCCTATTTATTATATTAATATTTTTTGTTCTCAAATTTCAAGATACAACAGCTTTTTCACAGTAAAATAACCTGTTTTGTGATGCGAAAACCCGTCTTTACAAAACAGCGAAAGTTGATAATTTTACCATTAAGTTGTAGGCGAAGAGCCTGTTTCGTTCGTGAGGCTATATTTCCGTGTACAAGGTGAGCGCACCGCCAGCTTCCAAGACAATTTAGGAAGACCGTTGACATGTCCAATTCTACATCACTTTGGTCTTTGAATAAAATGACTGAGGGCGGCTAGGATCCAATTAGCCAAAAGTGGATAATATTATTCCAATTTAGACATTGCTATTAACACGCAAAATTTGAGCATTTTCGTTATGCTGTTCGTTTAACTGATACACGAGTTGTCCAGGCAACTTGTTCAACTGAGTGAATATAAGTAGGTGATTCTAAAGGCCAGGCCAAACGGTTGCAACATCACCCAACGTTGTTGGACGATTTTGCACAACAGTTGGACTCATAGGCCTGCGACCAAAATCTACCCAGAATCCTCAGAAAACAAACCCTCGCCATATTGGTTTGCCCAAAAAATGGCGCGAGACTGATCGACCTCCGCGTCGGACCATCTTCTCTGCGCTTTTCCTGGTCTTATAGTTAGACTTACTCCATGAGCACTTTAACATACACTGCAGAGTTAATTCTCTGATCTGGCATTTGTGGTCTTAGTGCTAGCAGCACAACATTCATTTGTAACCTGCGACAATATTTTAGTTTTACTAACATTTGCCAGTACTTCTATGATGATAACATATATCGCAACTTTCCCCTTATTTCTCTTAGTTCAGTACATATTACACATATATGGCTATCTCAAGGAATGGCGCAAAAATCCACAATGGTCGTTATCATGTTGTTTGGCCTTGTTTCTTCCCCTCATCAGTTTGCCGGGCGATATAAGTGGTTTGGTTGAAACAAACATCATAAACAGTCAGTTAGATACAGGGGATATTGAAATGCCCACGATCAAGGCAGCTGTGGAAGACACTGGGATCATGGATGCTGCTCTTGAAGAAACTGAAGAAGGTGAAAATATTTCTATGGGAGCTCAAGATGACAGTTGCAATGTAGCGCAGCCACAAACTGGGGGTGAAGAGATCCGCACCAATGTCACTGCAGTGCAAGGCAGAGGGAAAGTTAACTTCAGACATGAAAACGATGGAAATGATTGCAAACCAGCAGAGACCCAGGATGATACTCGCAGTGACGCTCAGCCCAAAACTGGAGGAATGGGGAAGCCCAATTATGGCACTGCGTTGCGAGATATGGGTACTGAAGAAGGTCAGCAAGGCAATGTTAACCATGGAATGACGCAGGATGTCAAGTCAGTAAATGTGCAGGATACCAACCGTGTTAATTCTAATCCAGAGAATGAGGACAAGGAAATGCCTTCCAATGCAGGTTCCGTGCAAGCCACTGAATCAGCTAATGCCACCCTTGGAGAAGGCAGACAGGGGGGTGGTGACTCAGTGAATACGTGCGGTGACAATTCGGCTGTGGGCCAGCCGAAGAATGAGAAAAAGAAATTGGCTAGCAATACCAGTGCTGTACAAAACAGTGGAGCAGTTGATGTCACTTCAGAAGGATATAATAGAAAAAATATGTATCCACCAAAGTTGGGGCATGACTTCCATAACGCAGCGTACAGTGCCAAAAAGGATCACCAAGGGACACAGACAAAGCTGTTAACGATTTTTGCCGAGGATGATATTATGTTTCATGAGCCGATGCAGGAGACGCACTTCTAAACCTCTGTGAGTTCAATTCGTTATTGAAGTTCTTTTGCTGTAAATTTGAGATAGATGTGCTCAGATATGTCAATGAAAAGAAATACTCTCTCTTAATGAAATAATAAATGCGATTTTTAAAGGGTGAGAATCCTTTCACTCTCAGTCTTCACCACCGTACCGGTTGACCGAGCCATTCCGTAGATCTAATCGTGTCTGGAAGATGACTCCACCGTACATTCATGTTCCCTAATCCGGTCATTAAACTTTTGCGCCCTTTTTCGAGGCTATTTTCAGGCTTCGTAATCCATAAACCTTGACTTCAACTTTCTAATTTATTACTGGGAGATGATGAATCCTAATTTCCACCTCTCTTGTTTCCAGGCAACAGAATGTTAATGCTGCCGCTTACTATATCTCCTTATTTGTCCATAGATGGTTTCATCTTCAAGGTACCAAAGTTATGCTTCAAGAGAAGGAACTTTTAGAATAGTTATCATTATTCATGCTACAGAAGTATTTTCTAGTATGGAGAGGTGTTTGTAGACTTTTACTACATGTTCAGTAATTAAAACCAAAGAAAGAACAAAAAATTGAGAGAAAGTACTGTATTTATCAACTTCAAAACGTAATTACCACTTTTGCTTGCTATAGAGAAATAAGCACAAAATTTGGCAGCCTTTCATTTAAAAGCAGGAAAAGAGAAACCTTTAGGGTTCATTATAACCGCCTTTATTTCTCTTAGAATTATTTAATACTCGCGTAAGTTACACTAGGGATATAGAGACAATTTGATCAATGTTCGTTAAATATGGTAAAGAGACACGAAGCAGGTGGAAAAACTAACTCTATTGCATCTATTAGCTCAGAAGGTAATTAATGCAGAAGTCTGTTGCGGGAAAAACGAAGAAAGACATATTGTTGAATAAAATTGGATAGAAATACAAAAGCAGGAAATATTGATGTTAAGAATCACTTTTAATCGCATTTGTCAACTTCAAGGAGTGTTTAATGCTGCTATGGTCGAAATCTTGGCATATATATTCTTGAAAAGGGCAGAAAATGAAGTAACGCAAATGGACCGGAAATCATTGAAGTTTAAAAAAATACTGAAGTTAAAACATTTGTGAAACCTGGAAATAGATAGGCAGAATTCAAATGTCAATTTCAATACAGAGTTGCACCTCTCCAACTCAGACACGTACCGAAGGGGCAGGGCCACGTGTCCTTAATAAAGAGGTGTCTCTATTATAGAGGTCATGGATTTAACGTCATGAAACATCTATATAAATAATTCGATGAGCATTATATTATTGAAACACGTTAGCATAGCTTTTCATCACAAATTATCTCATACGTACGAATCATTGTTATAAGACTATAAAAGACGTGTGAAAAGGGATACAAGGTACAATTCGAAGAATGAACCCACGAACTTAGTTTAATGGCCTTAGCTCTCACGAGTCTCCTGTAGCTTAGTGGTAGAGCATCCGAACTAGTAATCGGAAGGTCTTAGGTTCGACTCCTGATAGGAGCACGCGGATTTTTTTCCGAGTATGCCTGTGTCATTTACTGATTAATACATCATTTTCAATTCGAAGAATGTTTTGCAATCTTTTCAGTTCCTGCAGATGCCATCTGCAGAGTACACCTTTGCCCCCAACCCCCCCCCCCCCCACCTCCCCACCCCTTCACTAAACCAACAGCACCTCCGCTTTTGTTAAATCGTTAGTTGATATCGCATTACTTCATTGGGTTCTGGGTGAGTAGGAAAGTGCACGTGGGGAGGGGGAGGGGGACGGGGAGGAGGGATAAAATGAGTGTGTGGGTATGTGGAAGGACGAACACCTTAGAAGCATTGTATTACTTGCTATAAATTGTTTTTTAATTATGCCTACACCTGTAAGTGTCACTCAACCGGTAACCGTAGTTTTAGCTGTAATTGTAATTGTGACCAGTTTAAGCCCGCACGGGCTTTGGACGTATATAGTTCCTTCCTTTATTCTTGAGCTAGCGCCACCAAACTTGATAACTTTTTCACGTATTTATCTGGGAACAGGTTTGTGTGCTAATTGAATGAATTTGATGTTACCATCGCAACCAATCTGGAAGAAAGGGGAGAGGGCAAGAAAGGGGGACTCTTAGATCCTGGTGCGGAGTCACTTTTTCCACGGGGATAAGAACACTGACGCATTGCGTTCCAGCCCTACCTGGAAACATATATAGATAGAAAATTTCGCGCTGACGATCTAACACAATTGATACTTGGCTGCTGCAGGAGCATGCGGTAGAATCGCCACTTGTGTTTGGTCGTTTCATTACTTCTTTATTAATGTCAATAAGGAAAGCACTTTGTCACAACACAAAAGAGAAGAGGAAAGAAAACGTTAGGGAGGCCAAAGCTAAAGAAGCTATGACTACCTTTATCACTCTTCAAAAAAGAAGTTTCGTAATTGTAACTTTCAAGTGAGAACAAAAGCGCCAGGCGTCACCATTCAAATGAAAGCTGCTGAGAAGTACTTTCCTGTAGCACTGTTTGTGACGCCAAACAACGTGGCCTTGGGGAACAACGAAATAAGTGTCACCATTCGAGTGAATGCTACTGAGCTGTACTTTCCCGTGGCTGAAATAGGCCATTTCCAAGTTGCTTTGAACACCATTACGAAAGCGAGGCTAAGTGCAAAGCTTTTCATATGAAAATTAGGTTTGTTTGCAAATGAATGAAAACTAATTTTCATAATAAAAGCTTTGCACTTAGCCTTGCTTTCATAATGAGGTTCAAAGCAATTCGGAAATGGCCTATTATACAGATTCCCTTCGCTTTGAAGTTGACGCTTCAGTTTTCTTGTCACATTATTCCACACATGACACTTCGCAAGTACAGAGTTGGTCCCAGTCTATCGATACTGAGAACACTTCACGGTCAAGCCAACGCTCATAGTTATTCTTAAACTCACTGCTCAACTCAATCTTTTCTCCTAGTACGCTCAAGACGTCGTTATCCACTGGTAGATATTCGTCTTCCTCGCCGTTATCGCCCAGGCGGTCTCCGTTTTCAATGCCATATCGCCTGTTATTGAAACGATCGACGCACGCGCGTAACGCGCATTCCTCTGCTTGGAAATCCCACGGGCGCGCGTCGAGATCTGTTGATAAAGGAATTTAAAAACTTAAAAAAACCTTTAACGAGAAGGCGAAAGAAATAGGACACAAGAAAACTGCAGTTGATAACGAAACCGAAAAACCGCAAAACCAAAACCAAGAGCGCTTATTCATTTGAACAAAAGATCCAGAAAATTCGGTTGTAAATCAAAATACTAGCTAACAAAATTCTTGGAAATCCATCCGGAATTTTCGGGGTACCTTCAGAGGTACTCATGTGTTGTCAGTTCGGAACGAAAGGTAGGAAAATTCCGTAGCTTTTGATGTTTCTCCAGTTTACAGTCTTTTATCAAGGAAAATCGCGGGGTATTGTTAACTAAAAGCACCATCCCTTTCGGTTGATGCGCTGATTGGAGAAAACTTATTCAACGGTTGGTGCTCCCAACCGGACTTTCTTGCGCATAGTTAAAAAAAAATAATAATAAAATAAAAAATACCGAAAACCGATCTCAAATATGCGCAGAAGCGCAAATGCGAAAACCTCGAAGCAAACTCTGCCTTTTATCGGAATCCAGTACGATTAAAGAACACACCCTGCAATAAAAGAGTAGTGTGATGCCACGTTACTCAGCCGCGTGTCCAACTATGGGTGCGTTTCTTTGGGATGATCCAGATCAGGATCAATGATCCAAGGTCACTCGGATCATGGTGCATCACAGGAACCAAGGAATCCTTGCCCAGAGTGGATTCGTCGGTTCCTTTGATGCACCATGATCCGAGTGACCTTGGATCATTCATCCTGATCTGGATCAGGATCAATGACCCAAGGTCACTCGGATCATGGTGCATCAAAGGAACCAAGGAATCCTTGCCCAGAGTGGATTCGTCGGTTCCTTTGATGCACCATGATCCGAGCGATCTCGGATCATTCATCCTGATCTGGATCAGGATCAATGACCCAAGGTCACTCGGATCATGGTGTATCAAAGGAACCGACGAATCCTTGGCCAGAGTGGATTCGTCGGTTCCTTTGATGCACCATGATCCGAGCGATCTTGGATCATTCATCCTGATCTGGATTATCCCAAAGAAACGCACCCTTTGTATCATCACGTAAAATCGCCAAGTTGAGATACACCACGTGATTGATTCTATCCAATAAGTGGACAGAAGCCCTGTTGGTATATGGTAACTCACCGTTCCCATATGCCCAGTCATCATTCAGCCGATGCCGAACTTTCTGATAAATGGCTGACATGGTCTTCATGTTACTCTTTCTCCAATTTCGTCCTAAATACTTCGTCTGGGCTTTCAACAACTGGGGGATAAAAAAGATGTCATTAAGAGATGCAGCAAAATTAGATTATGGCTTTAATCGGACTTGAACACTCCACCGAGACAGTGAGCAAATGAAAGTCCATCTTATGTTTGCAGGTAATGTTGGGAAAACAAAATGATAAACAGCTCGAGTAGGCAAGTAGGACCAATGGCATTAACGCCATGAAAAAAAAAAATCCAACTATGAAGCAAAACGTGAACAAGTCACCTTTAAAAAGCTCTATTTTTCACTGGACCCTTATAACCTACTGCTGCATCATTGTTTAGAGTTGGGAACATTGTTCTGTTGTTCGTTCTTTTGTCCTCGACCAACCATGTAAGACATTGCAAACGGTATAAGTCGCCCCGAACAAGTTCAACCAAAAGGCATTATAAGTCCAGCGACATTGTTAGCTTTCAATGAAGCACCCCTACCCTTTCATTATTGCTATTCCCTTCTTAGAATTTCCAACTATAACAGAATAAACTGGAGGGCATTTTTATCCCGAGGACATCATTGCTTGCCTTACATGAAGTATCCCTTCCACATTTAAATTTTGAAAATCTCCGCTGAATGAAAAGTGGAAAGGCTAGTGAAATATTTCCGTATATTTTTACGACAAATTCAAATCCTTAATCAGCAACAGATTGCATATCCCAAGCACATGGCGTATTCTTCGTGCAAAAGGCAATGGCTATGCGACAGAGCTGCAAAACGAGTTGCTGGAGCCACATAGGAAATAAGGAGGAAGAAATGTCAGTTTCCCTCCCGTGGCAAAATTCACACTCTACCTTAGCACAAACTGCACAGGCTTATACCTCTTACATACAACTTGTTTTTAAACGAATGTTTTCGATAGAGGTAGACTTACTTTGAGTACATACAGCTGAAGAACCTCGTGTTTCACTTTTAAAGCGCGCTTTAAGATCGGAGCGGATTTGAACACGACAAGCATCTGAAAGATAAGAATCCAATACAAAAATACTTCACTCAAACTGTAACCCACAAGTACGTTTTCCTTCTTTTGCGTATAACACGCTGCACAAAATGGTTCTATCTTTTTAGTCTGTGGATGAAATCCTAAAGTGTGACCATTCAAATGAAAGCTACTGAGCAGTACTTTCCTGTGGTACTGTTTATCAAGCGGTATGAGGTAGTTCTAACTCTTGTGTAAATTCTTTAGTATTTGCAGTCAAATCAAAGTCAATGACATCTGGAATTTGAGTAGCGTAATTGAACGCTGGCGAGTCCTTCAGAGGCACACAACGAGAACTTAAGCAAAATACTGAAAATGTTGGCTACTGTGTTTCCAGATCGTTTTGTGGCCTTTTAAAGACACATTTGTGCAATCTAATTCAGTATAATTTGTTCGGATCCTTTAGTTGAAAATTTAAAGGCGAAGTATCAAGCAAATTTTCTGCCATTTCAAAACCCCAAAAATGTTTGTCTGTTAGTAGAAACAAAGAAATAATTGTAAAGTGTGTTATAAATTATCACCCCAGTGCAATAAAACTGTTGATTAGTGCCTCTGGCCAGAGACAGAGTAGGCCGGTATGGATTGAAACTTGAAAAATTTTAAGCTAATGTTTTTCAAGTTCTCGCATTTTTGTTTCCAAAATGCGCTAGAACAGATCACGAGTAGTTCCTTTCAAGAATTGAGTTGATTTCTTTCATATGGTCATTCTAGAATTATTTTGGCAGCTGATTGAAGGTCTTATTTCACCCTTTGTAACAAAAGATACCAAAAACCTCATGATAATAGCATCTTATTCCCCGAATTTACGAAAATGCCAGCTGACCTTTTTCGCCTTTTTAACGACATATTTGCCCCTCCGTAAACGAACGGAATTAGTTCCTCATTGTTATGAAATGCTGATCTGTCATTTTGCACAAGAAAACTGTAGATTTTCTCAAAAACTAAATCTGAAATTCTGAGGCGATTAAAGACTTCGGAACAAATATCAAACGAAATGAACCATTGGGCGCTCCTGGTCCTTTTTAACCTATATGGCGACAATAATTAAAAACAATAAGGCCCGGTTCATACGTCGAACTTTACATGAGCCGAACCTAATACGTATTAAGGTCGACCCAAATAATTAAGTTCGGCAGTTGATTCAGACGTCGAACCTAACTGAAGTCGAACTTAATTAAAGCTCAAGTGAGAAAGTAGATTTTCGTGGTCAGCGGCTGTTGTTTTTTCTCAACAAAATTCAAAATGGCGGGAAAGATTAGTTCTGACATGGAAAAGCTTGTTTGGTAAAATTGAATTGGGGGTGGTCAATAGTTTATTTTAGTTTTAGTTTTTATTGATATTTCTTATAATTCTTTATAGTTATTATATTTTTATATAAAATTTTTAAATTCATGTAAAGCGCTTTAGAGTTAATGTTAAAATTATTATTATTATTATTATTATTATTATTATTATTATTATTATTATTATTATTATTAAAATAATGAAGACAGGCCAAACACGGCTTCTATTGGTCGAGATAGGAAGAATATGACCTTCAATACTAATTTGCTCTTACGAGTATGTCTTTCAAAGATCTCCTTTTTCTGTACAAAAGTAGGGAAGGGTCTTTATAGGTCTCTCTTAGTAGAGGCTGATTTTCTATCAAGTGCCATTTACTCATCTGAATGGTTTTACGTTAGGCACAGAAGGACGATATTCCGTAACAAACGGCAAAATGTTTGTGCACGATTTTTGTTTGTTTTGTAGTGCTGACATTCTCTCGCTGAAATTGACTTCTGAGAGAGTTTAATCTATAAGGTTATCGAGGTAACCTCTGTAGCGTAATCTCTGTTTGAATAGAGTAATGTTTTCTTCAAATGTTGTTTTTGAAGATTTTGTTCTGAGAAGTCTTGACGCTTCGCCTTTGATACAGCCTGTATTGGGAAGTTTCTGTCGGTTTGAAGTGCGTGTGCACATCAAGAATATATTCTTTTCTTAAAATCGTTCGCATCTAAGACAAGTATATTTAGTTGTTTCTAAACAAAAAGAACGAGCACGTTCCTCTTTTCCCGCCATCTTGTTCAGAATGAAGTCCTTTGCGCATGCCAAGTCGATGGAACGCGCAGACCTCTGGGATAGATATAATTTATATAATTTATACGTAATGTATGCATTTGGTTCGGCACATGTAAAGTTCGACGTATGAATCGAAGTCGATCTTTTGCCGTTTTATTCGACTGGCGCAGTCGAATAGAACGGTGGGTCGACCCAAATACAAATCTGTCGATCCTAACTGATTCATACGTCGATCTTTACATGCGCCGAACCAAATGATTAGGTTCGGCTCATGTAAAGTTCGACGTATGAACCGGGCCTAACAACAGCAGAAAGCAAACAAATAAACAAAAACAAACACTGAATCGAAGCCATACCATTGTTCGCGAATGTTTCCATTTCGTAAGTTTCTGTAGAATACGCACAAGGTTAATGCAAGAAAACAAGTTTCTCCAGCAACAGGCTTCTTGGTCTGCATTTTCCTATAAAAAAAAAAAAAATGCGATTTCTGGCGTTTGAGTAAGATCGTTACGAATTACAAACAAATTTTACTTTGTTAAAATTTGTATGGCATGGGATCAGCGGGGCTGGGAAAGACCGTTTCCGGTTGCATAATGGGTATTATGTTGCCTAGAAAGAGAAGCGTTGTCACGTGTGGTCATTCTCTGCCAAGACTAGTAACGGATTCATTCTGATTTTGTTGTCAGTTGTGATTGTTAGTTAGTTCCGTAACGATCCTAGTTAAGTCTGGTATTTAGGGACTATACCCCTCTTCTCCAGTTGTGATTTTCCCCTATTTTCCCTTTGTTTCTTTTCAATTCAATTCAATTCAATTTTTTTTTCAATTCAATTTGTTTATTTTGCCATTAACCAAAAAAATACAACATAAATACATTATAGACGACACACAATATTCTTACTATTACAATGTTCATACTAAACTATTTACAATATTAAAAGGGTTAAAGGCTAGGAAGCCTATATAGAAGCCGGGGGCTTATTAACTATAGGCTTCCTAGAACTATAGGATAAACCATAGAAGTTAAGGGTACTGATTGAAAATTCCA
>NW_028145590.1:825000-887500 GCF_977016875.1 Pavona decussata
GGGGGGGGGGGGTGAGGTGGGAGGCGCAGTTCGGCGGAATACAAGCCTACTTATTACTTTGACGGAGTCTTCAGCCGCATTCACACCAACAAAACATGTTTAATTAAACCGGGTTTAACAAAACGAAAACTGGCAACAGAAAGCTGAACCATTGGCTTTGATATATGATTCAAGTAAACTTTAACTTATGCGTTCATTTGTGCTAAATCTGTAGTCGACAAAAATCCGAAAGCAGCTTGTATGAGAGAAACAATATTAAATTGTGTTTAACTAAACAGCTTTTAAACTTGTTTAAGCTTTGGTGTGAACCGGGCAATAGATCAACAAACGCCAAAGAACGCGGACTGAACTTACGGCATATCCTCAGGTAAGACGTCTGCCAAGATGTTGATAGATTCAGTTTTTGCTTTAGCTGTAGGAGCAGCAGCAAGGAGAATCTTAAGTAGGGCGATCTGAAAGACAAAATCCCATTTTCGTTACAACTTTTGCGATACCCAGTGATACTCGGTTACCATGGACACCAAAGGCACAAGCAATAGTGCCCGATTTAGCTATCAGAATAAACGTCACGCACTCAAATTATATCGATACACAGATTAAAGCAAACAATTTAAGAGCAACAGAACGGCGTTAAATGTTTTAACTGATACTTAAGTTCAAACTGAAGAAATCGAACGCTCATTCAAAGAGTCCCACTAAAATTAATGACCTCTCACTGCTTCAAACGCAACTGACAACGTTATTATTTAAAATAGTCTAGACTTTACACTGCACTGACATTTAAGTTTGTGATTCAGTCAGACGGACCGAATATTAGACAACGCCTCAAAACAATAGAATTAAATAAAATTAAAATTAAGTTCTAATTTCAGATTACGTTTTTATTTCGTCCCCGTTGTCGTCATTGCTTAAGTTCCCTAATTTATACAGTACGTAGAGAACCAGTGTTCGTAAAGCGAGGTTAACTTTGTATGAGAGTGTGTTACTAGGGTCACAGAAAAGTGTCCGTTGACTGCATTAAATTAAGTAAGCTAATGTATGAGAAAATATATCAGCTTTTCGTCGGAACAAACACGATTGTCCGTAATTAGCGAATGTCCGTAAATCGTCAATTCACTGAAAAACCATCGCATGCTTCTTCCTCCAAACGGAAGTGCAGTTGAACATCATACTCCTCGCAAGTTTCTTTTTTTTTTTTTAACAGCTTTATTGGGTGTTCACTTACAATACATAATATAAATCAAAAAGAAAGAACCAAAACCCAAAAGGGGCAGGTGCAACGCGACGAATGTCCCATGCGAGGCACTGCCCCTGGACTAAGACCTAGATTAAAACAAAATGAATACTCAAGCATTCGTTAAGAGAAAAACAATGAAAAGTGGCATGGGCACGTTGGGACTAGCGTCCACATGCAGGGGTAATTGAGTTCATATACCCTCGAGAGATGAGTGCTCATTAATTTGCAGACAAAAAGGTGAAAGGCATTAGGCGAGCAAAAACTGGTTGGGGGTGCTAGCTTACAAACATAGTTTCAAAGTTTAACTATTCTGTTAAAGTACGAGGCCTGAATAGTAGATGTTTTACAAAGAGGAGTACATAGATTAAAGGAGTTACTTTAATCCTTTTTAGGTTAAAGGAGTTAGCCTGAGTAGTGCATTAATCAGTTACGTTTATGGTTTCTATTTTACAAGAAATGTGTGACTTAAAGAGACATCACTTTCGTCACTCACCATGTATTGCGGCAGGTTTGGTAGCATAGCTTCGTACAACTGCTCCACGGGACTGAAAGGGATGTTGACTTTTCCCTGCAAAATATGATTCACAATTAGAGTGATTTTCAATTCAGTGCCGAAAGTAATTTCGCCACTTTCTCGACCAATAGGAATCCAAACCAAAACCAATCGTGTTTTGGCCGCACGCGTTTTCCCGCGCTTGGCGCCAGTTACATGTATTTGCTTCGAATTCTGATTGGCTCGTTGTGTTGTTTACATCTGCTGCGATTGGCCAGAGTAATTACTTTGGTTTTGGTTTTATGACACCCAATTGGAAACCGCTCTATTTACCGTGGTGAATTTGTTATACAGCACCACCAGCAGCACAACAAAGACACTTAGCTTTCGAGATAAATCCGCAAAGCGCGGAACAGGGTCCATTTGCGGACACGACAACAAAAGACAAACCAGATTTTGAAAAACGCACTGAATTTTATCACAACATCACGCCACCCTCACTCACGCTCTGTTCACGTGCAAAAGTGGTCAACATCTGTTATCCTATGACGTCATAATTTTCGCCCTGTCAGGCTCATGGGCTTTTGGCGGAAACAGTTCTATTGTTAGATGTCATGTGACTATGAACCAACCAATGAAACGAATGCGTGCGCTTTGGCGGGAAAAAACTTCAGCTATATAACAACTACCACTATTTACCGGTACTGAGGTGAATAATTACGTATAAAACAAAACCAGTGGATAGCTAGCAGTTAGCCACTTTAAATCGGGCCACAAAATCCAGGACAGTGCCGGGAGCTGAATATCATATGCTATCCCGAGTTGAGTAGCCAATCAGAGTGCACAAAAAACAGTATCCACTGGATTAGAATGTACTAAAAGATATTACTCCATCGCACTTGCCAAGCGCAGTGTAGTATAGAAACTACACCTTTCAGTACCGCATGACTCATCCAATAGTGTGAAAAAAAATTAACGGCTAGTTTTGAATTGTTTTTCCAATTTCTAAACCCAGCTATAGCAACTGTTGTCGATTTTCAGTTCTAAGGTATGTGTCTCTTACTTTTGAGTCTGTAAATTAAATCCAAGAAAGTGTGACAATTCAAATGAAAGCTAGCGGGCAATACTTTCCTGTCGTGCTGTTGCTGTTTATTCTCGAAACGAGGCCGAGAGCCAACAACAAACTCAACCCACATATGACGCCAAGTCCGGGAATCGAATTAACCCGGGCCACATTGGCGGGAGACGAGTGCTGTGGCATCTGCACCATTCAAAATAAATATTGTATTGTATTGTATTGTATTGTATGCTGTACAAGATGATTCTAACGTTTGAGTCTGTGGATGAAATCCGAAAGTGTGTCCATTCAAATGAAAGCTACTGAGCAGTACTTTGCTGAGATCCTGTTTATTATGCTGTACAAGGTGGTTCTAGATCTTCTACGTTTGTTCTGTTTATTATACCACACAAAGTGGTCGGTGAAATGGCACCGCAATACAACAATACGACAATTATAATTTTATTCTTCCACAGCTGTGAAAGAAAACACGCGAACCGTAGCAGGCAACGCAAATAAATAACAAATAATAAAAGAGACAAATTTATATAGCGTATAATTCCATGACGAGATGATCAACTGCGCTTTAGAGTATGAGGACACTCTCCAGATCGAATTGGAACTTGGAAATGTTGGTTTTTGAGGAGAGGGGAAAACCGGAGTACCCGGTAAGGAAAACCTCTCGGAGCAGGGACAAGAACCAACAACAGCCACATATGACGCCGAGTCCGAGAATGGAGCCGGGGCAATGGGAGGCAAGTACTCTCACCACTGCGCCAACCCTGCTCACATCCTTCCCGATAGCAAACAAAGAAACTATACATACATTGAATTATACCTCGTTCTTCAAACTGAACAGTCCTTCTTAATAACTAACAATCCAGTCATTGCACAGATTTATAACAAGGTACCTTTGTGAAGGGCCTGTTAGAAGCGTCGTCTTCTTCTTTGATTTGAATTTCAGACAGCGAAACATACATATGCTGCAAAGCAAAACAAAACAAAACAAAAATCATGAAAAATACCTCTCACACAATTTAATTTTTTCTAAAATTCGCATATCAAACAGTCATACAAAATCTGCACGTGTAACTTATTGGCATAATAATAATAATAATAATAATAATAATAATAATAATAATAATAATAATAATAATAATAATAATAATAATAATAATAATTATTATTATTATTATTATTAAGCACAGAATTGAAAAAGTTAATATTATTTACATTGAAGCTGTGCAGATATTATACAATAAGCTGAATAACATCAGAAACTACTACGTGATAATGTTAAAAACTACTACATTATACATACATACAGTTATAATGAATCAACTGAAATATATAATTACCTTTTTAAGGATAGAAAGACCTTCATGTATTGGACCGGGGAGGCCTGCAATTGTATGAGAATCCCTGCAAAACAAAACAAAAAAAACAAAAAAAGGAAAAACAAAATAAATATCAGTGAGCTTTGGTTCGAGTTTAATTACTACTCAATAAAGATTCTTCCATTTGTGCCTCAGTTTTGTCCAAGACTTTTCTTTACCATTAGCTTGAAATTACATGTAGCTTCCAAAACATTTTAAGGAGCGAAATGAAAACCTCGGCTAACTGTTAATCGGGGATTAGCGTTAATCAGCTTTCGCTGGAAAAACTGCGCCCGGAGTTTTGAGAGTTCGCTACAATCGACCTTTCGCCGATATCTCGGAAATGTATAAGCCTTTATGCCATTTTGAATTGGAGAAAACATGGAGAATAGAGCAGTGTTTGTATGGGAATCCGAAGAAAAATCGTCTCCGTAAGAATCAATTTCTCAAATGTTAAAGCTCTGCAAATCGAGGACATCGGACCAAAGATTTACGTCTGTGATGCGAAAGAAGCCACGTGATGCTGGGTCTTCAGCAGTATTGGAGAGTCCCAGATCTGTAACAGATTTAGATTTGGACGTAGGAAATGCAAATAGCATTATGATTTTTAAACGCCAATTTGTAAATCAATTTTAGAACATTTTACTGTTACTTGTTAGCTTTTGTCTTTCATCATTTTCTGCTCTAAACTCACTCTTTTTTAATCATCTACAGTCGACTCCCGATAACTCGAACCTTCAAGGGAAATTGAAAAAAGTTCGAGTTATCGGGAGTTCAAGTTATCGAGGGTAAAATTATACAGAAAATGAAAGGAAAGGGAAATTGGTTCCAGTTAGCGGGAGGTTCGAGTTATAGGGAGTCGACTGTATCAGCTTTTACTTTTTTCCAGGACCTTTCTGACAATCACTTCCGTGAGAGTCTCCTGGTTTAAATATTATTATTACTATAATTACTATCTGTCGTGAAAAGTAGGGAACGGGGATGTTCACGCCAAAGGCGCGATCAATTAAGGTCTTCCGGGGGGCATGCTTCACTAGGAAATCACTGTTTCAAATTACACCCCCTGAAAACGCTCCTGCGACCGCAGAGATGGCTTCCTAGCCCTGGCCCCGGTTGTTCAAAGAGTGGACAACTTTATCCAGCGGATAAGACACTATTCGGCGGATAAAATTTATCAACTGGAGGGCATTTTATCCGCTGGATAGCGACTTATCAATTGGATAAAGTTATCCGTTCTTTGAACAACCGGTGTCAGGATTATAGCCTAAACCACCCGGATGGAACTACAAACGATTTAGCTTGTCTTAACAGAAGATGACAACATGCAAAATGTATGAACATCAGCTGTAAATCCCAAGAGGAGTAATAAAAATGCATCACTTTGACCAGAAGCCCATAATTTCAGAAGTACTCCAAATAGAATGATGCGTACCATTTGATTTTCCAACTGGAATTTCCGGCCTTTCCATGTAACTGGTAACACCCATAGAGATGTTTTAAAACTTTCGTGGTCTCTAACACATGTTTTGGATTCTCTTGGCCTTGCCCGAGGAGAAACGATAACGAATTATTCGACATTTTAGTTACGTTAGAATAGAGGGGCAACATATTCTCACAGCTGCTATGCCGCTAATTCTCAGAAGGCACTTTGGCAACTGTGTTTTGAGCTACAATCTGCTATCATTCAGTTATTGAGTTTTTGTGTGGCCCTTTAGCTTTAAGCCCTAACAGTGATCAGCATCAAATTTCTCCTTGTAATATCAATGCTTATTTAGCCCCTGAGGTCATGAGAATTAAGGATATGATCACCCAAGGTGAGTTTTCTTGATATTTTAATCATTTCTTCCCAGTACTTTTATAAGAAAAGTATGGGGACAAGAGAGGAGAACTTGTTCTTTGATATTAAACAATTAATCACCGAAGTGGAGGTGAATAGTGAAATATCCATCACTTTCACCGACACTGAGGTGAATAATTGTTTTAGTATATACCACACAAGCTGAATAACTAGTGGACCAAAAAAACATATTTTATTTCTGACAATATACCGACAAATGGTATGAAATTTTAAAATCTCGCGCGCCACGCGGTAAGCGATTTCTTATCGGGTAGAAAGTTCCGTCTCGCTTTCTTGCAGACAAATAAACCTTTTGGAGACACTTGTTTAGTTCCTACAGTGTCATTTCTTTAATTTTCTGTGAAATTTGTCTTGTTTTTGAATCCATGCTGAAAAATATTAGATGTTTCATTGTTGTCATTTGTAATTTTTGTGCACGGCAGTTTTCGTAAACAAGGGATTGTATTTTCATTTTTATTCTTAGAATATGGGGTTAAAGAGATTAAACAAGTCACCATTTAATGCCGTCAAACCAAACTTTGTTGCCATTTATGTATTTTTTTTAACAGCCGCCTCGTAAACCATCTTGTCTCTCTTCGGCTGCTCGGAGGTGAATAGTACTTGGCTAATCACCTCCGAGCTAACCAATCAGCGCGCGCGAAAAGTACTATTCACTTGAGTGGTGTATACTAATATTGGATTTAAAAGATAAATAAGACATGAGAAATATTAAAAATAAACAGCTCACATCAAAGTACCGGACATCACGCAGCAAACAACCGGATGTTATGTCCGGCCTCACACCTCAACGAAAAACGTGACCTAATCAACTTTCATTCGGTAAATTCCTCACTTTTTATACAGATGAATGTTTGAAAACATTAAGAACGTGATTGCTCAGACTTGCCAAAACCTTTCGGCTAAGTACCTTTAGTTTTTTAAGTTTGATTACGTCCGAGATTTATTTGTAAAGAAATTATTTGTCGTCGGTTTCTCGTACAAACAGTATATTTAAGGAAGCCATCATTTCACGCGAATTGGCCGCCTTTTTTTAAATTATAATTTAGTTTTTTAATTATTTATCGGCAAAATTTCCAAGCGGACTAGCGAAAACGTTTTGCGATAGTTAGTTTCCTGTTCTTCTACCGAACAAAATTGCGCACGAAAATTCGTTCACACAGCCGATCCAACAAGCCGGTCCTTTGTCTTCTTTCCTTTCAAGCTGAGCGATTTCTTGCCTCCAAAGGCGCTAGGCGTTTCGATATTTTCGAGAAGGGCGCACTAACAGCATGCAGTAAAAATCACACACGAATGCGACGACCTACTAGTACTTAGTCGCCAAAAATTGAACTCGTATTTCTTCAATTAGCTTCAATTCTTGGGACTATTTGTCTGGGAGTTTGCGATGTGGCTGCGCCTGTTCAAGATCGCTATACGCAAGATTTTTACCACGCGCTGGGAAAGCGAAATTTTTGTTCGAAAAATAATAACAAAAAAATAGCAAAAATAGAAAAGTTCTCTAGTATACCATTTCGTTAAGAAACCACGCGCGTGCCACGCAACCCGTGCTGAGCGCGGGAAAATAGTCTCTGCTGTTGCTTGGCTAAAGCAGTTGACACTGCACGTGCCACGAGTTTGGAACTAATTAGGTGCCCTAGTGAAATGATAGGGTTACCCTTGCAAGGCGCCGGCTAAACTCACGTTTCTTCTTGTTTTCGCTTTCATGTTTTCAAGGCTGCTTGATTACCCTACCAGAAAATTCTACTTACAAACAGGGAGAACTTTGTCGCGGTAAAAGGTTGCTCAAATTATGGAATTTTCGTAGAGTGTGTGTATAGCACAGGAAAAAAAATCCGTACGGTATAAATAAATTTCTGTAAGGTATTTTGCACATGAAAACACAGGGAGGAATGGATCACCCAGACGGTTATGGAAGGGGGGTGGGTGGGTGGGTGTCCACTGCCTGTGGTGGGTCTGGGAATTAGGGTGTGCATTTTTTCCGAGGGGTGCGTGGAATCAAAACCCGGATTTTTTTTAATCGAATAACGGATTTTGCGTTTTTAATGGAATCGAAAGACAAAAAAAAGATCATGAATCTAATGCAATACACACTTCGAATGACTTTTTCACTTTCTTTTTTTTTTTTTAAGGATTAAAGGATTAAAAAATAGTCGACTTGACCAGCGGTGTTCTGTGCAAATTTGTTTCCGGTAAGAAGTGTTGGTTTTATGAAAACGAAAATTTAGCCAAATTTCATTGTCATTACTTGTCACCAAAATTTCACATGACTCTACGTTTGGGGCTGATTTGAGCAAAAGCAGAAATTTTACTGACGAACCTAACAGAAATAACTATTGTAGCTAAGATGATCGCTGAATAATTTGCTTGTTGAAATTGTAATTAACTTCATGATAGTACTGAAAATATCTTCGTTATGTGCAACACTGTAAGCCTGCATCCTGCGTTGTTATAGCAAATAACCGCTTTCCGGGTTTTCCGGTGTTTTGGTGGCGAAGAATCCACATGATCAGAGGTAGGGAAAACGTTCGTGTGTCTCAAACTACTCCTATTTGAATTTTCACGCAATCTTCTGTTTAAATTCCCGAACGCGGGATTGCTCACGACATGAACACACTGGAAAGGCAATTTAAACAACAGATTGTTTCAAAACACGCCCGGAATTATCTGTCTCTCTGGCCAATCAAGGGTGTTTGTAGTTCACGTTTTATTTAACTTTTCGACGGCATTTTATAAGGGGGGTGGGAACACACCCGAAACTATGTTTTATGCTATCTTGTTTATATTGCCTTTTTTAGGTTTTGTATTATGTAGCCTTACAAATGTTTCAAGAATTTTCACGGGTTTTCAAATGTTAAAAAAGACTAAAAGGCCCCGACACCAAGACAGTTTCCTGTCAACGTGAATAGCTCTTGCAGTCATGGTGTGTGAAGACAAATCTTCTTCTAGGGTTTCTTTCCTAAATCATAACCGATTTCCTAAGAAGATCAGTCATGGGTATTGCCTTCTTACACGTGAGGAAAAAACACGAGGATTTCGAAGCCGCTAAATTTCATATGTTACGACTTCGCCCCTTAGCCTAGACATAAACAACCTCCGGGAATAACATGCAACTTTTTGTTTTTGTTTGTTTTTAATTAAGGCAACAAGAGAGAGGTTGATCGGAGGTTTATACAGGAAGAAGGTAAGCTTAGAGCTTAAAACGCTTATCACGAACACACCAATTTGGGCCCCTTAGGCTAAATGGAGATAGGGGGTGGGAGGGGGGATTTGAAAACGAAAACTTGCGATTAAATTCAAGACACGTTTCGTTCGATCTCGTTTGATTGGGCATCCTAAAAACCTGATTAACAACAATGTTTAGTCACGCCCAGACCAGGGTGTAAAGGGAGATCACGGACGGATTGATAAACCTGTGAGCACTCAGGGTTCTTCAACCACAAAAACATATAATGATTAAACAGCTGGACATGTTAATGTGAACCTTTTATAGACAAAACGAATCAAATATTTCGTCGCTCTATACCCAGTTACAGCTGTCCACTGTGTCGATCACGTTTTCAATACCAAGCTCATCACTTGAGCGTGATTGTACAACTATTTAAAATTTCTCTTCCCGTGCACTGAACAAGAGTCTTGTGTCCCAGAAATAAATAAAAAAAATTGATAAAATCTCAACAGGTGTGGTTATGAAATAACAAAAACCGTAAGCATAGTGTCCAACCTTTTACCGATAGTTTTTTTTATGAGTTTTGAAGGGCTAATTTAAAAATCATTATTTACGCGTTAAAAAGTGGGGAGTTGTGATGTGTGCGAATAATTACATGGTTTAAGGCGAGTCATTGCTTTCCGCTCGCAGTATTTCTCCTTGCCTCTAGTATAAAATAGCCTGCAAAACAAGCGTATTTTTTTTTGCGTTTTTCAGGCGAGCGGTAGATAAAAATAGACACGAATTCGCTCGCAACACATTTTTTTTCGCGCCGTTCGCCACTATCTAAACGCCTTGAACAGGTTATCATTTTTCCATCGCGTCGAATAAAGTAACAGATAAGACTAATTTGATTTGACTGTATAAGTGTCGTCTTTTCGATTATTCTATCATTAATTATCTCCTACAGAATGAGACTGAGTTTAGTACTGTTTGTCGTTAGGCTAATGTACTGAGGTATCCTCACGAAGAGCTGAGCCATAACTTGAGCATTATTATGCTTTTCGATTTGTACGGAAAAAATAAAATAAAAACAACAAAACATATCAAATTAAATTTGCCCTTTTCCAGGGTCAGGGCTATTGGATTTGGTTCTTACTCTTGTGTCTGTGGAAAACCCACAAGTGTGGCTAAACAAATAAAAGCTACTGAGCAATGTTCTTTCGGATTTTAGCCAATGCGTTAAAACACAGTTAAGAAGAGGAGTCTATGGTCAAACTTTAGGATTTTCTTGAACACATTCGCATAAACAACAGCACGGAAATACTTCTAAGCAGCAGTCATTTGAAAAGGTCACGTTTTAGGATTTCATCCAAAGACTCAAATATTAGAACAACCTTGAACGGCATAATAAACAGAACCACAAGCCGATTATTTAGTTATTCAGTTGTTTAGGATAAATCTAAGCACTCTATTAGCAGCGTCGCTTTGATTATTCCTAGATAAGTCGACTTACCAAGGAAAGATCGAAGCGAACCGGCATGCTAGCAGGGCAAGATTGTAGACACACAAAAAAAGCGAATTAAAAAAGGTAGCGTTGAGAAGTCGCTAATTTTATAAAGTGTTATCATTTTAGATTTGATCTCTCGCTACTTAAAGGGGAAGTCTCACGCAAATTTAATGTCATTTCAAAACCCCAAAATGTTTGTTTGTCAGCAGAAATATACTGACAAAATAATTGTCAAGTTTGTCATAAATTATCACCCCAGTGCAATAGAACTGTCGATTAGTGCCTCTGGCCAGAGACAGAGTAGGCCGGCATGGATTGACACTTGAAAAATGTTAGGCTAATGTTTTTCAAGTTCTCGCATTTTTGTTTCCAAAATGCGCTAGAACAGATCACGAGTTGTTCCTTTCAAGAATTGAGTTGATTTCTTTTCTCTCGTCATTCTAGAATTATTTGGCAGCTGATTGAAGGTCTTATTTCATCATTTTTAACAAAAGATATCAAAAACCCCATGATACTTCCACTTTATAACACCCTTGGACCTCTAAATTTGATTTCACCTTCTGCAGGAAGTTTGGAAATCTTATACAAGAACAACACCTGTTGAAACTGTGAAACACGAGCCACCTGGAAAAATCACAAGACTGCACGACAGTTTAAACCAATTGTTTAGTTATTTAGTTGTTTAGGATAAATCTTAGTACTCTTCTAGCAGCGTCGCTCTGATTATTCCTAGATAAGTCGGCTTATCAAGGAAAGATCGAGGCGAACGTGCTAGCACGGCAAAATTGTAGACACACAAAAAACAAAATGAAAATGGAAGCGTTGAGAAGTCGCTAATTATATGAAGTGTTATTATTTTATATTTGATCTCTCGCTACTTAATACACGACTTAGACCTCCAAATTTGATTTCACCTTCTGCAGGAAGTTTGGAAATCTAATACAAGACAAACACCTGTTAAAAATGTAACACAAGCCACCTGGAAAAATCACAAGACTGCACTGCAGATTAAACTAACCACGGCTTCAAAAGACATGGGGTGAATATTTCCTGTTAATAATGGACTTAGCCGCTACATTGGTCGTGCGCGAGAGCTTGCAAGCCGCAGAAATTTGTCAAAGAATCCTTCACATTCGAGATCAGAAGCCTGTGTTTTGCCACAGCTAGGTAGCGCCCTAATGGTTTATTGTTTTTTGACAGCTTGGCTGGAAGTGCACATAAGCACAATGGGACAGATTGTGAGGTGATTAGCTGACGTCATGCGTAAATACTATCTGGTATAAAAAAATTTCCGCGCTGCGGTTTGCTCGCATGTTCAGGGTGACTGTGCACGCCTGAGGATCTAACTCGCTTTGAAGCGCAATCGAAGTGTTTTACAGCGTCAAAAGATTCACCAACAGACCAATCACAATGCCGAGATCTTTCCTGATCAAGAAGAAACGAGAGAGAGAGCCCAAGAACACGCTTTATGAACCAAAACCAAAAGGTGGGATCCGATTTCTGTTTGTGCACTTGTCAGGATTTTTTTCAAAGCTCCCCACAGGTAACAAGTGTATGCATGTCAAGGCAGTGCTCGCGGTTTTCAAAACTTTCGCTGTAATATTCGGTATAATTTTGCTTCAAATGTCTCTAAATCTATCAGAGAAATACCATTGTCGCTAAAAGGCTGCTAGCACGAGAGCATAAATTTCGCATCTCACAAATATTGCGTATGTTTTGATAGCTGCACATGTGCTTAACTCGCGATCTCATTTTATAACCACCAGATCGAGTACCTGACCTCGAAGGTGAAACCATGCCAGATTCCTCTGTGATTAACAAACATGTTCGGAAAACACCACTATTGCAAACGTGGAACGGTTTTAGAGCGCAGTACATTTATCCATCTGAAGTCACATCGTGCGAGGCGAAACAAGCCGCGACGAGCAAGTACACAGACGACAACTCGTCACCATCACACGACGACAAGTCCGCGGATTTCGTTGGGAATGAGAAGCTGGAAAATCAACAGCTATCGACAGATGCGCTGAGAAAATCCAGCGGGTTGAAGAAATACAAGTGCGATGAATGCCAGAGAAGCTTCTCCACCGGCGCGACCCTACGCAAGCACAAACATCCTCGCAAGGAGTTTGCATGCAAGCACTGTGACAAAACCTATGTTTCGCTGGGTGCGCTGAAAATGCACATCCGCACGCACACGTTGCCGTGTAAATGTACGATCTGCGGCAAGGCATTCAGTCGTCCGTGGCTGCTTCAAGGACACATTCGCACGCACACGGGGGAGAAACCATACCAGTGTCCTACATGTCAGCGTGCGTTCGCCGACCGTTCGAATCTACGTGCTCATCTGCAAACACATTCCGCCGTGAAAAAATACTGTTGTTCGCAATGCTCCCGTTCATTTTCCCGTATGTCTCTCTTGCTCAAACATCAGTACACTTGCGGAAATGAACCATGAACTGAAAATCTTGGATATTTTATTTACCGCGTCTTGTTTCAAACAATCGAAAACTCGTAGAAAAAAAGTGTTAATATAAACGGCAAGTTTATTGAGCTAATGGTCCAATTAGTTTGTATTTAAAAACGTAAAAAGATATTTTATGAACAGTATTTGTCATGTTTTCTTTTTTCGGTTAGCTGAGTTTTTCACGCACGAACTTCAGTGACCTTCGATCAGGTGTCAAGATGCGATGCAATTTTCAACGCGACAAATTTATAACAAATGATACGAAATACTTTTAATATAGCTTACGTCTTATTGACATTTTGACACCTTGACACAATCAAAACTTGCTAGAAAGCGCGCTGGCAATGGAAGCATTGATCCTAAACAAAACAGGAAACGAAAATGGTTAAAAAGTCATTTAGTTCATGTGTCAACGTTTGTTAAAGTTTTTTGAAAGACAATCTGACCTTATAAAGAACTGGCACTTTTCAGAATAATTTTACACTTGAAGATGGACGAGGGATGATATGAAATTAAAATGAGCCCTATTCTCTTCCACCTGTGAACATTAACTTAGAAATTTTTCAAGGGCTTCAGTATGTTAAAAGATTCTTTGTTACAATTACGTTTGATAGAAGTAAATAGGATACCGTACTTAAATATATAATTGACCACGACTAGTAAATACTTAACGTAGAATTAAAAGGGTGTAAAGTCGTATCTAAAAATAAACGCGGCTGACAAAGGTATATTATCGAGTGACCACTTTTATCCTATTTAAATTGCACTGGAAGGAGATACAGCATCGGAAGATTTATGAAAGAAAAGGGTAAGCGGCATTGTACTGAGATTTTACGAAGATAATTCCGTTTTATAAGCCCAAGAGTCAAATTTCACGTTGCGTATTATGGTTCTGATCGTTTGTGACTATATGTGGATCAAAAACGTGCAAATGAGAGCTACTGAGCAGTACTTTTCTGTGGTGCTGTTTATTTATATGCTGTACAAGGTGGTTCTAACGTTTGAGTCTGTGGATGAAATTCTAACGTGTGACCCTTCGAATGAAAGCTACTGAGGAGTACTTTCCCGTGGTGCTGTTTATTATGTTGTACAAGGTGGTTCTAACGTTTAAATCTGTGGATGAAAATCTAACGTGAGACCATTCAAATGAAACTGAGGTACTGTGGCACCTGTGGTGTTGTTTGTTTATATGCTGTCCAAGGTGGTTCTAATTTTGAGTTTGTGGTAGCCTGTGAACAGGCTCCCAAGAGGGGTATAGGGCGAAAAGGAAAATTGTTTATTATGCTTTACAAGGTGGTTCTAACTTAAGAGTCTGTAAGGGATGAAGTGTGACCGTTCAAATAAAAGCTACTGAGCAGCACTTTCCTGCGGTGCTGTTTGTTGCGTTGTACAAGTGGTTATAGCTATTGATCCTGTGGATGAAATCCTGCAGTGTGCTGACAATTTTCTTGTGGAGTTCCACCTTTTGAGTCTTTAGCTAAAATTATAAAATGTGACCATTCAAATGAAAGCTAAAGAGCAGTACTTTCCTGTGGTGCTGTTTATTGTGCTGTACAAGGTGATTCTAACGTGATTCTGTGGATGGAATCCTTACGTGTGACCACTCAAATAAAATCCACTGAGCCGAGCTTTCCTATGGTGCTGTTCGCAGTATTATGCTGTAAAAGGCGATTCAATCGAACGTTTAGTAATCGAGCTAATCGAACAAAATCGAACTCAATCAAATGGATGGAGTTCGATTGGGTTCGGTAATCGAACATGATCCAAATTAAAAATCCTTTTCATGACTTTCTGGAGGGCATTGTATTTGCATTGTTTTCGACCTTTTGTGGTTAGGTCTGGTTTATTGTCGGCCGAAACACTTTCTCTCGTCACTGTAAATGCGCACAGTAGTCCAATTTAGATATGTTTAAATTCAGCCTGAAACAATAAACATCACCGTGGAATAAACCCTTATGGACTCTACGATTTATTCCCCAGAACCTCGAAGTGATGTTATTGTTTCAGGCATGAATTTTAAGGAAGTATCACGCAAATTCGCAGTCATTTCAAAACCCAAAAATGTTTGCCTTCAGCAGAAACAACTAAATAATTGTCAAGTTTGTTATAAATTAGCACCCCGGTGCAATAAAGCTGTCGATTAGTGCCTTTGGCCAGAGACAGAGTAGGCCGGCATGGATTGAAACTTGAAAAATGTTAGGCTAATGGCTAATGTTTTTCAAGTTCTCGCATCGATTGCGTTCGATTGAAAATCCGTTCGACTCCGTTCGATTGCTTACACTGTGACTGTGAAGTGGTTGCGGTATCACTCACCAATTTTAACAACGCTCTATTTGCTGTCGTGTCGTCGCTCGCTAATTTTTTTTTTTTTTTTTTTTTACCGCGGGAATGGATTACAAAGCGAGACGAAAATAGAGCCTGAATGTTACCACTCAACAAATAAAAACTTTTGAGCGATACTTTCCTGGGCGCGTTGTGCGGTTTATTTATAACGGACAAGATAGGTCTAACTTTTTAGTCTGCAGATAAAAACGCATTTAGGGAACTGGTCATAACAAGTTTGTTCGAACAGACCTAGCTTGTCTGGTGAAGGGGGGTCATCGAAGATACAACCTATCTCATGAACATTACCGACAAAATTTTATTAGCTTTAAAATTTTGAGTTGATGTAGAAATAATCAGCTAACAAGAGCCAGCATTGCTAGATAAACAAGAAAAGTGCGTTTTGAATCTCATTGTCTTTTTTTACTGCTGGATAGAGGGGTGGCTATGCAATAAAGACACCACTGATCTTTTGAGGTTGAGGAAGGGGATGCAGGCAGAGGCCACCATCTATTTTGTGGTTTGGTGAGTCCCGCTCAAGTATACTAGTTTTGACCACTTCCCTTAGTCGGCTGGCGTAGGCATACTCGGAAAAGAAAATTCGAGTTCTCCCAACAGAGGCCGAACCTATGACCTTCCGATTACTAGTTCGAATGCTCTACCACCGAGCTACTGGAGACTTATGGCGGGAGCAAGGCTATAAAAACCAAGTTCTTGTGACAAACATCGCGCATACTATGCTGCTAGGATTTCAATATCGATGAGTGGCAAATGCGCAAAATATGACTAATGCAATACAAGCTGTCATCTGGAGTATTTTTCCAATGTGTAGATGAAAGCTTTCTCGTATAACTTGCGGTCAGGGCTAAATTTAGTCTAACTTAGTCGCTCGCTAAAATTGTTCGTTTCATGTTTCCCCAGGGAATTGTTTACCACGCGAGACGAAAATAGAGTCATTTCTCGTGGGACCATTCAGTTGACGGCCATTCAGCAATACTGTACTTGGGCCTTTTGTCTATCACTTTTTAATTTTCCCGAGAGGAAATTCAACATTAAGTGTAGTCGACATAACAGGCCCAAGTTGTTCAAGGACCGGATATTAAACTTTATCAAGAGGTTAAGACACTATTCGAGGGATAAAATGTATTCGTTGGAGTACGTTTTATCCATTGGATAGAATTATCCCCTCTTTGAACAACCGGGACCAGGCCTTTCATATTTAGCCCAACTCGAAGCGCGAGACATCGACCGCGAGGCGCGCGTCGCGCTTGCTAGTAAGTGCCCGTTATGCTGGCTACATTAACGCGAACAGCAAACACAGTTGTGCATGCAATTGTGCACACCTGCCATCGTATCAAGCCCTACCACACACCTGGTCTGGGGAAGGTGGACGGGTTAATTGCTGGTCGATCCTCGCGAAACAAAAACAATATATTAATGAATAAGTGAATGATCTTCGCAGTTATATACGCGACTTAAGGTGAGGGTTCACCTGAAAGCCGTTTTCACGCTGCTTAAAATCGGTCAAATGGAAATATCTTGTTTGCATTTCAAGCAATACAAAAACCCTCCATTCATAACACAAATTAATGATTTGGGGTGTTTTATGAATTTTTGGGTGATTTTTAGGTATATTTGGAAGGAAATAATTTTTCTTGAAGGATTGGTAAAATTACAAGAAATCAGAAATGTTGAAGATTTAGTGAAGTTTTAAAATTAGAATTTGTAGTTGATAATTAATAGACGGATACCAAGTTAGTCCACTAGCAACCTGGGGTGCTCTTGCGTGGGTATCAACTGTCTGTTAGTGTTCCAAAAATCATTTTCTTTTTTCTATCCATTCTTAAAACCTCTTCAAATTTCACTCAAATTCAGGTAGAGCTCCACCTTAAGCACTTGCGAAAAGAAAGCCTGAAAAAGGTTTTTTTTTTTTAATATATAACTGCGATGATCATTGACTTATTCATTCTTTCTTCCACATCAAATGCATGAATTTTCATATATTCACTTTCAGTACATTATTAAACTGTCTTGCTTGCTACCTCTAAAATACTTAAATTGAGGCGAATAACAAGAATTGATACGTTAGCCTTGAAACTTCAGATTTCCGATTTCAAAGGATTCTGCTTTGTAATAACAGGAAAAGGAAAAACAAGGTTAAAAACATTCTGTGTTGGGTTTACACTGGACAAGAGCCAATTTTAATGAGCCACTTGTTATTAAAATTAATAAGGGAAAGAGATAGTGACCCCAACCTTTGCCTGTAAAGGCTGGTTTCCATATGATCGCGGATCGCAGATCGCGGATCGCGGATCGCAATAAGGTCTGCGATCGTCTGCGATCCTGCGATCGTGATCGCAGACGATCGCAGAAGATAGAACCATGTTCTATCTCCTGCGATCAATTGCGATTGTTTGCGATCTGCGATCCGCGATCATATGGAAACCAGCCTTTAGATAGAACATGGTTCTATCTTCTGCGATCGTCTGCGATCACGATCGCAGGATCGCAGAAGTAGTTTCCATATGATCGCAGACGATCGCAGACCTTATTGCGATCTGCGATCCGCGATCATATGGAAACCAGCCTTAAAAGCGCCGAGTGTACACGTGTCACGTTTGGTCGAATTTCTAGTTGGGGAACAAAACAAGCAGTTTTCAGCTGGGTGTCGAAAGTAATTTCGCGTTTGCTTTGGTTTGCTGATTACTACGCTCTGTGATTGGTTAACAAACCTCGCGCCACTTTCTCAACCAGTAGGAATCCAAACCAAAACCAATCGTGTTTTCGCCACAGGCGTTTCCCGCGCTTGGCGCCAGTTACATGTATTTGCTTCGAATTCTGATTGGCTCGTTGTGTTGTTTACATCTGTTGCGATTGGCTAGAGTAATTACTTTGGTTTTGGTTTTACGACACTCAATTGGAAACCGCTGTAATGAATGATTTTCCAGTAATCAGAGACCCATGTATGCGCAAAGGATTTTGGGATCGCCAGGGGGCAAACATTGCTAGTCGCTAGAAAGAAATCTATGGCGTAAAGTTGTTTCTTTGTCAAAAGCAGTGGTTTTGGACAAAGAGTAACGCATTTTCGCCGTGATTTTGTGAGAAGCGGAGGTGACTAATGTTTGTGCGTGGAAATTGTAAGTTTTTGTGTGGCTGATGCGATAAAATCTATCGATAAACACTCTTGCGTAAGGTTGATTGTGAAATCTACTGAATCTACATCAAGTTATTGTGTTGAAAAAGTACAAACTTAGGCAGCTTAGGTGTAAATTTCAGGGGATTGACTCAATAAAGCTTTTCAGTTGTAATTATGTGTGTCGATAATTGTCTAATCATTCTGTGGCGTGATCAAAACACAGGAGAAAAATAATAACTAAAGCTTCCGCTCCACAAACCTCACTACAGAGCGGATCGGCGAAGGGGCATAAACAAAAACACAAACGGACTAAAGAGGACTTAAGCCCTCAATTTAACGCATTGCATAGCTTTCAAACAAGCTACAATGATGAAGAAAGGATCAAAAGACAGATAGCCATGATAAGAAACACGACATCTAGCGACAAAAGCAAATATAATAGCCGGGCTCTAAAACACAAAAACCGTTCAAATCCTATCCTTACAGTGATAAAAAGAGAGGCTATACTGTCACCGGATGCACTGAAATGGGCCATACCAAACCTGAACCAAATGCCACAAAGTACATAAGAACGGCAGTCGCTTAACAGAAACAACAAGAGTTCTAATAAACGATACGCATAACCCAGAAATTACTTTTGAGATCAAAGTACAAAACATGCGACAGTGACCATCACGCAAATCCTCCAAACCATAAATGGCATTTAATAAGAAGAAACTCAAGCTCTTAAAGAACATTTACGGGGGACACCGCTCTTTTCATAAATAAGAGGGTGTTCTCAAAAAGATATACCCGTGAGAGCAAAACTAAAACACGCACGTGAGCGCGAAGGCTTGTCAACCCTATATTTATACACCTCATACAGCACAGTGATCACCGCCTGGCATAGGTTGTTAATATCATACCTGCCAACTCTCCCGGTTTTCCCGGGAGTCTCCAAGTTTTTCATGAAATCTCCCGATCTCCCGGGTAGAGCACCAAATCTCCCGGGAAATACCTATAGCGGTCTTTTTGAGATATGTTTATTAATATTGCTTATTTCTCGTCGGCTCTTCGCTGTGTCCCCCCCCCCCCCCCCCCCCCCCATTGAAGCCCTGAATGTAGACTTGATGACACGGTTCTGCTGGGACCGTGGAAGAAAGAGAACAGATTTCTAGATGTCTCCAGATTTTTTTACTCCTGGGGTTGACAGTTATGTAATATGGACTGTTAATATCGGCACACATACAATTACAACTGAAAAGGCTTTATTGAGTCAATCCCCTCAAATTAATACTTACGTTTGGATTATTTCGAGACTATTGGTCACCATTACTTGATGTAGATTCAGTAGATTGCACAATCAACATTTGACATTTCGCATTTATCGATAGATTTCATCCCAGTTATAACACAAAATCTAACAATTTCCACGCACCAACATTAGTCACCTCCGCTTCTCACAAAATCACGGCGAAAATGCGTTATTTTTTGCCCGAAATCACTGCTTTTGACGAAGAAACAACTTCATGCCATACATTTCTTTCTAGCGACTAGCAATGTTTGCCCCCTCGCGATCCCAGAATCCTGTGCGTATAACATAGGTATCTGATTACTGGAAAATCATTCATTGAATGCTCAAACTTGAAGCCATTTTCAATGTGACGTGCACAGCGGACTATCTTTCGAGATGCCATCTTTTCACATGCCATCTAACCAGGCCTCAGTCTTAAAAGTAAGCACAACTGATTTATTTACGGTTGAACTCGACTTTGAGCAATGAAGATGGGTTTATTTATCTTCAGACTGACGTAGGGGAATATCAAGAAATCAATCGGAGATCGATAAGTCGACGGTTTTGAAATTTAACGCCTTGTAAACAAAACGGCTGAATCTTACAGAAAGTTACGGAACAGAACCGATCGAAAGCGGTCTAATTGTTTGAATTTTCCTGAGCCGTGCAAAGTTAGCAGGTGAACACATTTATCAGGCATTTTAGGTTGGTAGTTGTTGTTAATTTGTCGTTTGTTTTGAAAATTTCCTGGCTTAATAGTTAAAAACTGTCTTTCAGCTGTTTATCTAGAGGGCACGTCGAAAGATAGTCGCTATTCTCTGATATGCACGTAACAAAAACTGAAAGCGTTTATCATAATTTTGTCCACGGACATTAAACTGACTGATACGATCGATCGATCGATCGATCGATTGATTGATTGATTGATTGATTGATTGATTGATTGATTGATTGATTGATTGATTGATTGATTGATTGATTGATTGATTGATTGATTAGTACTGCTCAATAGCTTTCATTTGAATGGTGACACTTTAGGATTTCATACACTCCAAAGGTAGAAATCAAACTGGGAGTATCATGCGCAGGGCGTTGCACTAAATCTCTTAATGCTTACATTTCATTTCTGGATACACAAAAGTGAGAAAAACCTAAGTGCAGCAATAAACAGCACCACAGGAAAGAAAGTACTAGTCAAAATTATACGTGTCGCTTAGCATAAACGCTTACATGTAACTTAGTTTCAGACTGAGGAAATGCTACAACTGTCGGGGCCAGGGCTTGGGGGGGGGGGGGGTGCTTTTGCTCGGTACGTCTACTATATTCTGTGCCCAATCTCAGGCACTCTTTTTGCAAATGTAACCACAAATTGTTTTAACAAGACCTTCCTAAAGTAAATTTACACATTTCTTTAATTTCTTGAATACACTGTGTAGGACATGCTATCATAATTGCCTCTCTCAATATTTGGGGTGAAATGAGGTGAAAATTGCAACATATTCTCGCTTGGTGGCATGCAACCTCACCGCGCTCTCGCTAATTTCTTTCACTTCGAAACCTAGCCGTCTCGCTCGCTTTAATTGTGTCTTCATTCAAGCAAATTTGCTCTCAGTTCGCGTAAATCCAATTTTTAAGAAAAAACGAATACAAGCGTCAATCCCCTATAGCAAAGTAACTATATGGCTGAATTGCTTCTACATCAAGAAACAAAAATATTCTCACACTGTTTTCTACTCGGCTAGCAAAATTCCCTTCCAACATGCAGATCAATTTACTAAAAACTTGCCGATCTTCCTAGAGAAACCAGGAAAAATCTTCCCGTTGTTCTAGGAAGGTCGAAGGAAACCTGCGTCAGTGAAGGGTAACTGCTTTCCTAAGCGAACCGAACTTTGACTTAACAACAGAGCTATCGAGATGGACTGCTCACGGACGGACTTCAAAGAGTATTTTTACGGCAAAATGGTTAAAAATGTTTTGCGCCGAACAGACCGAGGAACCTTTTTTTCGGTAACGCCTGGCGAGCGATTTCAACAGAACGAAACCTTCTGACAAATTGCAAAGAAATCGTGCTTGTTTACCAAAAATGACCTACTAGTTTTTTTCCCGTCATCAGCTGGTGTTCAGCCGATTAAGGCTTATCCCGGATTAAAGCGGAAATACAGTTGAATGTGATGTTTTTGTAAGGTGCAGTGCCAAGTTTAAAAGTTATATCATTTGGGAGCAGATCCAAAACGTCTCAATAGGTGTTAAGTTTAAGTTCACTCTAAGGGTACGGTTTTATTTATTTCCGTTATTTTTTAGAACGATTCTAAAAAAGAAGAATTTCGACAAAAATAACATTTAAAGGTTATCGAAGATTCAAAGTAACATAGCTGCTTCATATGGACACTAGACTGCCCTCATCTGCCAGCGACACATTTTGGTGTTTGTATGTCCGTTTCAATCCTCTGTGTTTTAATCTTCTATCTTATAAAATTTCAAAAAGACTGTAACCCAACCCCCGATGGGCAGCAAATATGGCGTACTCTTACGGCTCGCTTAAGTTTCTCTCCTCCTTCAAATAAAAGACACGTTTTCGTGGAGTTCGAAATTTAAAAGAAATAGCCTAAAGAACACTCGACTGATGTATATAGTCTTCGTACGTTTTTTATTTTTGCCGTCCAAGTCGACAGGGATTTCGCGCAAAATGGAAGGAGAAAGTACGATGGAGAAACGTCTGAGGGTGTTCCGTGCTCATTCGCGTATCTTTCTTCAGTTTGATTTATTATTTATTTATTTATTCATTCATTTATTTATTCATTTATTTATTTATTTATTTATTTATTTATTTATTTATTTATTTATTATTTTTTTCTTTTCTTTTTACTTTGTGCAGCAGGCTTTGTATACTTCTCGAACTTTGCGATTTGACAAAGAGTTTACCCGGACAATTTGATGCAATTTTCCCAAAATTAAAAAAAAAAAAAAACATGTAAGTGACAAAAGGTTTAAACAGTCGACTCACCCTCTCAGCTGAAAACCAACGAACTTGTTCCTTGTGTTATCCAAGAAGACATCCACATCCTTCTGCCTGTGGAACAAGGGAGAAGGATACCTTATTAAATTCCACCAGGGGTTTAACAAAAACTGACGGAGCTTTCCACTCGATCAAAAATTCCGGAAATTCAGGATGAGGGATTGAATGGCACTGAAATTCTTCAGAAGAAAATTTCGGGCTTTGGGGTATAAAAGTACCTTGCTAAGTTGTCCTAACATTCCAGAAAATCGGAACAACCGGAAAATACCGTTTCATACGGCCATTCCTACTCCGCTCCATTTTTTCGACTATTTTACTTCGCTTTCCGTAGAAAACCGGAACAGATCTGTTTACAAGCCGGTTGCAGTTAACCGGAAAACACCGTTCTATTCGGCACCTAAATATTTATTCTTCTAAACTTCAAACCGAAACATTTGGCCGAATTGAAAGCACCCTAGGTACATCAAAGGAGGCAGGGGGGGGGGGGGGGGGGGGGATCAAAAATCATATCCCAGGGACCGCCTAAATAAAACACTTCCCCCATGGAACGTTTCGTTTTGCTTTCTTCCAGTAGGGGGTGTTCATTTAGGGGAAAGGTTTAGTGAAAATGCGGTGTCTATTCTAAACTGCAAAATAGTCCTATTTTTTGCGATGGACAGGTGTAAGAATGCGCGCGAGAAAATGGAAAGCTTCACAGGCCTCAGGGAAATGCGAGGGTAACGCGCGGGAATCCACGTTTTTGCGCCTCGCGTCTCGTGAGCGCTGTACGCCGGGACTGTTTTGCAGTCAAAAAGCTCAATGGGTAGTTAGCGTTTTGGAATGTTTTATGCTTGCGCGTCAACTTTTACCTGACTTTCGGCCGCAGTTTAGGGGGTCTGACCAGTTGTTCCTGCTCTTCCTCACTTCTGTCCCACACAATTTCACCATTGCTATCACTGTCCGATGCCGGGGGTGGTGTGTGTGGAGCTGGTGTCCTCTCGCTGATAATGGGTTGTTGAGGAGGACATTGTAGTTCGTAACTAGCTGGCAAACCGGCGGCGACTCTGATTTCTTCTTTTCTCTTCGCCAGTTCCTCTATTCCTCCCAGCGAAACCTGTGACAAAACATAATGTGTCTGTGGTGAGAGCAGGCTTCAACAACACAAAGGAAATTCGTAGCGCGGAGAGCTGTCTAAAACCTGGTTTTCATTAGCGACGCAAGCACAGGCGCAAGCACAAGCATAACAGCTTTATGTCAAGTGAAAACGAACGCGACGCCAGCACAAGCACAAAAAAAGGAAAAATTTTGATCCTTGTGCTTGTGTTTATGCTTGCGTCGAGGCCGTTTTCACGGTGAAATAAGCATTCACATGCTTGTGCTTGTGTTTGCGTCTGTACTTACGTCGCTAGTGAAAACCTGGTTTAAGGGGCTGTTTACATAGATGGAGGATGTTCCTAGCAGCGGATCATCCTAGCGCCATATGTTTTCTGTATCCAGTTTACATGCAAAACGTTGTACTTGGCCCTAACGAGGGCATCTTTCTAGCGATAGGATCTTCCTAGCTGAGAGATGGAAGATCCCAGCACCATGTAAACTATCTTCGCTCAGAAGGTCCTAGTGCTAAGGACAAGAAAAACAAACATGGCGGCGGTCGGGCGTTTAACTTCTAAAGGCCGTCAATTTTTCTTCTTTTCCTTCTCCACTTGGTAACTACCCCGACCGATGTTTCTGCATGTAAAGCAAACGAAAAGTTGTTCGCTTTCTAGGATCTTTCTAGTACTAGGATCCATGTAAACAGCTCCTAACTCTAAGTACCAGGGCTTACTGGATCATCATTTCTATCAGTCGACCACTGTTAGAAACGTCTTGAAAAAATTATGCCTACACAACACACGATCAGAAATGACCAAATTTAAGGTTTTGTGGAGAACGTGTGAACACAAGACGAATTTTTCATTCTCTTTCTTAACTTGAACGCCACTCCTACCAATTTGGTTCCTGGGTAATTTGTCGTTTGAGTAGAAGTTGAACGAGTTAAAACGATCGCGAAGTAGTACACAAAAAATAAATAAATAAACCACTTTATTTAAGTGTCAATGTATTTAGCGCGGAGCACTAATTAGGGACACTTTCCAAATCGAATTGGAATTTAGACGAGTTGGTTTTTGAGGAGAGGGAAAAACCGGAGTACCTGGAGAAAAACCTCTCGGAGCAGGGACGAGAACCAACAACAAACTCAACCCACATATGACGCCAAGTCCGAGAATCGAACCCGGGTCACAATGGTGGAAGGCGAGTGCTCTCACCACTGGGCCATCCTTGCTCCCTGCTCTGGTGTTCGATTAAAGTTATATTTTCAAGTGACGTTTTCGTTGGCGTTGCCGTCTTGCATTCGTAAGGTCCCTGATAGATAGCCAACGAGGCGCGTAGTTAACGAGGGGAATTGCATTCTTTTGGGAACTGAGTTAAGTACTATCTGCGATGATGTTTACCTATTAACTGTTTGCCTTTGCTTACCAAAACAGTCTTCCACAACAGCAGTAAAATTTTCTTGATCGGAAAATGAGGGCAGGTACCAGCGCAGAACTTCAAAACCATTTCCAGTAAGACTATTGGTAGAAGTTCATCACCACCAAGAGGCTGGCCTGAGGAATATAGACAATAAAATTGTTCAATAAGCTATTTTACCGTTGTGTGTTTGGTGAGCTGGCCTTGGATTGGAAGCGAGGCTGGGGGTGACCTTGTTCATTTTGATACAGACCTCACTGCTTTTCATATGTAAAACCAAACTAGTTAGCATAAGAACAGTATTATCTACATGTGAAAAGCAGTGAGGTCTGTATCAAAACAAGGTGACCCCCAGCCTCGCTTCCAATTCAACGCCAGGTCACTAAGCACACAACTGTAAAATGGCCTATTCTGGGAAAAACGTACAACACTTCAAGGATTTAATTACATTTAAAATAACCTTCTTACGCTAAATTTAGTCAATCTTCAAGTAAATATATATCAGTAAGTAACTTGTTAAAAACGGACCCCACAATAAAAGGAATCTTGGCCTGGCGTAGTCTTCAATGCAGGCGTATGTTTGGGGGCGAGCGAACGCTATAGACGCCATCTTAAATTTTAAAAGCAGAGGAAGATTGGGGAGAATAGAAAGTGCGACCAAGGGAGTGGGTATTAGGCTCTCCCCTCACCCCCCACGCCCCCCGTGCCCCCTTTCCCCAGCTCCCTAAGATTTTGCAAAACCAATATGGCAGCTACGATTAACCAAGAAGAGGCCTGGTCAACCTCCCACATCTTTTCATTGTAGATACTGAATTGTCAACATTGCATACATGTAGCCCGTCCGGAAAAACATCTTTGATTCATAAAAAATAAAAATAATAAAAAAGATGTAGCCTATAAATTCTCAGGACTTCTGAGGTTATTGACATGAGACTGCGCGACCTGAAACTTTCTGAAAATTTGAATAGTTTTCAAGTACACCTACACCTTAAGATAAGAGATTAAGCAGTGGTGAGACCAGGAAGGAGGGAGGGCCAGGAATCCCACCTAATGCTTGGAAAAATAAGGCTCGAAAGGAAACAAATGTATAAGGGGGTTAGTTTCTAAATAAACTGCGGTGCTGCTTCGGTGGGGAGTAGAAACGAATGGTAAGGTAATTTGGCCACTGTAAAGAGATTCGAGTGCTGACGTTTCGAGCGTTAGCCCTTCGTCAGAGTAAAATATTAATCAAGGACTTGTGGGTTGTTTGTGTTTATATAGTGAGCAGTGGAGCAACGGTATTGGTTGGAAGACGGTAACGTGGAAAACAAGAATAAATTACTTGAATGAAAAGCATTCGTTGATTCCGTGGGCATCAAGAGTGCCGATTTGGAGGATGAATTTTTGTTCTAGAATTTTGCGAAAGGAAACGTTTGCACTCGGGGCCCCTTCGGCCCCAAGCCCCCACCTAACACGTCATGTTTAGGTGCATTTTTTTCCCAGCTGCAAATGCTGCTTTTGGCATAGAAGTTACATATTAAAATTAATACTTACTTAACTCGGTGAAAAACATCTCTCGCATATGAGCTATTTCTTGTGAATCCCCTGGTTCTGCATAGCGCATTACTTCAACAATGGTATAGATAATGTTGAGATAAACCCTTATACAAGAAGAGAAACGAAATTTAAACAGATCATTAATACAGCACAACTACATTGGAACCTAGATTTAAAGGAACCTCTAAATAACGCAGTCCTCGTTATAACAAACGATATTTTCCATCCCGGCCTTTTAAAATGTACGGAACAGAACCTCGATATAACGAACCAATTTTCCTCGTCCCTTGGCACTACGTTAAATCCAGGTTCCACTGTATTTTATACACTTTTATGCGGACTGGTTTCGAGGAAACTGTTACAGATTCATTTTAGTGTGGTCTGTATTCCTCAGTCTTTAAATTCTTTGCTCTTGAAAAGTGTAATGGAGTCGGGAGCACAATTCATCTCTTTGGAGGTTGGTGGGCATGAGAACACAGCCTGTTTGGTCCCCCTTAAACACTTAGTTTTGATCAACTTCCATGTTTGATTACCTTAAAGTGACGCTATCAGCCATGGAGACCGCAGGTTTACGCAGTGCTGATAATGCTGCATGAGAATTCCTGGAAGAAACACAAATTCTTTTTTCAAAACACAAACTCATTTAGACTGGTTGCACATAACTTTGATACCATAGACTTCATGCAAAAAAGGCTGACATTTTAATATTCTTTTGTCTACATTCAAATTAGCCTCACTAGCCTCATTCAAGGCAAAATATTCTTTCGACTTTTGAACTCAAGAACGAGGTTAATAGGGCTAATTTTAATGCAAACAAAATAAGACTAAAAGGTCAGCCATTTTTACATAGGGTCTATACAGTTCATTAAACTCACCCCTCCCCCTAACCCTCATCCCTCACACAAAAGACTCACTATAGCACCCCGGTGTACTCACTCGATTTCTACATTCAGTAACTGAATAAGAAGAGGCAGCACTCCTATCTTGTAGAGGAAGAACACATTGAATTGTGACTGAAAGAGAGAAATATACAAACAGGTTACATTCAAAATTGGAGAATCTATTATTATTTAGATAAGGCCCTGTTCACATTTAGTGTGGTCAATTGCAAGCACAGGACATCAATAAGGTACATGTATGTTACTGTATTTCAGTTCTAGGTGGTTCATGAAATGGTTGGATCTTAGCCTGACTTCTGTAGCATGAAGCAACTAAATGTATATTTTACTGGAAGACACAAGCTCATCAAGCTACACTCAAATTTGAGTTTAAATGAAGTTTAATACCTCCTAATACAGACTGAGGTATCTTTTGTACAGTTTATGACTATGCAGTAAAAGGGATATTGAAACCCAAAAACAAAATTGGGGGTAATCATGAATTTTTCAGGATAATTAAGTAACAACAATATTGTAAAAAGCATTAAAATGCAAAACAATAAATGGCCTTTTTGCCCAAAACGGAAGCTTAATTATCTCTGAAAAATACGGGGTTACACCCTAATTTTCTTTTCAGATTCCAATAACATTTGCCAAGATCAGCTTAAATTTTTAAGTTATAAACCACACAAATGTATATTTGTTTTAGCAGGTCCCACCATTAAGAAACCCGAGTTTAATTTCTTGGGACTTCCCAAGATGCATAGAAGGTATGCACAGAAGAAAAAGGAAGTAGCATCCTTAACTTGCTTAAATTAGGAAAATTTAATTTAATTTATAGTTTCAAGGAAATATACAAATGTACAATTAATTAATCATTTACCCATTCTCTTTGCTCTTCCTCATCGCTGACTTCACCAAAATTTCCTACCAGAAAAATTAAAATAAAAAAGTATGAATGACTTAGGTACCATCCACACTAATGCTTTTTCATTTGAAAACGCATACTTTTTGACACGTTTTTGCCTATCATCCACACTAAAAGGCCGGAAAACGCCAATGAAAACAGAGACTTTCAAAAACGGTTTCAAAAGTGGAGATGTTTGAAAACGCATCGTTTTGAAAATGCTACGTTTCTAGTGTGGTGAAAACAGAGACTTTTGAAAACGGTGACATAAAAAGCCTCACAAGCCATCGGTTCCAGTCCAAATCGGAGCATCTATCTAAGATGGAGGATGGTTAACACATGCACAATCCCAGGTCCAAGTCGTTTTCATCGGTTATTTCGAGCATTTTAATGTGGACAGGTGACAACAATACAAAAACGCTAGTGTAGATGAAAACATTTTGGTTCGTTTTCACCATGATGAAAATGGATACTTTTGAAAACGCATTAGTGTGGTGGGGTCTTAATAATGTCAGTGATCTGGGCTGCTGTTACATGTACATTTTTTAGCCACATGTTACATTGATCTTCGCAGCCAAACTAGTTTGGGTGGCACATACTTACACATACTAACGTGTATATAGTAACTCTTTCTAAGGGAGTCCCACTAAATTCCTAAATTCCAATTCGACCTGGAAAGTGTCTGCACTGAACACATTGACACTTTAATAACACTATTTATTTATCTACATGTATTTCACGTGAGTAATACGGTCTCATTGTGTACAGGTCTTAGCTTTGTTGCATACTTGAAATCTAAAATACTATATCATGTAACAAAATCCAAGACATTTTACCTTGTACAAGGTAGAGTAAAACTCTTGCAGCTGTGAGTCTTACTTCAGGATCAACTGCTTCGCATTTCTCAATGACAAGAAACAAGAATTTCCTTTGGTCATTTTCCTCCATTGCAGTCCATCTATAATAGCCTAAAAAAATGATCAAATTATCAACAATATTGTATATGATTGTACTAAGGCTTTCTAAAGGCACAAGGAGGATTGGCCAGTAACAAAAATTGTTTTAACATTGAATTACAGTGTGAGATTTGACGCTAGACAATGCCTCTGATTGCCAACTACAAAATCTTGAAAAGGCTGGGGACGAGTGCTATTACTTAACAAATCGACGGCAGTTTTCTAAGGTCCATACTCTTATAGACCCTAAAATGACACCATAAAATGTTCAAAACTCAAGTTGATTACTACAAGCCACAGGCGAGTGGTTTCACTATCAAATTTTAAAACATTATATGACATCATTTTATGGTCTACATGTACAAGAGTATAGGCCATGGAAAACTGCTTTTGATTTGTTTTTCAATAACATGGAAAAAGTACGAGCGGAAGAGGCTTTATTATCAATTGAGAAAGCACACACATTATATCTGACATCATTTTTATTGTCTATACTCTTATAAACAATCTATGAGCCGATCAGCACGTGGGAATTTTGACAGTTATCGTAAAAATAAATAATTTTTATGTTATTTTGTTTGAAGAAATCTAGTCTCTACATTAAAAGAAAGTTCAGCTGAAAAATAAAAACCTTGCCAAGTGTCCAGGTATTCATAACAAAAGTAAAATTTTAAAAAATTTAAAAACCTTTGTAACCCATTGGACAGATGAGACAAATTTGGATGGTCAACTTTCATCCATATGGAAACTCCTACACTATGAAGATGAAAAATGACCATTGGTGTTTCTTACTTTGAATGTAAATATATGAAACATATATTTTGAACTGTGGATGAAAGATCAAATAGAAGGAAGATCCTCGCAGTTAGTACGCATTACTCAAGCAGTTGCGAAAAGAAAGCCTGAAAAAAATTCAGGCTTGAACGTTTGTTCGGCTTTGAATCCTGTTCAAGCCTGAATGTTTTCAGGCTTTCTTTGTGCAACGGCTTAAGTTGCATACTAACTGTGAGGATCTTTCTTCTATTTGACGTTTCTTACTTTGAAAGATACTAACCTTGAGAGAAAACAGTACTCTCAAATGCTTCTCGGTTGAATTTAAACTCACTTTCCTCAGTGTAACTGTAAAGCTCTAGTGTGTAAAAACAGTATGTTCTGATTAGCTAGCCTCAAGCATATACTCATTTCACTGTATTATGTCATATGCAATTTAACCTGCAATGCAGGCATGTTATTTTGGGTAGCACTTTAGCCGTCGTCTTGGATTTAAAAGCAGAGGAAGCTTGGAGAGAGTAGAAAGTCCAGCCAAGGGGGTGGGCATTAGGCAATTCCATAAGATTTTAAAAATCAAACCCAATATGGTGGCTACAGTTAACTAAGATTGTGGCACTTGCAGACCACCAGAAAATGCCTGCATCACAGGCTATAATTATAAATGCAATTCAACTTTTTTTTTAACTTGTTTTTGCTTGAAAAATTTGAAACCAGTTTTAATTGAGACCACTTTGGTCCAACTCATTCACATGTGTCAGCATGTTTTCAAAAATGAGGCATAACACAATAGATGCTATTCTTATATGATGAGATGTAAACAAGTGGCCCTGTATTCTATACATGTAATTTAGCCCAAAAAGTAACTGAGCTCTCATTTAAAACTATAATAACTATAAACACCTCCTATAATATTACCAACATTTGTAAGATGGCAAAGTTGGAAAAGTAGATAATATTATTGTCCAAATACTGTTGTGTCCAATAAATTAAGAATGGTGCATACTAATAAAAAAGTATTTTGGTGTGGCTTATGACTATGGGGGGAAAGCAGATCTTAGCAAGGGCTTTTGAAAAACAAAAAAAATTTTGGGTTTAACCCTGCATTTTTTTAGAGATAATTAAGCAACAATTATTCTAAAAAACAGCAAAATGCAAAGCAATGTATGGCATTTTCTTCCAAATTGAATGCATGGTTACCCCCAATTTTCCTTTTGGATACCAAGAGCTTTTGCTAAGTTTTGCTTTCTCCACATGGTTTTTCAGTGCGCGACTACTGTTACCGGGGTCACTTAAGGTATTCCTGGAGACTTAACATATGCGAGATTACTTAAAATGGAACCTGTATACCACATTTCAGAGATCAGGACTGAAGCGTTCGCGAGTAATAAGCGAGAGACGTTTGGTTTCTACGGGGTCTTTCGCGGGAAAACACGGACTGCCTACTGTGAAAATCCTTGCGTCTTCTTCGTGCATGTGATTCTCCAAAGAGTATGATGTTGACAGATCTATCAATAGTGCTCTCTTTTACCTGAAAGATGAGACTGTTCTGGAGTTTTTCGACCAGCCTTTCTGATTGCTCACCGCCATAAATAAATCTCTTTTTGCGATAAATAAACCCCTCTTTGCAATTAAAAAATCTATAATATACCGTTCTATGAAGCGTGAATTTGATTTTTTTCCAAGGTCTCTTCAACAAGCATTGCATCAAATATCGAACGTGTCAACACACGCTGAGAGGAGATGATAGAGGTGTCGTTACTAGGTGAAAGTGATAAGCTGAACACTGATTGGTTTCGCGGGAAAAATGGGCCTTATTTTGCGTTTTACCACTGGAAATAATAATTGTGGATACTGAAATCATGGCCGCCATTGAAATAAACAGAAATCCATCGAATGTGAGCAATTTTGGGCAATTTATGGCCGATTTACGCACAGAAAAGGCTTACGATGTGTGAGATTAGGGAATATTTATTATGTCTTTTTCAAGACGATATGGCGTAGATGTTTGAAACTTGGCAGTTTTAAACTGCATGAGAAAAGGAAACTCCACACCGCAGTGCACAACAGAGAGTGCATTAGACCGCGAGTGAGTGGACCTTACTTTCCATGAAGGTAAACTTTGTGAAATTTCGCTCTTAAAACAGTTCAAAACAAAACAACAATGCCCACTGCGGTGAAAAGATGTGTTTTTGTGTATTTTAAACGTGTCCCAAATTTTAAATGAAAATAATAAATTCCTGTTTGCATTTGATTGATTTCAGAAAATTTCTTAGGAATGACAGCACCCTTAAATTCTTAAAATTTCAGACATACCATTAAATATTTCTTGTAAAAACTAATTTTTTTGGAATCTATATGAACTGATGAATTAGTGGTATTAAAATGACATCTGTATCTTAAATATTGGCTTAGAAACAATGCTTTTAATTAGTGTCTAAAATTGAGCAAATTAGCCTCCAGGAATACCTTAAACAAAACTGGCCAATCAGATTGCAGGACAAGAACATTGAATTACAACCAAACCTCATTGAACCGATTATGAGTAGATGGAAAACAACAGTTAAAACCCAGAAGTTTGGACTTATTCACTGTTAGTATCATAATGTGAGCTGATTGGCCAGTGTTAATTGACCCTGATAAGTACTAGTAGTCGCACAGTAAACTGTGCAAGAATATCCCTGTATGAGCAGGCACCACCCAGAGGAAAGCCAAGTATCTCAAGATGCACAGAACATATGCACATGTACAGTAACTAAAGAAGGCACCATGCTCAATGTTTATATCATCGGTTGCACCTAAGCGTGGACACGAGAAAAAAAAAAGCATGTTCTAATAGGGTGCCAGACATGACGTGTTTTGTCGCCAAACATTTAAAGTTTGACAGCCAGTAAGTAAACTGTCGCGCCAGATCAGCGCATTCCACTCATAAGCTTATTTCATTTTTCTCAACTTGCAGGCATATTTCTCACTCAGAAACAGCACACTTGCCTCCAGAAAGTATTCTTAACATCTAAAAAATGCTTGCAAAGAATATTTTGTCGGGCAAAACCAAATCAAGTCAACAACAGCCGGCTATATATTCCAAACTTCGAACGTTTGGCGCCAAAACATGTCATGTTTGCACCCAACTAGAACATGCTTTTCCCTCCCGTGTACACGCTTAGAAGCAACCGACGGTATTAAGTAAACAAAACAAAACATCCCGGCCCGCAACTTTATTGGTCCAATATTTAATATTCACCGTGGAGTAATAACGTATCAGAATTGATGGACTAAGAAAATCCTGGCCGAAAATACATAGTAATTTAAAGAAAGATCACATTGAACGTTAGAATGTTTCACTACATTAGTGGTGGTCTGTTGGTTTTACTGTGCATGTATGTACTTTAACCGGCCCGAGACTATGAATCAATCAATCAAAGACTTTTCAGAAGAAATTCAAATTAACGAACGAACTCAAAAGATTATTATCTGTCCTCAATTCTGACTAGCAGTTGTTCCCATTAATCCCTGGCTAAAAACGAGAACGCACAAAAGGTGTGAATTGTGTTTTATCGCTTCTTACCGGCGATTTCCGCAGATTTTCGGTCAGCATCATCGTAAGTGAAGTCCACATCTGGCGTTGAGTCTAATTGGCCCTGTAACGAAAAGAAAACAGTTGTAAGTAGAAGTAAAATAGCCCCAGAATATAATTTTACCCTCCAGTTACCTCTGATTCTCTTCTTTGCCTTCGTAGAAGATCTCTTAGCTTTGGAATGCCTCTCTGTTTACGATCAATACTTCCCTCCATCTTGAAATTTTAGCTTAGGAGCCACGCCTTCCTTGCACCCTCGATTGAATGGGACTCGGTCCAAGCTGGGATCATTAGGGGAGGGGAGGGAAAGGTTAACCGTGCCAGCGGCTGCAGGCGGCTGATCGGCATGGAGGGAGCAGAGGAAGCAGGGATCCAGTGTTAGTAAATAAAGATTCCTTTCCTGCTAAAAGTATTCATTATTGGACAAAACTATTTGAAGGCATTCAAAACAAACACAACAACATGGTCAAAACAAAAGAAATTTTCACAATTTGCTCACATAGTTTGCATAAAAGTGGAAGCTCAGACTTCCAGAGGAGAAAAAATGTTATTGTTCCGTACCACCAACATGGCCGCCATGACGTCACATGCAATATTTTATTGCCTGAGATCGATCTCGTTCCATCTGCTTGTTCTTCATAAGGTGATCTGATTCGGTGAGGAATTAATCTTTGCACCTCCAACAAATTTGTCAAAATAAGCCCCAATTTTGAATAGTCGAACAATCGTTCGTTTCTATATTTTTAGGGTCAGTTATTAAAAGACAGTTTGGACGGTGTTTACCCGCAAAACCACGTTCTAAGCCATTTTCAGAGGGTCTGGATGGGGGTGCCTCGAAAACACTAAACACTAAATTTTTTCCTTCTATAACATCAAATAGTTAAATTTTACGCTGATTAACATCTAACACTAAAAAATTCACTGTAACACTAAATTTGATACAAATGTAAGCGGAAATGGCTTAAAAAAGGGAAAGATACTAATCAAGACAAACGTGGACATTCGATAAGGAATAATATCTACATTTAATTTAGCGACTGTGTCATTTTGATTACAATTTTGTTTTTTTTGTCATTGTTTATGTTTCTATCATGGAAAATCATGGGAGACTATTTCTCAGCAGAAGGGTACATTATGCTCCACAATGAAAATTTTCCTCTGTCGTTATTACACTTTTGCAATCTTTCATTTCAAATTTTTTTTTTATCCCTACTACACCCGTGACTAACGAAAAACAAATGCAACTTCAACTCTTGCGTGACTTTGAGAATTTCGAAAGAAGAATGAGACTAAGATATATTTTTCAAAGGCAGGAGAGTAAAGAACCACATCCGTTCCACGTCAAAACCTTTAAAACGCTAGGCTTGCGGAGAGAGGTTACCCTAAAGGGTTTATGAAAAAAAAAAAAAAAAACCTCGCACAAGTAAATTTTCAAGACAGATCACAAGCCTCCCAACAAAAGAATAAAAAAAATAAAAGAATCTTGCCGTTTGTAACACAATATCATCCATCAGTGCCAAACTTAAAGGAAATTCTTGAGCAAATGGCATTTAATAGAGCAACAACTAAAGCTCAGAGAGATTTTTAAGGAACCGCCACTAATCTCATACAACAGAGGGCGTTCCCTAAAAGACATACTCATCAGAGCAAAACTATAACTGAACATGGCTAAAAACACGCGAGTGGGAGTCGCGCAGGCCTATCTTCATATATTCCTTTTTACACAAAATGTCTGAAGAACTTATGCGCATAAGTACAAAGTATGCATGCTGACCAGTTCGGTCAGTTCCGCGCAGGCTCTTCTCCTTTTGTTTCTAGTTTTGCACGCCTTTATCATAAGAGCTAAGTTTGAAGAACCTTAGTCATTTTTTTCTAACATTATTGCCTTCTTAATAAAACTTTTATTGATCTTAAATGCGTGAAATCATGTACTGCTCTAACTTTTTTTAACACTTAACAGTTAACCTTTTTAAAACGCTAAACATTAACATTTTCCAAATTTTAACACTAAACATTAAAAAAAACCGCCAAATAACATTTAACACTATACTCCATCCAGACCCTCTTTTCAATTTTGCCAACAGTCGTGTCTTAACATTGTCTGTTGCTGACGGTAACAAGAAGGCTTGCATCCCAGACTAGAAAACTATTTTTAAACGCTTATAAACATATTTGGAGGCCCACTGATTGTCTTAAGCCGCGGCCTCAGTTAGACTCTGTTTAAACAACTGGCCCTTAGTGTTTTTACTATAAAAATCCAGTCCGTTGTCTACAAAAACATACAGTCAACTCTCGCCTTGCGCCGGACACCTCGCTATTACGGACACTCCAATAATACGGACAGCAGCTAAATCCTCGGCAAAAATAAATTACAGTCATTTGACTGAAATAAATTCCCACTATTACGGACTCTCGCTATTAAGGACACTAACTCGCGGTCCCGAGGGTGTCCGCAATAAAGGGAGTTGACTGTATTTTACAAATCCAGCCCATGTTTTACAAATCCTATCCCGATTCCTTACACAATGTGACAGAAAAAAAAAAAAAAAAGATAAACCAGGAACTCCATGACAATGCATGCCCCTTGTATTCTAGACATTCTACCAAAGCTGAAAATAGTTGTGGTCAGGTACTTTGTATTGAGCGTATCTGCTTATCGGTACCGTTTTATCAATAAACCTTTCTTGCGTATGTATAATTGTCATGTAAAATATAAAATATTTGTTGTGTATTTTACTGAGTTGCGGTCAAGGTTTGGGGTATTGATGCTTGTCGGCACTTTTTACAAATTTAACATTTCCATCGCCTGTACGTAATATTTTTATGAACAATATTTATGTTAAGTCTAGTCATATTTTACCCCACATAACCGCGTTGCTTTCCTATCATGATGGACGATCAAGCCTTTTTTCTAGTCCAAAAACTTAACAAACTGTAAATAAAAAAACTCTACGATAAAATCACGGTAGGTAAAACGATAACAGCAAAATCTCATGGTTGATTAATCATCATATACGAGACTGTATAGCCTCAGGTGTATCGTGAGTAATATACAAATGTACACTGAAGTTTGCGTGTTCTCAGCGTTTTCAAGGAGCAATATTTTAATGCCTTTATTGTGTTCTATAAACGGCTTGCGGCGTGAAACGGTCAGATCGCGGAGGAGGCGTTTGGTATTGAGACTTATTAAACTTGCCAATATTGATTCAGCAATATTTAAAATTACGTCAATACACAAACAAACAAACAAACGAGTCATGATATCTCTATACGCGACATTTTTATAAAATGCCCTCAATGTTATCCAAAGTAAATTTAGTGTATCTAGATTGTTTGTTTGTTTGTTTGTTTGTAATAGAGAATTCGTGAGTAAGTTCTTACGGGTAAGCTAAACCTTTTGAAACTCAAGTTGCTGTTTATACGAGTAACACTGAAACAATAGGACTGGCCAACGGCCAATGCGGTAATTGTCTCTATTTTCTGCGTATTTCTCTGAATTTACATGCGCAATTTACATGTCACGGGATGTGATTCACTGAACCGTATTCAGAGACATTACCAACGGACTGAGAATAACGAGAGCCGGAAACTTGTAAGTCTTCAGCAAAAGTGAGCGTTTTTACCATTTCTCCGGCTGTCTCTTGGTGTCTCCTGGCTGGTTTAAATACCATTTCTTCTTTTCCTTTTTTCTTTTTTGTTTTTCGCCCGAGGTGTTATGAGCATTAATTTAATAAAATAACTCGATGAAATGGCATTTTTACCAGCCTGAACACAAGCTAGAAGAGACAAAAAGTAGAGACATGAACGCTATAATTTGTATGGTTTTCAACTTTTTTCTTGCTATTTATTCCTTTGCAAACTTTATAATACTCTGGTTCATTTGAATCACAGCAATTGGACTCATTCGTGTATAAAAATTCCGCATTCAAATGCAGCGCAAATTGACTGTTAAGCGAGTCACTAAAGCAAAGAGGGCTAAAATGACGAGACCATAAGAGAAATAAATACACTTTATTTTGAAATATTTAAGACATGTACTGAATACAATCTACAGCTTCACATGCAGATCTGTAAATAAACTTGTCTCAAATGCTACGTGATTGGGCTTCGTTTGGCGTCGTTAGAGGAAAAAAATTCACAATAGTGTCAATACCACCCCCCAGGCATCAAGTGTGAATCACTTCAATTCGTCTCGCTCAGGTGAAAATTCCGCATTCAAATGCAGCGAAAATTGACTCTGTAAACAGGAGCCGCACTCAATGCCGAGAACATTTATGCTAGCTAACCGTTTTCTCGCATTAACTGTTTTTTAACAACGCATTTACACCTTCGAAAACCGGAAAGGAATTAGTTTTCCAATGTGACAAAATTCGGAGCCGGCGACATTTTGTCGCAGAAAACTTCAAATCCTCTTTACAACCATCCGCATGCAGAATCCGGCTAAACTTGAATTGAAGAGATCACAAGGTTGAGATAAATACACTTTATTTTGAAGTACTGAGATGTGTACGACCATGATACACAGCTTCAAATCTGTAAATAACCCTCCTGTCGGGCATAGCATCCTTTTATTTCAAGAAAAAAAAATCCAGCAAGACCAATATACTGACCACCCCAAGCTTCAACAGGGCATTCAGTTTTTAATACAGCCGGAATTTGGACTGTTTCAGCTGTTTATCGGCTCCAGATGAGTTGACAATGGTTCAAAACATTTGAAAAATGTAATCAGTAATAAACCAAGCTAAGCAGAAGCTTCAAATGTTGGAAAATACCGGCTTAGCCGGCAACTGCAAACTCGCAGGCTAGAAAGGCGAGACTGACATTACATCGGCCCGGTACAGCCTGTGTCTGCCCGTGTTATCTCTACAGGGGGTATCGGAGACGATTGACAAACTGTAATGAACAGAAATAAGAGGGAACAGAAATCGGTCAGCCTGGATAAAGACCTTTTTTCATACCTCGTTCGCAGAAAAAAATTCGTTGAATCGAAGGAAGGACAACATGCAGCTGAAAATCTGCTCAGCTGACCTGGAAGAAGTCGCGCGTGACATATACTCCCATATTTGGTCTTGCCTCCTTATTTGGAAGTCCGGTGGAGTATATAAAACACAGCTGTGGCGAAATTTATTCAGATTTGTGAATGCAGTGTCATTCCGTCGATTGATTGTGACTTGCCTACGTGTAATCGACTCTTTCAGCTGTTTGAAATCGCTCAAACTATCGTAGTTTGAAATCGAAAGCTTTTGAAGGTGGTTTTACGATGGAACTTGCAAAGAAGTGTCCGTTTTTAGCGCGTGTCCCTGCCTCTTTCGTTCGCAAAGCGAGGGGGCCGGTATTGGTGTCGTACGCCGAGCGGTGCCCCGTGATGTCCGAAGTTTTGCACAAGGAGAGCGAAATTCCCGAGAAAAACGACGGTAAGACTGAATTTTTGGCTTAATAATTGTCGAAATGAAACTTATTTGATGAGAAAGTCCTTGAAAAATGTATCCTAGAAGCCTTAAAGTGGTGTACTTTACCGTACTCTTAATGTAGACATAGGGATACTGATTGCATAAGCTCAAGATAGTAAGGGTTATGTTTAAATTTCTGATCATTTTTCACCGCAGGAATAAAGACCCTGGGAACCTCAACTTCTGCCAAAGGTTTGTTGTTTTTACGAAATTTGATGATCTCCATTAATTTAAATAACTTAAGCTATACTTGCGTGTGTTGCAATACAAAATTGAAAATTTAGCCGGCGACGTACCGCATGAATCTCGTTACTACAAACATTTGCATTCGGCGATTACAATTTTCCAATCAGCCTACTATAAGCTTATCTTAGAATGTTTTAACGACGAATCAACCAGAGTAGGGAATTATGAAAATCATAGATCTTCTGAAGTTTCAGCTTGGTAAAAAATAAAATTGAAACTGAACAATTTCTTTGAAACTGACCAGCTCCAACGCTTTAATTTATACTGTCCAAACAGACTTCCTAGCTACTAAAAAAGAACTTTTAAAATTGCGTTGCCTAAAAGCCTTGCGTGTTAGAGCCGACACCATTAACTGCAGCAAAAGCGGAACTTGCCAGCTCATTGACGTGTTTCTCTGACAGTAATTTGTGTAGCTGCCTTTTGTTCTAGTTTCTGTAGGACACAGTTGAGTAGTAATTTATTCATAGAATGTATTTTGGTCGGTGTAATATTGCCAAGTCATTCAGAACACCGGATTTCTTTACAATGTATGACGCTCGTGATATTGTCTTTGTTTTTTACAAACAAATGCATGCATAACTTTTATGTTCTCAGAAAATTGACAACATCACATTGCTGACTCAGTGTACAGTGACACCAACAACATGCATTACACTATAGTATTTATAGAAAGAAATGCGATTTATGCGCCGATCAAATCGAAACTTCAACATCCCCCCCCCCCCCGGGCAAACCCCGGGCATTTGACTATTTTCTGTGCCCGGGAGTGGGGAATTTGACGGGTAAGGCCTTCCCGGGGGTGGGGAATTTGACCTTGCGTGGGTGGGGTGGGAAAAATTGAACCGGAAGTGTCAGGTTTCAAATCGCTTTTTTGGGTGGCGCCGAAGTCGCTAACAGCTATAAACACGTGTTTGGACGAGATGGATAAGATTAAAGGAAGAGATACAGCATTACAAAAAAAGCTTATATAAACAATGTAGATTTTTTATACAATGAGTCAAGGTGCGGCTTTGTCCCACAAAGAATAGTGAAAGAAATGAACACTGTCGAATGAAAAACCGCTAGATCCTGCCACTCGAACAACATTCTACGTAGCCGGCTAGCCGATTTAGTTTTTTTATGCAATGAGTCAAGCTGCGCCTTTCTCCCGCTTTTGTGTCTGCAGAGGTTTTTAGAATAGCCATAAAACAGCAGTGAACAGTTAAAGAAAAAAAAACATTGTCGAATGAAAAACTGCCGCTTTGGCTTAAACTGCAGAATACCCTGCCACTTGAACAGTCTACGTAGCCGGCTAACTCATTTTAAATATGTTATTATGTATTTCTCACTAAACAACCTTTGCCATGTTTCGGAGTTAGAACAGCTTACACTTGCTGATTGACATTGTCTGACTTAATAAATTCAATTTCCAATCATTAGTTTCAATGTTAAAGTTGTGATTTTTGTAGTAGCTCATGACAGGAGCCGACAACGATTGTTCTTTAGGAGGGGCATTTGACAGACAAATCCAACGATAAGGTAGGGCATTTGAACACCATTTTGGCCCAAGGGGGCGGGAATTTGAACGATCCAATCTTCAAAAGTTCAAATGCCCGGGGTTTGCCCGGGGGGGGGGATGTTGAAGTTTCGAGTTGATCGGCGCATTAAATAGTGAAAAATCTATAAACTCTGGTCTTGAAGATAAATGCAAATTTTTTTTTTATACTGTTTATACAGCTGTACAAATGTAGTGCAGTGACACAGTGACACAGCTAGGACATTAATGCCAAACTCTGTACAATTGTGTCTCTTAGTTCAAACATGTGTATAAAGGTTTTCAATGTTCAATGTAGTAATGCGTTCATTTGGAAATCAAGTAATTTAAAGTTGTCCAAGTTTCAATTTTTTTACTCAGGGGCGATTTCCATAGTAACTTAAAAGTTGAACTGTTCTAAAAATTGATGGCAATGGTGACAGTTTTTATGCCTAAGGTGACAATTCTTATTTGAAAACTGGTCTTAAAAATAAAATAAAAAAATAAAAATTAAATGATCTTGATTTTGTACATGTAGCTTAACCTTTAAGATTAATATTTTAACACCAAAATCTCCAAGCAATTTTTATTGGCTGGCTGTCAATACATTCACCGCATTCAAAGAAAAATAACATACTTCTAAGACAGAACATAACTGCGTACATGTCTTAAATTATTATGAACAAAACACCAGTTTGGGGAAACTGTTAGTTGCAATTTACTTCACTAAAATAGTGACCTTGTCTATTGACAGTTGAAAAGTGCCCGTTCATGCACAACACAGCTGTTGCAGATGCAGATATCAAGGCAAGTGCGTTCATTGGCTGCGCATGTGACTATAAGGAGGGAGCCCCTAAGAAGGAGTCTACTGTGCCTGCAGGTTTGTGAAACGTTAAATATAAAAGTTGTAAATTTCATGTATATTGACCAGTTGACAACAAGCTCGTGCAATTAACCCATACCTCCCAACCTGAGGTTCTCACTAAGTTTCAGCGTACTCGTGTGGCTCTAAGGACATATATGTAGTGGGGCTCAGTGAATTGAGTGTTCAAAGCACGTGTAATACAAGTATATTATACATGCAAACCTTTTCACTATAAAGTTAAGTGGCTCAGTCCAAAGTACAGTACACTGTAGCTGTTGTTTTAGTGGGCTGCTGGCACTTAATGAGAACCTTTTATATTGGCTTCACCTGTATGTTAAATGAAGTGTGGTGTGATTCAAGCCAAAATCATAATTTGTTACAGTAAATAAACAATAGCCTTTACAAGATGTCAAACACTACATTATACCAAAGTGAATTCCCTTACAAAGTGTCTGATACTGTCTGATATTAGGCGTCTGTCTGACACCAATGCTGTCACCAAATGTCTGGTATAGAATGATACCAGAAAGTTCAATGCCCAAAATAAAAAAGGTGTGAAAATGTTGAATTTGAGTACAGCTTAAATTAAAAGAAACTTTTTATATTGAACATTTTAAACCTAATAACACCTAAAATTATTTTAGTAATTTTCCTTTCTGATATCATTCCGTACCAGGCATTCTGTAGTTTTTGTAACAGTACCTTATCACAAACCAGACATTTCGTAACAGACTTGGTACCCTTAGTCAGTGTCTGACATTTCGTAATGGTTTCATTCTTACCTCAGCATGCAATCTCTTTGTCTTTAGTAAGCCACTTACATGTGGCACATATGGGGTTATTTCATTCAATTTTAAATAAACCGAAGCTGGCATGAGTCATGCTGAAACATGTCTTTCAAAACAAGACATCTTTTACTTTTGTTTTTAATTTATTGTTTTCAATAAATTCATATCATGGCATGGATGTCATCAGTTATGGCACAGGTTTAGTTGGGGCATAAAGTGTCATATGACACATTTTTGACCAATTTGTAGACAAATAAAAATTTCAGTATGATGGATTATACCAATATTGATCAAGCAGAAATATGACTTTGCAATAGTTTTAATTTGTAATCATATATACAGTAAATCCAGTGTTCATCCTCTCCTTATTTATGAAGATTTAGCCTTAAAACAAAAATTCTAAAGGATTAACATTTTATGACGCCATTAACCAAACAATTTTGGATTTCATGGTACAGACAATAGTTAATACAACTGTATTAACTATTGTGGGAATTCAGACATGACCAACCCCATATTTCCATGTTTCCTCAATGTAAAATATTAATTTCCTGTATAAGATGTGTTAACAATAGGACAGAGAAGAATTGTTTTCTTTTTTTTAGATGGAAAGTGTCCATTCTCAAGTGGCAAGTTGGTGGTTGATGCTTTGAAGAAAATCCACCCCACCCCTGCTATGAAAGTTGGAAGTGTTCTATCACATCCTAGTGTGCGTCAGATGGTGACAATGCCTCTTGCCCAAGGTACAGTATAAGCAATATAGTTTGTATTTTACTAGCCAATTATAGTGGCTTGTGGTAAATACACTTGTTTTTTATTGATTAGGGAAAGTTGAGCAATGAAGTAGGCAGAGAAAAGTTGTTATAGAAACATCAGTTGTAGGTCAAGTGATTGGAATGGATAAAGTTGGTGTCTTTTGAAGTCCTTGAAGGCAGAATTTTCAATATGGAGTTTGATTCAAAATCAGACCTGTGAAATGCACTTGTGATGGACTGGTCATTCTCGTCCCCAGAGCCCCAACGTTTTTTTGTTAAATTGTTGAACGAGTGGCTCTGGGTCCATCCAAAAATATCTTTTTTTTCATTGGCTGTCGAAAACCTGATGCGCTATAAGGTGAAAAATGCTACGCTTCTGCGCATTTGTCTTTACTTCCTAATACTGAGCAGTACTGAGCAATAATAATACTGAGCAAGCGCAATGGTAAATTATCACACTGAGCGTGCGCTACCGGATGTCGTGAAAATCTCGACATCTGGTATCGGCTGTTACCAGGGCCTACGATCCAACCGCTGACCAGAAGATCGTAGGCTCTGGGAACAAGGATGTGGACTGGTTAGCATCTCAGCCAGTTTGGGTGATTGAGCAGGGCAGGGGCCTTCAATGGTGTGGGTTACCTGTGACCCTTGTGTAGTTCTATCACAGGATAACCAGTATTTGATTTTGTAAGCCTCTCAGGACCCGTCTTATAGATCAGTTAGTAATACCCTTCTGGTTTATTCTGCGGCATTTTACAGTACTTTACAACCTGTATCATTGTAAATGTTCTTCTCACAGGTGCAGCTCCCAGCCTTGATTCCTTCCATTCCCACTTTGATTACGATCAGTTTTTCATGGGTGAGATTGAAAAGAAGAAGAATGACGACACCTATCGTATCTTCAAGAAGGTGAACCGTCTGGCCGAGTCTTTTCCACATGCCATGGACTACAGTAACTCCATCAAAGGCCAGGATGTCACGGTCTGGTGCAGCAATGACTATCTTGGAATGAGCCGACACCCGGAGGTTTTGAAAACTGCCAAGTAAGTTTCCTGTCAAAGTTGTGGTGAAATTAATTTATCCTGGCATGTATAAAGATTCCCTTACTCCTGAAGTTCCTAATTAAAAGTGTATTTATATGGGCAAGAGTTTGCCTGCTTGAGAATCAAACCATGGTGGGCTATGAGTTACAAGTTGAGATACTGAGCACTTTCCTTGTACAAGTTAATGTGCCCTTGGTTCAAATTCCACATCCAGTTTTCTTGTGTGGCTAGGAAAGCCCACACCATTCACAGATGGTTTTCAAAACAGATATTCTGTATCCAAATCAGATATCAATTTGGAAAGTTCGCTTTTGTGTGGGACACAGCTATCACTTATGCCCCATTCACACCAAGGCCTAAACACATTTAAAAGCTGTCTAGTTAAACACAGTTTAAAATTGTTTCCTTCATAAAAGCTGCTTTCGGATTTTTGTCGACTACAGACTTAGTACAAATGAAAGCACAAGTTAAAGTTTACTTGAATCCTATGTCAAAGCAATGGTTCAGCTTTCTGTTGACAATCTTCATTTTGTTAAACCTGGTTTAATTAAACATGTTTTGTTGGTGTGAATGAAGCTTTAGTTTTTTGCTGGTTTCTGATTAAAATGACCCTGCAACATTTAATATCACAAGTAACAGCTGGAATTCGGCCATAACAGAAATTACAGCTCTTACTGTACTGACAGCTCTGCAGGAGGTAATCGGAGAGGATAAAGCGTGTTTCTTTCAAAAGCGTGCTTGATTATTTTAATTTGATGTGCTTACTGACCCCTACACCAAGGAGTTGCACCTCCACAACCAGAGAAGCAGGAGACTCTGAAACACCCTTGGAGGAAGGGCCAAAACCAAAACCAGCCCACATAAACTATGATGAATGAATACAACTTACACTATTTAATTTTTCTATAGGGCAACCATTGAAAAGCATGGAGTAGGAGCTGGAGGGACCAGGAACATCTCTGGAACGAGCAGTTTTCATGAGGCTTTAGAGAAGAAGCTGGCAATCCTGCACAAGAAGGAGGCTGCCCTGCTGTTTACATCCTGCTATGTAGCCAATGATACCACTCTGTTTACTCTGGCTCGGCAATTACCTGGTAAATACATTTGTGTAAAGAAATATTCACAGTTATGTTGTGGGGAGCAGGGATGGTGTAGTGGTGAGAGCAATTGCCTCCCACCAGTGTGGCCTGGGTTAGATTTCTGGACTCAGTGTCATATTTGGGTTAAGTTTGTTGTTGGCCCTTGTCCTTGCTCTGAGATGTTTTTCTCTGGGTTCTCAGGTTTTCCCTTATCCCTAAAAGCCAACATTTCCAAATTCCAATTCAATTTGGAGAGTGTCCCGATACTGTAAAGCACATTTGATCATCTCGTTATGGAATAAAATCTTTTGACTCAGTTCAATGCGTCTTGCAAATTTAAAACTTTAACGTTATTAATTTTAACTTGTTGAATTGACAAAACTTGCAAATGTGCCAAATTGTAAAACGGGCTAATGGATTTGATAAGTTTGGTGAATTTGACAAATCTGGAAAAAAAATATTTTCATCACAATATCACTAATCATTCTTTCAGGCTGCTTGATATTCTCCGATGCTGGTAATCATGCTTCCATGATTCAAGGCATAAGGAACAGTGGTGCGAAGAAGTTCATCTTCAAGCACAATGATGTGGAACACCTTGAACAACTGTTACGGCAGGCTGATCCTGATGTACCCAAGATTGTCGCCTTTGAGACTGTTCATTCCATGACTGGTGATGTCTGCCCATTGGAGGAGCTGTGTGATGTCGCACACAAGTATGGAGCTCTGACATTTGTTGATGAGGTGAGCTGTGAGAAGCAATTTGCTGTCGGTGTTTCATGTTACAGTGTATAAACTTTTCACAACATAAGAATTTTAAACATTTCAGTCTCAAATTCCATTCGGAAAGTTGGAAAGTGGGTAGCGCCTATCTGAAGACAGTGTATTCACACTTACATGTACAGTGACCATCCGCAGACTTAAAAGTTAGAGCCATTTTGCACTGAATAATCAATACCACAGTGACGACCATAAAATGACGTTATAAAATGTTTAAAACTCGAATAGTTTTTCTTCAGTTCTTCTTCCAAGAAACCCCGCCTCTTTCAAAAATGAAGATTCTTGCCAAGTTTTGATCATTTTGTGACGCCATTTTATGGTCTATAAGAGTATTGACCGTAGAAAACTGCCATTGATTTGTTTTTACAACAACATGGAAAAAGTCAAGCGGAAATTGATCTATTTTACGTCGAGGAAGCGCGCGCGTTACATCTGATGTCATTTTTATTGTCCACACTCTTATAGGCAATAGCTTCGAGCCAATCAGTGCGCGGGAATTTTAACGGTTATTGTAAAATCTCCCTTATCTGTAGGTCCACGCCGTTGGTCTGTATGGCCACAATGGTGCAGGCATTGGTGATCGTGACAACGTCATGGACAAGATGGACATCATCAGTGGCACCCTGGGGAAGGCCTTTGGTGTGATAGGTGGCTACATTGCTGGAACTGCGGCACTAGTCGACAACATCCGCAGCTATGGTTCAGGGTTCATCTTCACCACTGCATTGCCTCCGGTCACTGTGCATTCTGCTATGACTTCCGTTGGTATCCTGTCGGGTGAGGAAGGGCGTCAGCTGCGCGCTAAGCAACAGAGTGTTGTCCATACCCTGCGGAACAAGCTTGTGAGTGCTGGTCTGCCTGTGGTGTATGCACCAAGCCACATCATACCTGTTCATGTAAGTATTCTCATTCCCCTCCATGTGAGATTGGTAACCCTGTGAAGGACTAGCGTAAGCCATTGGCAAAGCCACTGTCTTTCCTAAAATAATTGCCTCATTGTCCCCTTTGTTTTAAAGAAATACATTAATCACAGTTGTATCTTCGTTGAGTAGTTGCCTTAACTGGGGCAACACAAGTTGTAAGAATTTTTGCCCTGTGGTGGGCGTAATTTAGACTTTCATTCACACACTTACTGTAATTTACAAACTGACCAGCAGTCAACAGGAAAAAGGCTACCGTTCCGTTTAAGAGAAACGTGACCAACTCCTAGTTGGCTTGATAGCTCAGTTGGTAGAGTTCTGCACCGGCATCGCAGAGGTCATGGGTTCAAATCCCGTTCAAACCTGAAATTTTTTTCTTTTCTTCTACAATAATCTTTCATCTGCAGTGTGTAAACAGAAAAAGATCATTTTGATTAAGCCTTTAAGAAGAATTGAAATGTTGAGTGATCCTGGTTTGTTCCTCACAGGTTGGCGATGCAGCAAAGTGCACAGCCATCTCGAACGAGATGCTCAGCAAGTACGGCATGTACGTACAGTCCATAAACTATCCCACCGTGGAACGGGGAAAGGAAAGGCTGCGCATCGCACCCACACCTCAGCATAATGAGGAGATGATGGATAAGTTCACTGATGCTCTGGTGAAGGCTTGGCAGAACAACGGCATGGGGTTTCTAACCCCTGTCTGCACCACAGAATGCGATTGCCAGGATCGCTGCATTACTTACAAGGAGTTGGATTGCAACAAGTACGCCTCTCAGGTCGGCACTGCCTAGAGCACTGCCTACCGCTCCGGATCTACCCTCCAGTTGGCTTGGGCGTTCACATATAATGGAATTGTCTGAATTTTAACCATTGTAATTTCAATCTGGAATTGGAATCGAAATAATAATCCTTAACCATGGTGTACTCCGTGTCTGTGTGTTGTTTGTGCAACACTAGTTTCTCACTCTAACACAGTCTTCTGAGAAAGTTTGTGCTTTGTTTATGTCTTGACATTTCTGTAACTTGCTAATTTTGAAGATACACTTGTTGTGATACTCAGTGGTGAGCGTTTGTCTCCACTAAACCCGGGTGCTTAATCCCTACTCCGTTCTCTAACAAAATTATCTGGTTGTTCATGCTACCTCTGTTTTATTTCATTCATTATTTTGTTTCATTCTTCTAAAATTCACAGGCCAAGAAAATATTTCTGTTCGAGTTTCTTTCTACTACACTAGTGCTGCCCTTATGCCTTTAGCAACTAAAACTAAGATCTTGAGATTTGTCGTGGGTGACTGCCTTTTATGCCGATGTGGACCTTGAAAACTTTGCCTGTTCCAGTTGTGTTCTGATGGGTCTTTTGTTCTTTGATTGCAAAGTGGTGCCAGCGTAGTTTTCAATTCTGCTTTGAAAATTGTGTGGTGCAGCTTCTCTGCTTTCAGTAAGGTTACGTGGTGTAGCTTTTATCCAGTCTAATTCCGAATAAGTTGATCCAGATTTGTTTGTTCTTCATCATAACTGATACTTGACGCCGAAGTGATAGTCTGTGTCAGTCTTGTGAGCGACTGCCATTGTACTACGTACAAAGAAGCGATCCCAAGCACGAATCAGGACGATACCATATATCGCTTGTATCGCGATCAGAGATCGGTTATATCGAAGATCCGAATTAAGTTTGACTGAAACAGGATTTAAATTTAATTAATTTCGGGTTGCTGCCTTTATGCCATTTTAAATTCAGTTGGACTTCCCATATAAACAATCTGACAGTGTTTAGTTGGGCGGGCTTTTTTTTTGGGGGGGGGGGGGGGGGGAGGGATGGGGTGGGACATCATATTCCAAATCAGAATAGGTAAAAAAATGAAATATATTCCTCTTATAGAGCAATAAGAACTCGATCCTTTTACTTTGGCCATTTGGTTCTTTTCGTAAGAGAAACATACAACGTAGATTTTTCAGAATACACAGAATATGTCCCCCAACCCCCTCACCCCCTCCCCCCCAAATAAAAAGTACCCGCTTGATCGTTAGTTTTGAGGAGTTGCCAGGTTGTAGGGGGTGCTGCTTTTATGCCAATTTATGATCCATGCGAAAGTGGTTCGAATCTGTAAAGTTTCGGCGTTTCGCAAATGAGTCGAGAACGACCTAACTCGAAAAGGCCGTTTGTAACTGCTCAATTTCTGTAGATCGGGTGTCTGCCTTTGTGCCAAGAAAATTGAGGATTCCCGTACCCCGATCCTGATGCCAAGAACACTGAGGAACTGTAGAGTGCAGGTAACGGTGAAGGAGCGCACCAGTAAATTTAGGCTCGTTATCGGGCCGAAACAACCTTGCCAAATACCAGGATTTGGTGAGGACGTTTTCAAATTAGGGAAAGCTGTAACAACGTAGGGTTGGTTGACCTGTGGTATTTTTTTGTTGTTGGGGGAGGGGGACAACGTATGAAGCTCCTGATCTCGTAGTTGACGACTGTGGGTGCAAGAAACAAAATCAGTTAAGGAGGTAGCCGTTCAACCTCGTTCCCAGGGTCTATCCGAGAGACGCTGGGAACGAGGTTGGTTAACTGTTAAGAGTTTGCAATAGTTCTAAGCTGTTATTGGTCAAAAACTGTCTAGATTTTCAAAGGAAAAAAGTTCTCTTTAGCACTTATCGGAAAGTGAGACTACTGCAAGCAAAGTTGACTTTCACAAGGTGAAGACATGGCACGTGAGAGGACCTGTCTTCACTTACTATTCACTTAATCAACAGCGCATGAAAATCCTGTGGAGTGTGCAATCGTCTCGCAGCGTGAAGGCAAATATTGAAAATCAGGCTAAATCGAGCTCTGAAAAAAAGGGGGAAGTGTTTAAAAGGATTTTACGAGCGGGCGATGAAAGTTTCAGGATTTTCATGTCGACCAAATTCACACTAGGCTATGTTGGTTTTAGCACGGTTACTAAGCAAGGCCTTTTTTGTTTTTATTTTTTTTTTATAAAAAAGCTTATTCCTTTTGTGAACACGGTCTTTAGAATAGCAGTCCTGACTTTCTTCAAATCAATCTGTGAAAAGCCCAAGACTAGGGAGATGTATGTAGATCGAGGAGAGGCTGATTCAAGAATTTGTCGTTAATAGATGTTTTAGAAAATTTTACTTGTCTGTAAACTGGTTATGGGTTTGAATTAGATGATGTAATTTGTTGGGATCTCGTTTGATAGAATACTAATTACTTTATAAGTAGGTAGGTTTTACATATATGAAAACCGCTGTACTTAGCTTTGGGGAAATCAATAAAAAACGTTTCAATGTTTGCCTACAACGAGGACCATTACCTGGAGTTGACCTGTGACGACCCCAGCAGCGGGTTGAGGGGGGTGGAGCAGGTTGGGGGGGGGGGGGGGAGGATGAGGCGGAGAGTTGTGGGAAGGTGGGGTGCGAAAATTTTAGTATCGCAGCATAAGCCACCAAACTTCGGTTAACACTCCTTTCCATCTCTCAAACTAACCTTGAACAGAGGGAAAAAAGTAACTTCGTACTCGGACAGTTAAAAGTTATGACAGTGAGACTTGGAGGATAGATAGTACGTCCAAAGATGTTTCCTTTGAGGTCCGAATCATTGGTCATGATTGCTAAATAGCGGCCGTCTTGGGTTTCTGGATTCTCCCAAATCGTCAAGAAAGCGCCAAAAATTGAACGAAAAGTAACCAAAGCCAATGAAGGAACACTGATATGAGCTTTAAAAACTTAAACAGTTATGGGTAGAAAAGTGATTTTTCTTTATTTTAAAAAGGGATTTTCTGTAAAAGTTGCCTGTCAAAAGTTGGTTTCCATGGTAACATCATAGTCAATCAACGCCAACCGTGGACCACATCAAATTTTTCCCAGCTAAGTTTCAGGGCGTTTGCTCAAATATTTAAAAAGTTATTTAGGTTCCCCACCTCCCCCCTCCGGTCTAGATAGGGTTTATTTGGCAACAATTCAGTAGGACATGTCATCTTTTGCGTGATTTGACGTTTCCTTGGTAACATGTACAGTTTTCTGATTGGAGTGTTTTTCGAAAATTTTGATTGAACTTTTAGTTAATGGTTAGTTAATTTATTAGTTAATGGCTAGTTAATTTATTCGTCCATCGATTTTAATTATTTCTTTTGTTAAATGTTAAAAGTATTTTGAGGCTTTGGAGAAATAATTCTGCAATGGACGGTAACTGCGCTTTGAATGGTCAAGAGGAAGCAGATTTGACCATAACTTACCGGGTAATTACAGCGCAAATCAAATTAGTTGATCTTTGTGGGTAGTGTACTGTGTAGCGCTCTACCCAGAGAAGATCGAATATGCGTGCGATACTTGCGGCTCACAATTAACGTCACGGATTATCAGCTCAAAACCGATTCACAAACACTTGACATCTGGAGCCCGTGAATGTTTCCAAACATCACATATTGGGTCACAAAAATTAATCAGACTGGCTAAAAACAGCCATTCAATGTTTTTCGATCCCATATTTCTTTCCTATTCTGCTCTAAAAGAATATATTTACTCCGGTCAATTAGCCCACGAAACATGCGCAACAAATTTGCATGCCATTTCCATGTCCTAGGCAAAAGCAGTGCAAATGAAACTTCACAGCTCCTTCATCTTCTTAAATGAAACAGTCGATCAGTAAAATAGATTGATGTGAGCCGTCGCTGCTAAAACAACCACTCAAAACAACACGGCAGGAACAAAGTCACACGTTTTTCTCCATTCTACTGATCGACTGCTTCATTTAAGAAAATAAAGTAGCTGTAAAGTTTCCGATTTACACTACTTTTGCCTGCGACATCGAAACGGTATGCAAATTTGCTGCACGTTTCTTAGGCTAATTCTAGTAATTGACCGGAGTAAATATATTTATTTTTTTTGGGACAGTGTTACAATGTGTTGAATAATGATTGATATCCCATAGCCGCTAAACCAATCATAACTCTCAAACTGTATTATATGTATCCAATAATCTAGTCAAACGACAGCTAACTCAAGCATGTTAAGGCATGGCTCAAGGCCATATCTGGGTAAAAAACAGAATCAATTATAACTCTTCAGAAATTTACCACCAAACTTGGCAGCGACACAGAAATTGATGACCTTAACTCATTGCTAGCCTCGGGTCTTGAAAATAGACGTCACGTGACCGGTTATGATTGTTTCTTTGCCCAAACAGAAAATAGAAAATGGGGTGCCGAGTTTGCATATAACGGATATAGATTAGAACGCTTCTTTTACTGTCTGGTTATGCCTTACATGAATCTGTCCTGAATGGTTGACCTCAATATTTAGTAAACGGATTATTTAACAAAATAGGTCACATGACTTTTTAAACTTCCTAATAATATTTTAATAAAACCAAAACCTATTCCATTCAGGACAGATTCAGTTACTAAACGATAGAAGCTACAACCGCACATGCTAAGCTTCGAGTCACAATGAACCATTCTTACCCCATCTGACAATTAGTTTTGAGTGCAATCGTGACGTCATCAAACACGTGACCACTATTCTTATGCCTTAAGAAATTTAACGTTGCTGTAACACGTTGATTACAAACTTATGGCCACTCTGGGGATTTAAAAAACCTTGATTTCAAAGATAGGTAGTTTCAAATTCGCGGGGGGTCTTAAGTAAAGAATAAGCCATGCCTTAACATGCTTGAGAAGTTTTTCTGCACACCCTGGCGATGGATGGTACGTACCCGATATGCATCCCCTAAAGGAGTGTTCATTATTCATGGGAAGGGGGGGGGGGGGGCTGGCAAAGGGGGAAACGGAACGTTTGGAACTTTTTGAACCCCCCTCAATGATGAAGGATAACTTTCCCGCTCCCCAGCTTGAACATGTAAACGTTTTTGACCCTCCCCTCCCTACCCCCCCCCCCCCCCATCAATGATGCATTTATTATCAAACCATACTCTCATCCTCCACTTAACGCTTTACTCGCCTGCCTTTTGCTTGCTCCACTGAGCAGTAGAAGAAACTATTACGTATGTTAATGTACAGGTTGAAGTGATACAGAGTGTAATCACTAGTCTGGAAAATACCACAAGGCAGCTAAACAGGGTGCTTGTGCAACTGGCAGACACTCAAAAAAAAAGTGGAGTGAGTAGGAGGTGGAAAGAGGCCAAGAGAAAGGCAAAGCAGAGGAAAGAAAAGAGAAAAAGACTGTGCCAAGCTGCAGTTGTGGAGTCCTTGACTGGGCAAAGTGCATAATAAGATATATTGCCACTGTCAGATGACATGATCTGCCAGCAAAACACTGACAGCCTTCACCCAACCGTTCTAGTGAAAGGCCAAGATCAACTTATTTCTGAGGGCAGCCTATCTGTTGGTGCAGCCAGTGAAATCCAAACATATCTAACTAGCAAATCCATTGAATGGAACCCATTTGCTGTGTAAACTATTGGTGCGAGATTATGGTTTGATTTACTGTGGTACAAGTACATTAAATGTCATGCGGTTCTGGAATAATTAAAAAAAAAAAAACTAATGATATCAATCTTCAAACGTTTTTGCGCCTCCCCCCCCCCCCCCCTCTTTCCTAGATCCAGAATAAAACCTTTCTGACCCCTCCTAAATAGGGGAGTAAACTTCGCTTGCCCCCCCCTCTCCCATTTGTAAGCCCGCCCTCCCCATAAACAATGAACACTCCCCAACGTCGCCTTCATTAAACAGCATTAAGATCATTGTAACTCTGGCCCTAAAGAAGACTGGTTGTACTAGTTGAAATATTGGCCCAAATAAAGAAGCCCTTTGCCGTAGTGTCAGCCCTGCAATCAGTTTGGTTTATTTATATTTTGTTAAACCCAGTTTTCAGTCCAAAGATTTACATCTACTTTTGAATTAACAAAATACGGTTCTCTTCAGCGTAACAACATGAATCGAAGGGATGACTGAAGCACCGTTTTTACATAAGAGAATTAACTTTCATTCGTCAGGACAAAAACCTTTTCAGCCAATGAGTTTTTGATTATTTTAGCCTTACCAGAGAGTGATAAAACCACGCATTAATTTCTTTGTTATAAGTAGCTGCGAGGAGCTGTAATTCTTGGCATATTGTAAAAGAATAGAATGGAGTGGATTTGTAAAACGTGGATTTGTCAGACATGGATTTGTAAAACGTGGACTGGTAGGTAACAAAACAAACAAAACAAAAATAATTTTATCTTTTTTTTTATTTATATTACTGTCCGTTTTAGAGATTTTAGTCTTAGATTTTATTTTTACCATTTCGCGCCTTGCATCTCGATTCATTTTCTTTCCATTCTGATGTTAGAAAGACGCTCGCCTATTTTAGCCGTTGTGGCGGACGAAATTTACCGCCAATAAACTTTACGTAATTTTGCACACATAGATCCTTAATTGTTAAATAGAGCTTGTGATATCGTGAAAAGTGTACGTCTTTTTCGTGTCCCCTTATTGCTATGGAATATCGCATTTATTTATTCATTTATTTATTTATTTATTTATTTATTTATTTACTTATTTATTATTTTTTACACTCTAAGGTGTTGTAATATTTTACAGTTTTGTCTCATCGTTTATCACTTCTTTCCCACAGTCATGTTTAATTTGCATCGGCTGTCCTAGCTTAAGAAATTTTAACTGCGATCGTGTCTTTAGCAGCAATGGCGACGGCAGCGAAAATTTCACCATTAAAAGAATTCGCTTTTTCCCAAACGTCGTCGCAATTATTTCAACTCGCTATATATGTCAAATGTAGGTAAAATTTCCTGGAGTTGAATTCTTGGAGATGCACGTCACCCACGTTTAGAAAGAGAAAGGAAAATTCGCCGTCCTGCGTTGACGTCCTCCATGAAACGACCCATCAAGAAATTTCACTTCCAAGTCGTGCAGTGACGGCAAAGAAATGTCCAAAAAGTGTAATGCACGTGCAGAGTTGTTGTTTTGGCTCTTAAGCCTATTGTTTTTTTGACGATCTCGTTGCCGATGTTCCCAAAGAGCGCGCATATAACGGCTGTTCGTGAACTGATTTACAACGTACGTGATCTTCAACGCGAACGTGATCTTCAACGGAAGCATTAAAAAAATTAAAACATAAAAAAACATAGAATTCACCTGTCTTTGTGGAGCCACTGACTTGCCTTAGGTTATACTAAAGGCCTATGTTTTCCCTAATACGGCCGTTCCAGCTTGTGAATAACTAATCATTCGTTTTTTTTTTCCGAAGAGGTAACTCGCACCTGACTTCAACATCGGTTGCAAGGGATTGCGTAAAAAAAGTTGTTGTCCGACGAAATATCTAAATAATTTAAATTCCACCAAGTCATCTAATTTTCAAACTGACAATGTCATTGACAATTGAAAAAGATAAACACAAAAAATGGCAGAGCTTTAAGTTTTCTTGCTATTTTTCTTCTTTTGTGGTTTTTTAACTCGACAAAATTTTGAACATATGGACGCTGCTGAACAGATTGTAGTTAGGTTTTATTCAAACATGACAAAAATCAACAGCTGTTCTCATTTTGAATTATACATAAAAAGTAGTTGTCATCTGAATTAGTTGCTGTTAATGATGTGGATGTATCCAAAAGCAGCGATTATACATTTCAGGTAATCTTTCTTTCTTTCTCTCAACTTCTCGCGTACAAAAGTGTCATATTAATTATTGTGACATAAACAATTTTACAGCAATTACCATATATTCAAATTCTTCAATTTTCGCTCTATTGCGAATTGATTTCGCATTTGCGAGGGAGAACTGATATTTTCAAAGTTCTTCATTAAAAACAAAAACAAAAACAAAACATTTGACCAGTTTTATAAGCTCACTGTTTTAGAAAATTACAGTCTGTCTCGTGGTACAATATATAAGAATTTAAGGGTAATTAAATAAAACTCGGGTTGCTAATTAAATCGTGCCATGCCTTCGTGAAGACAAAATGGACACGTATTATTGCAACAAGCAAAAATCACGTTAAAAGGTATTCAAAGACGTTCTTATAACAAATCTCCCTTCTTAGCTCTTTTCTAGAAGACAAAGAACATGTCTCGGCCGTGCAAGCAACGTGACGTGTTGACGAGCCCATTTGGGGCTAAGCAGCTGTCCACGGTTGCTTTATAGTCATAAACATTAATCATTATAGGTTTTACCCGCTGTAGTGCTGTGTTGAAAGGGATTGTAGCGCCTTACAGCGGCTTGAAGGCCCGTTTACACAAGTGATTTTTGCCTCACTTCGCTGCAATTGTTCTCGATCGCGCAAGGCTGCGTTTCAGAGGATCACACGTTTACTCCGACAACTGGTATAACTGCTATACGAACAAACTAGAGGCCCGTTTAAAGGCGACTTTTTGTGCTTTTTCGGTCGCACTTTTTCAATGAATTAAGCCTTATTCGTGCCAAGCTAAGTTCCAGTTTTAAATTCCCACGACATTACAGGGGTTTCGAACATGTTTGAAACTTGATGCAAATTCGCAGCTTTTGTCGAAATACATGAGACACATGACGAGCGCGGAGTTAGATGTCAGAGTCAACTTAACCGGGGCCACCGAAAAAACCGACACTTTGAAATTTAAAGAAATGTTCTCGTTTTTCATTGGTTTACAAACTACCAAAGCGAGATGAGCAAAATGTTTGGTATAGTCACCAACGAGAGATATTCGAAGGTAAAGGTGTGTTATACGATATAGAAAAGGATCCCTTTAGACCCTATCCGATATCGTAGACGTTTCGAAAATGTTTGAAACTTGATGAACATTATTACAAGATTTCTCAGAAAACGTACCGCGATATCGTGCTAAAAATGGTTTGCATCGCCGCCATGTTGGTGGACAAAACAAAAGACAGATTTGTTCACAAAGTTTGCATAACAATGGAAGGTAAATCCCAGAGGACAAAAATGCCATTGTCCGCCGCCATGACGTCACATGCAAACCATCATGCAAGAAAATTTGCTGTGACGTGCGACAAGAGTTGCATGAAGTCACGTGCGAAAATAGACACGAGTGTTCACGAATTCACGAAAATGCTTGCGTCCTATTTTACTTTCAGGTGGAATAATTGAAGGGCCTTTCGAAGCATGTCTTCGTATGTGGATTCACAATCGGCTCAGATTACCATAACAACAGTGCATTCCGTACTGGCCATCTTAAACATCAGCGGAAACAGTTTGGTGTGCGCTGTCATAATCAAGAATCCCGATATGAGGTAGAATTAGCAACGACGATGGCAACGGCAACGACAATTGTTGGCTTCACACTACAAGCTAAGTTAGTTTCAAGTAAGCACTTGATTCAAGTGCACTTGAAAATCTCAAGTCGCACTTTAGAAAACTTGGCTTCACACCTGGTGACAAAGTATACACTTGAAGCACAAGCTGTCAATCATTGTTCGCGGTAAAATCAGAAATGCGACTGCTCGCCGGAAAATCATGAAGCCTTTACAACGGAAAAAGGTTTTGTGTTGTTTACTCTTTAGTTTGTCTTTAATTTTAACTCAGAGAGTTTTAACATTACAGGAAATGCATAGGTACTTCATTGTTTACGAGTACTTGGCGACAAAACAAAAGAACAGGCGACATCTTCTGAACTGAAAATCGATGGTTCAGGCTGTCCGTAAAGATGAAATTCAAATAAGATCGTAAGTTTAAATCGGCTTTTCCTTCTTTTTTATGTTTACTTACAAAAAAGACTGTTCCATGGAGTCCTCAAACTGCGAGGCGTATCTCCAACCATCCATTTTGATTTTTTTTTTTTTAATTAATTGCGTTCGACGAAGGAGAACGCAAGCCTAATTTCGTTTTTGCGTCCTGTGTCTTTTGAGTTGGTGTGCCTGTGTACGGCTATGCAGAACTTTTCGAGATTGCTGTAAGGACACCCAAATAGCCCCCCCGCTTGAGTTTTGCAGGGGCATGTGTCGGCCGGGAAACTGGTGCGAGCTTATGATGACTCTAACCTCGTTTTCGCGCTAGAGCCATCTTTTTAGTCTCGTTTTCGTATAAGAGTCGCCCCCTCGTTTCCGCGCTAGAGCCATCTTTTAATGTTGCTAGCGGGTCGAGTTTCACGTTCTGCGTGCTTGTTGGTGTGCTTGACCTTTTCTTGGCGTTTGGTGTGCTTGCTTGTCGAATTCTGGACTGTGCTTCCTTGTTGTGTGGAGTGTTATCAGATAAGTTGTGTTGTTTACGCTTGAAGTTAGAGTTACTGGCATTTGCAATCTTGCGAAATTATTGCGAAAGCTTATCGATGTTCACTTCCTCCGTTTCAACTGCAATGTTCATCAATATTCACTGGACGTGACTGGATGGAAATATCTCTGCAGAATCTTTTCCCTTTCTTCCAGAAATCTTTTTTGTGAAAGATTGGATTGAAGATCTAACACGTTTTGTGGCCGCGGTAAAATAATTTTCCGTGGGAAATAAATTCATCGAACAGCGCATCGGACAGCGCTGCACGCCCATTGTACATTTCGTCGTGTCAGAAATAGATTTCAACCGCAAACTAGCCTGTGGAACTACGAAAAGCCCCGGGCGAAAAGACTATTGTCATCAAAATCGTTGCTATGTTCAGAAACCTTTTACAATACGAGTAAAGACGGACTTTTCACCAGCAGATAATTCGCTATCCAGCGGAGAACATTTTATCCACTGGATAGAGTTATCCGCTCTCTGGATAACCTTGGCCCTGAGATGTCTTTCAAAACTGTATGCAAATTAGCTCGCTTCAGTTTGACATTTTTACGGCTTTATAGTCGCGTAAGTTTCGCGGCATTTTGGTAAAATACCTTTTGAGTACAAGACCAAAATAGTACGCTGGCCTGTAAGTTTCGTTTTTCTCAAAGATTGAAAGCGTCTTACCGAAAATGATGTGCATTATTTTAAAGTTCGACCGGCGGTGTCACGCAACAGACGGACCGAAAATACTTTCTATTATTTTTAAGTTCAACAACGTAGCCGCTGAAATTTAAAATTCAGCTTCGTTTATTGCAAATATTTCACCTTGGTAGTTACACAATACGTACAGATATAAAAGGACGAAAGGGCTACCTAAAAAAAAGTCACGCAGCAGGCCGTACAATCGGACAACTTAAGGCTGTCGAACGCACTCTATAATCGTTGATCACTACTAGTTTTAGTTCACGGCAAAATGTTTATCTGTCCTGGCACTGCAGCACGTGCCTTTCAATTGGTTTCCCTTTCCCTATTGGTCAAGTACGTTCTCAAGTGTGGTGTTGGCCATACTTGGCGGCGTACTTCGGCTTCTTTGAACTGCGAAAGTTTCCATGGTCACTAAGTAAAGTTCAAGTTGGTACGTTTTACCCCTTCACACTCAAAGTAGGTTTCAAGTGCACTTAGATTATACTTACAAGCTCTAGTGTGAAGCCCCCTAATGCCGCAAAACAATAGGTTCAATGAGAAAAAACAATCGCTCTGCACGTGCGTTTAACACTTTGGTACATTTCTTGGTCGTCCTCTGCAAAATAAGAACGTGAAATGACCACATTTAAGGTTTTGTGGAGAACGTCAACGGACGACGGTGAATTTTTCATTTTCTTTCTTAACTTGAACGCCACTCTTACCAATTTGGTTCCTGGATAGTCGCCATTGTTGCAAAAGCTGAGTGAGTTGAAATAATTGCGAAGTAGCAAAAATGAAATTTCAGGTGCATGACGTTTTCGTTGCCGTTGCCGTCGTCGCTACGTAAGGTCCCCATACTAGGGACTTTACCCAAACACGACGCCGACGGCAACGGAAACGTCAATAAAGAAAAGGCTTAATGAGCTAAACAATGCTGTGCACGTGCATTACAAATTTTGATACATTTCGTCGCCATCCTCGGCCAAACAACAACGTGAAATGCCCAAATTCAAGGTTTCATAGAGAGCATGAGGACATGACAGTAAACTTTCGTTCTCTATGCTAACTTGGAGACCGTTCTCACCAGTTCTGTTATTGGATAGTTCGGCCACTTTGTAGAAGTTGAACGAATTGGAATAAGCATAAAGTAGTACAAGGAAAGTAAACTTGTACTTTCAAGTGACGTTTTCCTTGGCGTTGCCGTCGTGATTGCGTAAAGTCCCCAGGAGCTAAATTGAAAGCAGCTCTAATACTGGTTTAGCTTTCACTCTTTACTTTATTACTTTTCTACAGAACATCAATGAACTACCTACTAATCAACCTGGCTATCGCCGACATGACTTTAGCCATATTTTTTGCGCCTCGGTACATTTTATGCACACTTTCACGCACCCGGATGGAATGACTGGCAAAGTACTCTGTAACTTGGTAACAGGAGGTAACCTGGCCTGGGTTGGAAGTGGCGCATCAGTGTTCACTCTGGTTGCCATAGCAATTGAACGCTACCATGCCGTGGTTCACCCCCTTCGCGCCAAGTATAAACTTGCGATCTGCAAACTGAAGGTATACTTAAAGTTACTGTGTTTGTGGACTAAGTTTAACATAAGTCATCCTAGACTGCAGCTTCGTGCTTTAATTCTTGCGAGGTGTTTGAAACCCCTGATGAAGTACGAAGCGTAAGTTTTTACTATGGCTTTTCAAAAGAGAAATCATCATCATCATCATCATCATCATCATCATCATTATCATCATCATCTTCATCATCATCATCATCATCATCATCATCATCTTCATCATCATCATCATCAGCATCATCATAATAATAATAATAATAATAGTAATCATCATCATCATCATCATCATCATCATCATCAATTCTCTGCGCGCCAGTAGGCGCATAAGGGCGACACATTCTCTGACCAACACTCTCTGTTCCGTGCCGCCACCTTGGCTACAATCCAACTCTTACACCCTGAATCATTCCTGAAACAGTCCTTCTCTAAGTGGTCATTGGTCTCCCTCTCGCCCTTCGTCCTTCCGGAGTCCACCCCGATGCTGTAAAACTGTGGTTTCCACCCTCTCTCCTGAGTATATGTCCTAACCAGTTCCATCTTCTTCGTCGTACCTCGCAGATTATTTCATTGATCTCTGCCACCTCAACCACTCTATTTTTTGTCATTATTTGCTGCCATTTGATCTTCATTATCCGTCTAAAGCACTGGCATTGGAAACTATTCAGTTTTCGTTCGTCAGCCTTTGTGATCTTTCACGTTTCACAGCCATATAGCAGGACCGGTCGAACTAAAGTCTTTTATAGGCGTATCTTGGTTTTCCTTCCTATTCCTCTCGCTGCCCACACCTTCCCTAGCCTCTGGAATGCACTGCGATCCTATGCAGTTGGTTCATAATATCTTTAGTGCCTCCACCCTCCTTATCTACAGGAGCACCTAGGTATAAAAACTCCTCGACGTCTTCCACCACCCTCCCATTCACCTCGATGCTCTCCCTGTTGCTAGCATACTCAGTCCTCAGTGTCTTGCACTTTCTCGCATTGAATTTAAGGCCTACTCTGGCTGCTTCTTCTGTCAGTCTCCCACGCTTCTCGTGCAAGTCATTAAACTTGGATGACGGCAGGGCAACGTCGTATGCGAAATCCAGGTCCTCCAACACTGTTTTGAAATTCCACCGTATCCCTCTTCTCTTGTCTGCTGTTGCCTTCCTGACGGTCCAATCCAGGGCCAGTAAGAACAAGACACCTGACATCACACGTCCCTGCTTTACTCCAGACTTGATCTTGAACCAGCCTGATGTCTCACTTCCGTCAATAACTGCACACTCGAAGTCCTCGCCTATGTCTGCTATCACCATCTTGCAAGTTATCCCATAGCTTCTCATGATGCTCCAAAAGCTTTCCTGTGTTCCGAATCGAAGGCACTGCGCTGAATGGTGCTTCCGAGGAGCGGCAATTGTCATTGTACATTGTGGGTGGGGCAAATTCCACATTGCAAACACTGTACTTTGTGTGCAGGACGTGGCAAACGAATCTTATTTGCTTTGAGCCCTCGTACGGGTCACGTCCAAAAGGTTACTCCGTACGGGGCTTCGCCTAAAGCTGAACCAAAAGCTGTAACATTTCTGGATCATGATTGACCAACGCTAGGAGCTCATTACGTGGAGAGCACAACTCTTATAGACTCGTTGTTTTTACAGACCTATTCATTTTTAGACTGAAGTTCCTACA